>NW_028301714.1:42430000-43055000 GCF_037042655.1 Diuraphis noxia
AACCTTGATAAAAAAATGAAAGTTCTTGGAATTTTTCTCGATTTCAAAAAAGCCTTTGACTCAGTAAACCATGATATGTTAATTAAAAAATTAGAATATAGGGTAAGAGGCAATGCTCTAAATTTAATTAAATCATTCATTTCTAACAGACCTCAACAAGTAAGAATAAATGGATTACTTAGTGATGTGCAGAAAAATGGTTTCTCAGTACCTCAAGGTACTGTTCTTGGTCCTGTCTTACTTATTATTTACATAAATGGACTTTTAAATCTAAAGCTTAATGCTGAAATTTTTTGTTATGCTGATGATACTGTAATTTTGATTAAAAGTCATAACTATGAACATTTAAATACAATAGCTAATAACTGTCTTTCTGCAGTAAATGACTGGTGCGATAACAATAACTTACAACTAAATCTATCTAAATCTAAATATATTGTTTTTAATATCACGAATAGTTCAAGTTTTATTAACACTGCTTTCTTCCTATGAGTGCACTCGTACAATTGTAAATATTTAAATAATCATTGTAAGTGTTTACCTTTGGATAGAGTTTATTCTATTAAATATCTGGGAATAAATTTTGACCATAGATTAAAATTTAATGATCATATTTTTTATGTAAATAATCTTCTTAGAAAATTACTTTACAAATTCCGTTTGCTCAAAAATATGTTAGATATTAAAACTCTTAGAGTAATCTATTTGGCTCTCGCGCAATCAGTTTTCTCGTATGGTATTTCAATATGGGGTGTACTTACTCCACACATATTAATGTAATATTTTCTACTGTAAATTTATTGATTAAAATTATACTTGGAAAACCAAAATTGTATCCTATTAGTTTGATTTACTCTGAGTTAAAAGCTGGAACTATTATTCAAGTTTATGAACGAGCGTCTTTATTATATATGTATAAAGTAAACATAAGTCAATTTCAACCTTTACATTGTTACAACACTAGAATAAAAAATAACTATAATTTAATTGTACCACGTAATAATACTATCTTTGGAACACAGAGTCCAATAATCAAAGGAATTAATTTACTGCGTAAATATAATATTAATTTAGCTATTTTTGATAATTTTAAGAAGTATAAGAAACATTAACTGTATTTTAACCTAGACGTAATTCCACTACTTTGTCAATGATAATTCTCTAAACACTATAAATGTATACATTTTTTTCTTTTTATATACATATAATTTACTCATAACACGAATCCAGCTCATTCGTCTTCAAGCATATCTATGCTTATAGGATGAGCTTGCAAACATGTTATTATTATCTTGTCTTATTATTATATTAATACATTCTAAAATTTAACGAAATTTCAACCCAGAGAATTTTTTTTTTTAAATGTCATAGTGTCTCACTGTAACCCAGACTTGCACACAATGAGACACGCCACGGGGCACTATGGTACATAATATAAAACCTTTTAAATTTGTATAGTTTATCTTTTATATTTAAACTTTTCATTTCACAACATTTATATAATATGATAAAACAATTAAACAGGATTTTTTTAACAAATTTTAAAATAATTAATTGTGTTTTGTACAGTTAAAAAAAATATAGGTATTCACTATTCACTTTGTTCATTTCAATAGTTTTATGTTTAAGTTTGTAACGTCACAGAATTTTGAGACTTTTGTATTAGAATATTACATAATATCATTATTATAATCTTATAATATGTCCACGTCCTTTTATTATATAACTCATAGTATTTCCATAATCTCTATTATTATGCATGCGCTCATTAAATAAAATAATGACAAAAACACTGTTATGTAATACTAGTCCCCTGACCTCCCCCACATGCAGTGTCCATCGCGTCGATGTCGCAGCGGGCGATCCGCCGTTGCTGTCGGGCGTTGCGGTCGCAGCCGCTGGCGCATACGGACAGGGCAACCTGTTTCCCCACTATATATGATACGAAAGTTCCCGACGCGACGACACTGACCATCCCTCTACCCAAGAACATCAAGACGCCGGAACGGCCTACGACCAGCCACCGACGTCTGCTGCCGAGCGGTCCGTTTTTCGCTACCATCGATGATAGATCTTTTTTGTGCTTGTTTTTTTTTCTTCTGCTCGACACCGTTGGACTTTCGAAAAACGTCTCCCAGACGTACAATTATTATTTTTTGTTTGCACCATCGGCGGAATACCACCATGATGGGCTGATGCGACGTCATAGGCCCGTGGCGGCCGAACCCATCTCAAACATCATCAACTTAGTACAAACAGTCGTCGTCAAGTATTATTTTTCCCCCAACATCAGTGGCGTGGTGAACGACGTTTACCTAATGCAATTGCTTAGCCCTAGAACAAACATTCAAAATTTTTATACAGAAAACTATACCTTTATGGAGGGGGGGGGGTCATAGTATAAATAATTTGCTTAGGGTTTGAAAGATGTTCGCCACGCCACTGCCCAACATTCCCTTTTTTTCATTTTGATTATGTATCACCCTAGTTTCTTTTTTATATACTCAGATTTTCCTCAGAGGTGCACCGGTAACCGTCCTGTGGAGCCGTGGGTCGTTTCCTTTATTACTAATAATATGTTACAGATATGTCATACTGACGTATTATAAATCTCACATATGTGCTCGGTAACCGTTCGTCGGAGCCGTAGCGTTAATATTCATTTTTATTTCCTTCTTTATATACTTGCCATGTGCCGAAATTTAATCCATTTTATATTTATTGTATTTATCTGATTATATTTCTTATGCACTTGCCATGTGCCAAATTTATATTATTAATTTTTTTTGTATTATTTGTTATGCAAAGTTAGTGCCCCGTGTAAAATAAATCATATAACTACCTTTAAAATTCTAATTTTGTTATTTAAAATATTTTTTCCCCTTTATAATAAATGTTTGGTTTTCATTAACCACTGCGTGTACAAAACCTATAAATTCCATCGACCTGACTCTCGATCCAACACGCGGTGCGGTTTATAGGTCATGTGGTCAGTGTTAGCTATTTGGAAATGTTTCCAGGAAATCATATGCCTACTCCAAGTTTAAATGATTTTGATAATATCGCTCAAGATTTTTACAATAAATGGAACTTCCTCATTGTGTTGGAAGTTTTGATGGAAAGCACATACGGTTAAAGTGTCCAAAAAATTCTTTAAGCTTGTTTTATAATTATAAACAATTTTTCCCATAGTTTTAATGGTCATAGCTGATGCTAATTATAAGTTTATTATGGTTGATATAGGTGCTTATGGAAAAGATAGTGATTGTGGCATATTTTCCAATTCTAATGTACATATTCAAATAGAAAATAATACATTAAAGTTACTTATACCTGCAAGGTGTTTGCCAAATTCAAATAATCTGGCACAATTTGTTTTCGTAGAAGATGAAGCTTTTCCTCTACGAAAATATTTAATGCGACTTTATCGCAACCAATTGGACGACGTAAATAAAGAATAATAAATTATATAGACTGTCGTGGGCTCGAATGACAATCGATTGGTGCTTTTGGTATTCCATCTGCAAAATTTAGGATTTTGCAAAAAAGTATAGAAATCAAAGTGGAAAATGCCGATCATATTGTGCAAGCAATATGCATTTTACATAATATTATAATAAATTTTGAAAAAGATACTGTGAGACAAACAAGTTCGAATGAAGAACGACCGAATACATTACTAACGATACGAAGAAATAAAGCCAATAATAGATCAACTAGATTTGCAGAAAATATTAGAAATATATTCACTTCATTTTAGATTCTGAACGGAGTGATGAATGTATTTTGAAAACAAAATTATATAAATATTATCAGCAGGATGTGCTTAAGAAAATTAATTCTAAAAATACAATTTTATAGCAGTATGTTGCACTCCATATATATACTTTGCATACATGATATATTTATTTAAATGAATTAATTGATATTACTGTGTTTTATTAAAATATTTCAACTGCTTATTTTACTTAACTATATGATATTTAGAATTACTAAAGTATAAACTTCATATTACTACTAGACAGTACACTTGTATTTATAATAAAAATGTTTTTTTTTATTTACTTGGTATACATAATTATTTCCCTATACAGCTTCCCACTCTCTATCAACTTTGATTCTATCTTTAAATTGCTTATGGAACTTATCCCATAAAATAAGCCTTTTTAAACTTCTGAAATAAGAGTCTCCATGATTAAGCGATGTGCAGTGTATATAACATTCAAATGCAAGTTGGTATATTGTAGATATCTTGCTCGTCGTCACTGCAATAGATAAAATCAAACTTGTTAAATTACCAAATATTGCATGCTGTGCGGTGCGGGTAATTTTAAGGCACCACATACTTTTCCGATTGTATTAGGATATCCGTACTTATCATACCGGGTTTGTTTTTTCTCCGCACATCACGTAACGCATGCACCATATTATCAGGATTCCATTTGGACATACCGTAAGTATATAACTATAATACACGAAAAATATAAAAGTTTTTTGAAATAGAGATACATTTTTATATTATAGTATATAATATAACATTATAGTATTCGATATCAGCTAAGTATAGTAGTTTAGAATGTAATATTAACGCAAATAATAATTATTATAAAGTCTAATAGTCAATAAACAAGAAAAAAAGCATTTAGTCTTTAAAGTTATTATAAGAAAAAATATTAAATCGACTAAGCAAAAATAAGTCATTTAAAATAAACATATGTTATATATTTTAAACAACATTACGATGTAGTTTCGGCAATGTCGTCGATAATACACAAAAAAAAGAACAACGACCTTAAAATGAAATATTCAAATATGTACAATGCTATTTGTATAAATATCTTACTCATCATAGTGTTCAACCGTACCTGTACGAATATGTATTGATATGTAATGTAACATATTACGTCCTGTAATTACCTCAGATTTCACTGCAGCTTCATTATAGCAAAAAAATTATATCCCTAAATATATTAATATAAAGGTGTAAAAATAAAAATAGAGTTTTTGATTAATAAAAATGTATAGCGATAATTTAAAGTAGGTAGATTAAAACTATTTATTATTTTTTTGCAACCCTCATAAAAAATTAGTAAAATAATTCTATTTTAGGAGTATTTTATTCATTAATTATATAATAATCATGAAAATGATATAATGTTATGCACTCAATTTAATATTCAATGAAAAAACACAATTTTTACAGTAAATTAATCGCTTACAATTTTTTCTGTAAAATATTATCACATTTAAAGAAATATCAAATTTATAAAAAAATAACCGCATATTAATGAATTAATATTGAATCAGCATAAAGGTGTAAGAATCTTACCATAGTCGATTGGAATATACGTGATAACATGATATGTATATTGTATATGTATATGTATAATGTCTTTGGAAATAAATTGGCCAGCTATTATATTTTTAATATTAAAAAAAAATATTATTATATTTTATTATTTTGTTGTCGTGGATACATTCGTTTGAATGTTTATTCATATGTCCGATTACAAATTTTGCTTCAGTTTACATTTCGTGACGAACTATTTCTCGAATTATAGTCTTCCGTCGCTTTAAAATAGTATATATTATTCAAATTCTGGATTTATTAATTATATACAGTTTAATAATTTTTCTAACCTTGCATAAGGTATCATTAATTCGAGGAAAACAACCTCATAAAAAATCGAAAACGCAGAAAGTTTTACAAAACAAGACGACGTTACTACGCCAGGGATAGTTCTGGCTAGTTCCGGCTGTCGGGAGATTGCAGCAGTGCGAGTTGCAGACCTACAGCGGATGTAGTAATTCGTCGTAATACGATAAATACATGGCGGACTACGTAACTTGTATAGCAGAAGACAACGAATACATGGAGGATAACGTATCGTACACGGTAGGAGACGACGAATGCATGGCGGATGACGTAGGGTACACGGCAGAATACAGTGAATACATGGAGGACGAACCTGCGTTGACCGTGAGACCGAAAATTGTGTGTGCCATCAGTGGACTTAGAGACCAACAACCGACGACGACGACTTTGACTTCGGCGGATTTCAACGTTTTGGACGAGCTGACCGAAGACTTGGTGGTGGCGTCTGTTCAGAGGTTATTAAATGTACCGCCGTTATCACTGTGTCCGAGTGACGATCAGTCGTCGTTTAATACGAGTGATGGTAGCAGTATGGAATCATTTAAAATGAGAGTACCGTGGCTTGTAATACCGAGTGTTTTGGACAAGTTGTTGGAGTTTGACGAGGTCTCGTCAGAAATCCGAAACGCAGATTCACAGTGCGGAAAGCACCTTCCGCCGTTACCGTCGTGTCTGAGCAAGAGCATGCAGGAAATTGAACTGCACTTGTCCGCACCGACTTCGCGGCATACTGAAGGAATCGATTGTGTGACACCTGGCCACTTGGCCAATAACGTGCCACTCATATCGACGACTGACAACCAGCGACCGTTGGACGATGATTGTGAACCGGACGTCCCGCATAGGCCTATTTTGTCTGAAAAATTTAGAAAATTTGAATTTGACACTAAATGTTTGCTAGAACATCTCTCTGCACCGGTTACGCAATTCACGTCTTCTGAGATTGAGACGTCGACGCCTGAAGGAGTAAAAAATTCGGCGACTGAACAGATCAATACTCCGGTAATACAAACACGATTGTTAGATGCACTGGCCGATGATGATGACCTAGTTCCTGACGAGGCGGCTGAAAGCACGGATGTAGTATCTGCTGTTGACGTGGACAAAAGTGACGGTGACGAATTGGAACCAGCTATGACTACAGTAAAGCTAGCAGCTGCAGCTCCAACAGAACAACCGCGGCAAGATCGTCGTAGATCGTTTCTATCGTCGTTTGGGAGGCGACTACTCAAAGTAGGCAGGATGTTGTGTTGCTGCTGTTGTTGTCCCAAATGATTATATGAGCCACGATGTGTCGAGAAGGTGATTCATACGACTGATGGATGCTGAATGGAGACAGCTGATGACGTCGATCAAAAATGTTGTTTGAGCACCGTCTGACCGTCATTCGTGTACATCGCTGCGGATGTAGAATATTAGCAAAATTTGAACACATCCATTTCCACCCTTGTCAAATACCTATAATGACTCTTACTATAGCCACCGGTCAACCAGTTTTTCGTGTTCTTTCGTGCCAACATCACAGCCATGTATTTTTGCAAGTCTCCGCTATTATAGTCATACGCCTATATAATTATACGTCCCTGCAATGCATCATTTAACGTTGACGATTTTCATTTTGCGCCACTTATTATTTTATATCCGCTTCTTGTCACCACTCCGTTTGTTTGATGGCCGCGGTAACTTTCATGCCACTTGTTTTTTCTTTTTCCTTTTTTTTTTGTACCGACATCCGTCGCTTTTCATTTGTAACTTTAATTGGCCCTCGTGGTTTTTGTATTGTTTTATTTTTTGTATTTTATATTTTTACTTTTTTCCTTGTATTTTTTTTATTAGTATTGTTTTTGGGTTTTTTCCTGCCAAAATTTTTTTTATATAATTTAATTAAAAAAATTCTCGTCAGTGTATATTTAGTATTTATATATTTATATATTAAGCAGTTATGAGGAAAAATATATGTACATTTTGAGTTTTCTTTTATTTATACTTATGGATGTTGAATAAAATATGTAATTTGATTTAGAGTAAAAATTTATTTTATTACTTCAGCTCCTAACGCCAATAATATATATCTATTTGATAAAAATTGTATTTGTGGCCAATGGCAAAAGTCATTTCAGAGCTCCGATCGATGGGATGACTTGCGTTAATTATGAACAACTACAATATCCAAAACAGTTGGCACTGCCCCGACGACTTCAGTGTACATAAACAATAATTCGTGACCTAATAGAGTGCTTTGGTTGGTTGTTCAACAATTTATCAAGTTTGTAATTGATTAAAATACATTTTTAAACAAAAATTTAATAAAAAACCTTAATATTATTATAATAACATTGTTTATTTTATTTTATATTATGAAATAAACAATGAGTTTATTTGTTTATAGAAAACGCACCTGTAATTATGAAATTAATGAAAAGTGTTACTTATTTGTACATTCTTACTTTCAAAACCGTCATAAAATAACAAAATAGAAATATGAGTAATAAAAAAAATTTACATTATGATAATAAAAACAAATAATATAATTTAATGTTTAATTTCGTCTTAAACAATGAATTCATTTTTTTTTTTTTTAATGACTATTATTCTATAACGTAGTTGAACCCAAACACGAGAGATACATGGAAAATTAAAACCAACCTCGACAAAGGTGTAGCTAAATTGCCTACCCATATCGCCGTGTAATCGTAGCAATAATATTTAAATACAAGAAGTAAAAAAACTAACGACATTACAGAAAAATATAAAAGTCACTTTGTGGCTTGGTGAGGCGCGGTCGTATGCTCAATCTGCGGAAACGCACTGATCGTACGTACCGGCTGCAATTGCTAGCTCCCGGATGGGTGACCACCCGGGATTTGTAGCAACATATCCTTGCCACACATACATAAACAAGTGTTACAACCCTAAACACTTAAAAACTTACAAACAAATATACAAAAATAACCCCTACCGTACCACACCCAATTGCCTATGTAGCCGCGGGTTCCCCTTAAAAAAAATAGTCACTTTGTGCTACCATATATACTCAACCATAAATATATAAACATTATACACTATAATCATAAACTAATATTACTGGTTGTAAATTATCTGTGCCAACCCTTAAATTTTAGTACAGTGGGGTAATATGTTTAGTATATTTACAGTTTAAAAACTGAAATATTATTTGTTAAAATATTGATTTAAATTCATCAATATCGTCAATAAAATCATTAGCTTAAAAACTATCTCAAGTTTGAAAGAGTTGGTCTAATTTCACTAATATTAAGTATCTTGAAAGTTCCTAAAACCGTAATTTAAATGAATACAATATTATAGTTACAGACAGAAATAAATGGAGATAAGCACAGTGGACTTCGATGCTTCAATAAATCACTCTAAATAGTATGAAGATGAGAACGCCATTGATGGATGTTTGACACTTCTGAAACCTACCCTCTTAGATATTTCTTGTAGACTAAACTCTTCAAGTTATCGTAATATTATCATGGATAGAAGATTATACGTGTCATTATTGTGTCAACATCACATTTATTATGATCATATATTTTTTTTTTACAGACAGATATAATACATGCAATATAATAATTACCGTTTTCCATAGAAATATTTTCAAACAACAATTTGATAGACAGGTGTTTCTTCTTGCTCTGCCAATCTGTGCAGTAAACAATATAACTGATTAAAAAAAATACATAAAATTTACAAATATACGAAATGATGATAGTATTATTGAACGTCGATATAATAATAAATTATTATAAAGTTTAGATGAGATAAAAAAAAAAAATTGCTGGTTTATTCATTATTGATTTTTTAAAACATTTAACTGCATTTTAGTATTAACCTATACAATAAATAATACGTTCTACTAAACATAATAATAATTTTATTTATCATCTTTAAATCTATTCAAAATATTATTTCTTATTATTATTGTTGTCTATTTCAGTTTGTATTATATTTTATATAACGATGGCCAGGGTAAATATTAGTTATGCTTGTGAAAAATACATTTTGTAAATTTCAAAATCGAACTATAACATACTTTTGAAAAGAAAATGTTTTAACTTGTTTTTATCTATCTTTTTCCGAGACTATATCCTTCACCGTGAATTTCCAACCATCGGAATTAGGGGCGCAGCCCGTTTCGCCCAGATACCCGTTTCGACCAAAGCCATTTTAGTCGTTTTCAAATTAAGTTGGAAATGGTTTTTAAATAATATAATACATATATCATTATATAACTTTTATTATCATTATTAGATATTTAAAAAAAAAGTCATAGGAAAGTTTTTATAAAATACATCATATTTAATTATACATTATTACAGTTATAATACAAAAAACATTATAATATTATTTTTTACTACAACTACGAGTCTAATATAGCAGTTCTGGATGTACTAATTGGTTGCTAATAACTGATATAACTTGTAATAGATACCTATATAACGTCGATAAATTGAGCGGAAAGTCCAGGCTATGATAAAATTGTTATCGACGAAAACTTGTGCTATATAATCAATTATTAGTATCGTTGGCAGTTTTACAAAAGTAGGTATCTTGTTAATCACAACAGTATTTTTGTTCATTGACATGTTTTTATGAACAAATTGTAAAAAATGCTCTAAAAACTTAGAAAAAGCACGTCAAAAAAAAATCGTCAAAAATGCGTTTAAGGTTAATTTTATCAAAAATGATATACAAAATTATTTTAAAATAATCAGTACTTTTTTAAAAATGGCTTATAATAATAATAAAAGTTATATAATGATATATGTATTATATTATTTAAAAACCATTGCCAACTTAATTTGAAAACGACTAAAATGGCTTTGGTCGAAACGGGTATCTGGGCGAAACGGGAAAGGTTGATTTTGGGCGAAACGAGTGCCGCCCGGAATTAGTATAGTTACTATAATCCACGCATACCTAAGCTCGTTATCGTCACGTAAAACAAAATTTTAACCAGTATACTATGTCGTTATCAACAAATTACAACACGCGTTGAGTTTCGACTTTGGAATTTTAGTTTAGTGAGCACAACGTGTATGATATGATGCCAATTAAATGTAATCCTATAGGTATCCATAAAAATACTACTAATTTTAAATTATTATTAAATTTGTTGCAAATTACTAACTATACTCATCGATCGACACGATCTATATGATGACGAAATGTAATAATTTTTATCGCATATAGTACATACTATATTATAATAATATCATTAATTATGCATCGTCAGTCTTTAAAAGCCACGGCGTCGTATTTGAGGTATGCTAGACGAAATACCAATAATATTCAATAATAATTGTATTATTGTATTATTGTTACATCATTGTTTTGTTATTTAATTGTAGGTATAATCCGCAAAAAATACAATAAATGAGAGTAAAATAATTTTCAGTTGATGCCGCATCCTGTTTACAGGAACGAACCTATTTTATTAAATTCGTTTAACAGTAGGTATATAATTATTTCCGAATTATAAAACGTTATGGTTTACGGTAATATACAATCGTGTTGTTGTTGACGTGGTTGTAGAAGCAGAAAAATATTGATCAATAACGGAAGATTGTATCATTTATAATGTATTACTTATTATAATCATTAAAATATGTTTAAAATCTATGGCTTATCAATATTTCATTATTTAGTTTCTCTTGGCGTACATCGCTCACCGATTGGCTATATATAATTATGAAGATTTTGTGACCTGCCAATTTCTATTCCTCTATATATATATATAATATATAAGTTATCCCGTAGGTATATATTGTAATAACTAATAAATAAAGTACCTATATACCTAGTAGTGATACGATGTGATAACTTCTGACAAATTTTTCGTTGCATAATATTATAATAGTAAGTTATTGTTTCAATATGGGGAATCGTACCCGTTAATAAAAATGCGTATTATATTACACCGTGTTGGTAAATATTTACTTACTTCAAACAAGTCTTAGAAAGCGCATATAGATACACCATTATTAAAGCGTATTATGTTTTGCCTTTTCACCTTTTGTACCCGTTTGTAGTAAAGAATATTTTATTATTACCAGCTGGCTGATTAAATTGTAATAAACGTTTGATCATAATATATTACAAACGTAAGTATAGTGGGTACAATTTCGTATTGTGCATTTAAAATCAAAACCACTGATGTAATATCTGTAGGTCGATCATTTTCTAAACGCAAGTTAATTAATTTTAAATTATAATTTACTTAATTAAATATCCATATTTTAGACCAAAATCACTAATGCCATATATCATGACTATTATTAATTAGGAGTTAAAATTTATATTTTAATAATACCAAAAATTATACAGAGTAATTCACCAGAAATGCTCACCAATGTATTTTTCATTATAAAAATTTAACTCAAACTTTGAATTTTATATTTTTCGAATACGATTATATATTATATAACATATAATATTATATATTATATGGTAAAATAAAAATTACTAAACGAAAATAACGTATAATGCCACAATGGACAAAATGTTGTGTGCTATGTCCTATTCTTTTATAATAGCTCCTTACACATCACGTATTATGAAACATTTGCAACACTATAGCCTCCCCCACTCACCTACATCCAAAAAAAATTAAAAAAAAAATTATTATATCATTATAAAATATATATATGTATATGTTTATCATATACTGAGTGATTAGCTATATACAGCAAAGCTGTATCACTGCAGAAGCACATAGTGTAAACGGGGTTTTTACGGCGACGTCGTGGGGACAATCCGTTGCTGTACGGGGATAGGCAGCTTGAGCTGTACAGTCTTATTCTGCTATACCACTGCAACGCTGATTTTTTTTTCGGCGAGTAATGGTTAGGTTAACACGCCTTGACCCAGAGAAACCCTTCGTACCTTTGCTTCCTCGGAGATAACTTTGCACAACCGTCATCGTCTACCTGGAGGTCCGTGTCCCAAAATGACAACGGATTAATATATTGTCATCCAAGACCAAGGTCTATACCAATTTTCAGAACTTTTCATCGTCAAAAAGTGCTTCAAATCGAGCACGCAAGATTTGATAACAGAAAAACAGACGTGAAAGCGACCTTAAGAAAAGTGTGTGAAAATAGTTTTTAACAACCTAAAATTGTGTAAAAAAATTATTTTTAAAAACTTTCATAGTTTTTGAAATAATGAAAGTGTTACGTTAGACATCTCATTAAACAAATATATATATAGTTGTGCTGTACACCGCGCACCGACCAAAAAAAAAAACACGCATCATTGTAAAATCAATACATTCATCACTTCGTTCCAAATCTAAAACCATATTTTTGTAAAAAAAAAATTATGTACATCGACAACGGTATTATTTATCAAAAAAGAAATTTGGAAAAAATTATAGTCTTAGAATACAAAATGAAGGTTGCACTATATAATCTTAAGAAAAATAAAAGAAGGATAATTAAATCATGAAAAAATTATGTTTTTTAGTTGAACATGTTTAAAAAAGTTTGAAAATTGTGAAAATTGTGACCACAAAAAAAAATTGAGCTATATTTTGAAAATAAAAATGGAAAGGGGGTATTGGCGCCCGCAGGCAAATAATTTTTAAGAATCAAAAAAAAAATTGGAAAAAATATAGACTTGGAATACATAATGAAGACTGCTCTATATATTCTTAAGAAAAATAAATTAATGATAGTTAAATCATGATAAAATTATGTTTTTTAGTGACAACTATTTAAAAATTTTTAAAAATTGTGTCCACAAAAATAAACTAAAGCTATATTTTGAGTATAAAAATGGAAGGGGGTATTGGCGCCCGCAGGCAAATGATTTTTAAGGATCAAAAAAGAAATTTGCAGAAAATTATTGTCTTGGAATACACAATGACGACTACACTATGCATTTTCAAGAAAAATAAATGAAATAAAAAATGAAGAATAATTAAATTATGATAAAATTATGTTTTATAGTGGCAAGTGGTTTATTAAGTTTAAAAATTGTGTCTATAAAAATAAACAAGAGCTATATTTTGAAAATAACAATGGAAAGGGGTAATGGCGCCCGCAGGAAAATGATTATTAAGGATCAAAAAAGAAATTTAGAAAAAATTATAGTCATTGACTGCACTATGCATTTTCAAGAAAAATAAATGAAATCAAAAATGAAGAATAATTAAATCATGATAATATTATGTTTTCGAGTTGCAAGTGTTTAAAAAAATTTTAAATATTGTGTCCACAAAAATAAACTAAAGCTATATTTTGAATATAAAAATGGAAAGGGGGTATTGGCGCCCGCAGGCAAATGATTTTTAAGGATCAAAAAAGAAATTTGAAAATATTATAGTCTTGGAATACACAATGAAGTCTGCAATATTTATTTTCAAGAAAAATAAATGAAATCAAAAATGAAGAATAATTAAATCATGATAAAATTATATTTTTAGTGGCAAGTGGCTAATAAACTTTAAAAATTGTGTCCACAAACAAAAATTAGAGATATATATTGAAAATTAAAATGGAAAGGGGGTATTCGCGCCCACAGCAAAATGATTATTAAGTATCAAATTAAGTAATTATGAAAAAATTATAGTCTTGTAATACACAATGAAGTCTGCACTATGCATTTTCAAGAAATATAAATGAAATCAATAATGAAGAATAATTAAATCATGATAAAATTATGGTTTTTAGTGGCAAGTGACTTATTAAGTTTAAAAGTTGTGTCTACAAAAATAAACTAGAGCTTTATTTTGAAAATAAAAATGGAAAGGGGGTATTGGCGCCCGCAGGCAAATGATTATTAAGTATCAAATTAAGTAATTATGAAAAAATTATAGTCTTGTAATACACAATGAAGTCTGCACTATGTATTCTCAAGAAACATAAATAAAAGATACTTAAATCATGATAAAATTATGGTTTTTAGTGGCAAGAGACTTATTAAATTTAAAAGTTGTGTCTACAAAAACAAACTAGAGCTTTATTTTGATAATAGAAATGGAAAGGGGGTATTGGCGCCCGCAGGCAAATGATTTTTAAGGATCATAAAAGAAATTTGCAAAAAGTTATAGACTTGGAATACATAATGAAGACCGCTCTAAATAATTTTAGGAAAAGTAAATGAAGGATAATTAAATCATGATAAAATTATGTTTTTTAGTTGCAAGTGTTTAAAAAAATTAAAAATATTGGGTCCACAAAAATAAACAAAAGCTATATTTTAAAAATAAAAATGGAAAGGGGGTATTGGCGCCCGCAGTCAAATGATTTTTAAGGATCAAAAAAGAAATTTGCAAAAAATTATATTCTTTGAATACACAATAAAGACTGCACTATGCATTTTCAATAAAAATAATTGAAATAAAAAATGAACAATAATTGAATCATGGTAAAATTATGTTTTATAGTGGCAAGTGGTTTATTAAGTTTAAAAATTGTGACCAAAAAAATAAACAAGAGCTATATTTTAAATATAAAAATGGAAAGAGGGTATTGGCGACCGCAGGCAAATGATTTTTAAGGATCAAAAAAGAAATTTGAAAATATTATAGTCTTGGAATACACAATGAAGTCTGCACTATTTATTTTCAAGAAAAATAAATGAAATCAAAAATGAAGAATAATTAAATCATGATAAAATTATGTTTTTGAGTTGCAAGTGTTTAAAAAAATTTAAAATATTGTGTCCACAAAAAAAAACTAAAGCTATATTTTGAATATAAAAATGGGAAGGGGGTATTGCCGCCCGCAGGCAAATGATTTTTAAGGATCAAAAAATAAATTTGCAAAATGTTATAGACTTGGAATACATAATGAAGACTGCTCTATATATTCTCAAGAAACATAAATAAAGGATACTTAAATCATGATAAAATTATGTTTTTTAGTCGCAAGTGTTTAAAAAAATTAAAAATATTGGGTCCACAAAAATAAACTAGAGCTTTATTTTGATAATAGAAATGGAAAGGGGATATTGGCGCCCGCAGGCAAATAATTTTTAAGGATAAAAAAAGAAATTTGCAAAAAGTTATAGACTTGGAATACATAATGAAGACTGCTCTAAATATTCTTAAGAATAATAAATGAAGGATAATTAAATCATGATAAAATTATGTTTTTTAGTTGCAAGTGTTAAAAAAAATATAAAAATGGAAAGGGGGTATTGGCGCCCGCAGGCAAATGATTTTTAAGGATCATAAAAGAAATTTGCAAAAAGTTATAGACTTGGAATACATAATGAAGACTGCTATAAATAATCTTAAGAAAAATATATGAAGGATAATTAAATCATGATAAAATTATGTTTTTTAGTTGCAAGTGTTTAAAAAAATTTAAAATATTGTATCCACAAAAATAAACTAGAGCTATATTTTGAAAATAAAAATGGAAAGGGGGTATTGGCGCCCGCAGGCAAATGATTTTTAAGGATCGAAATAGAAATTTGAAAAAGGTTATAGACTTGGTATACATAATGAAGACTGCTCTAAATAATCTTAGGAAAAGTAAATGAAGGATAATTAAATCATGATAAAATTATGGTTTTTAGTGGCAAGTGACTTATTAAGTTTAAATGTTGTGTCTACAAAAATAATCTAGAGCTATATTTTGAAAATAAAAATGGAAAGGGGGTATTGGCGCCCGCAGGCAAATGATTATTAAGTATCAAATTAAGTAATTATGAAAAAATTATAGTCTTGTAATACACAATGAAGTCTGCACTATGTATTCTCAAGAAACATAAATAAAGGATACTTAAATCATGATAAAATTATGGTTTTTAGTGGCAAGAGACTTATTAAGTTTAAAAGTTGTGTCTACAAAAATAATCTAGAGCTTTATTTTGAAAATAAAAATGGAAAGGGGGTATTGGCGCCCGCAGGCAAATATTTTTTAAGAATCAAAAAAGAAATTTGCAAAAGGTTATAGACTTGGAATACACAATGACGACTACACTATGCATTTTCAAGAAAAATAAATGAAATAAAAAATGAAGAATAATTAAATTATGATAAAATTATGTTTTATAGTGGCAAGTGTTTAAAAAAATTTAAAATATTGTGTCCACAAAAAAAAACTAAAGCTATATTTTGAATATAAAAATGGGAAGGGGGTATTGCCGCCCGCAGGCAAATGATTTTTAAGGATCAAAAAATAAATTTGCAAAATGTTATAGAGTTGGAATACATAATGAAGACTGCTCTATATATTCTCAAGAAACATAAATAAAGGATACTTAAATCATGATAAAATTATGTTTTTTAGTTGCAAGTGTTAAAAAAAATATAAAAATGGAAAGGGGGTATTCGCGCCCACAGCAAAATGATTATTAAGTATCAAATTAAGTAATTATGAAAAAATTATAGTCTTGTAATACACAATGAAGTCCGCACTATGCATTTTCAAGAAAAATAAATGAAATCAATAATGAAGAATAATTAAATTATGATAAAATTATGTTTTATAGTGGCAAGTGGCTAATAAAGTTTAAATATTGTGTCCACAAAAATAAACTAAAGCTATATTTTAAAAATAAAAATGGAAAGGGGGTATTGGCGCCCGCAGGCAAATGATTTTTAAGGATCATAAAAGAAATTTGCAAAAAGTTATAGACTTGGAATACATAATGAAGACTGCTCTAAATAATCTTAAGAAAAATATATGAAGGATAATTAAATCATGATATAATTATGTTTTTTAGTTGCAAGTGTTTAAAAAAATTTAAAATATTGTGTCCACAAAAATAAACTAGAGCTATATTTTGAAAATAAAAATGGAAAGGGGGTATTGGCGCCCGCAGGCAAATGATTTTTAAGGATCGAAATAGAAATTTGAAAAAGGTTTTAGACTTGGTATACATAATGAAGACTGCTCTAAATAATCTTAGGAAAAGTAAATGAAGGATAATTAAATCATGATAAGATTATGGTTTTTAGTGGTAAGTGACTTATTAAGTTTAAAAGTTGTGTCTACAAAAATAATCTAGAGCTATATTTTTAAAATAAAAATGGAAAGGGGGTATTGGCGCCCGCAGGCAAATGATTATTAAGTATCAAATTAAGTAATTATGAAAAAATTATAGTCTTGTAATACACAATGAAGTCTGCACTATGTATTCTCAAGAAACATAAATAAAGGATACTTAAATCATGATAAAATTATGGTTTTTAGTGGCAAGAGACTTATTAAGTTTAAAAGTTGTGTCTACAAAAATAAACTAGAGCTTTATTTTGATAATAGAAATGGAAAGGGGGTATTGGCGCCCGCAGGCAAATGATTTTTAAGGATAAAAAAAGAAATTTGCAAAAAGTTATAGACTTGGAATACATAATGAAGACTGCTCTATATATTCTCAAGAAACATAAATAAAGGATACTTAAATCATGATAAAATTATGGTTTTTAGTGGCAAGTGTTTAAAAAAATTAAAAATATTGGGTCCACAAAAATAAACTAGAGCTTTATTTTAAAAATAAAAATGGAAAGGGGGTATTGGTGCCCGCAGGCAAATATTTTTTAAGGATCAAAAAAGAAATTTGCAAAAGGTTATAGACTTGGAATACATAATGAAGACTGCTCTAAATATTCTTAAGAATAATAAATGAAGGATAATTAAATCATGATAAAATTTTGTTTTTTAGTTGCAAGTGTTAAAAAAAATATAAAAATGGAAAGGGGGTATTCGCGCCCACAGCAAAATGATTATTAAGTATCAAATTAAGTAATTATGAAAAAATTATAGTCTTGTAATACACAATGAAGTCCGCACTATGCATTTTCAAGAAAAATAAATGAAATCAATAATGAAGAATAATTAAGTCATGATAAAATTATGTTTTTGAGTTGCAAGTGTTTAAAAAAATTTAATATATTGTCCACAAAAATAAACAAAAGCTATATTTTAAAAATAAAAATGGAAAGGGGGTATTGGCGCCCGCAGGCAAATGATTTTTAAGGATCAAAAAAGAAATTTGCAAAAAGTTATAGACTTGGAATACATAATGAAGACTGCTCTAAATAATCTTAGGAAAAGTAAATGAAGGATAATTAAATCATGATAAAATTATGTTTTATAGTGGCAAGTGGCTAATAAAGTTTAAATATTGTGTCCACAAAAATAAACTAAAGCTATATTTTAAAAATAAAAATGGAAAGGGGGTATTGGCGCCCGCAGGCAAATATTTTTTAAGGATCAAAAAAGAAATTTGGAAAAAATTATGGGCTCTGAATACACAATGAAGACTTTACTATGTATTCTCAAGAAACATAAATAAAGGATACTTAAATCATGATAAAATTATGGTTTTTAGTGGCAAGAGACTTATTAAGTTTAAAAGTTGTGTCTACAAAAATAATCTAGAGCTTTATTTTGAAAATAAAAATGGAAAGGGGGTATTGGCGCCCGCAGGCAAATATTTTTTAAGAATCAAAAAAGAAATTTGCAAAAGGTTATAGACTTGGAATACACAATGACGACTACACTATGCATTTTCAAGAAAAATAAATGAAATAAAAAATGAAGAATAATTAAATTATGATAAAATTATGTTTTATAGTGGCAAGTGGCTAATAAAGTTTAAATATTGTGTCCACAAAAATAAACTAAAGCTATATTTTAAAAATAAAAATGGAAAGGGGGTATTGGCGCCCGCAGGCAAATGATTTTTAAGGATCATAAAAGAAATTTGCAAAAAGTTATAGACTTGGAATACATAATGAAGACTGCTCTAAATAATCTTAAGAAAAATATATGAAGGATAATTAAATCATGATAAAATTATGTTTTTTAGTTGCAAGTGTTTAAAAAAATTTAAAATATTGTGTCCACAAAAATAAACTAGAGCTATATTTTGAAAATAAAAATGGAAAGGGGGTATTGGCGCCCGCAGGCAAATGATTTTTAAGGATCGAAATAGAAATTTGGAAAAATTTATAATCTTAGAATACACAATGAAGACTGCACTATGTATTCTCAAGAAAAACAAAGTAGGATAATTAAATCATGATGCAATTATGTTTTTCAGTGACAAGTATCTAAAAATTTTAAAAAATTGTGTCCACAAAATAAACTAAAGGTATATTTTAAATATAAAAATGGAAAGGGGGTATTGGCGCCCGCAGGCAAATGATTTTTAAGGATCATAAAAGAAATTTGCAAAAAGTTATAGACTTGGAATACATAATGAAGACTGCTCTAAATATTCTTAAGAAAAATAAATGAAGGATAAATAAGTCACGATTAAATTATGTTTTTTAGTGTCAAGTGGCTTATTAAGTTTAAAAATTGTGTCCACAAAAATAAAGTAGATCTATATTTTGAATATCAAAATGGAAAGGGGGCATTCGTACTCACAGTAAAATGATTATTAAAGATCAAAATAAGTAATTTTGAAAAAATTTTAGACTTGGAATACAAATTGGAGACTGCACTATGCATTTTCAAGAAAAATAAATGAAATCAAAAATGAATAATAATTCAATCATGATATAATAATGTTTTTTTGTGCAAGTGTCTGAAAAAATTAAAAAAATTGTGTCCACAAAAATAAACTAGAGCTATATTTTGAAAATAAAAATGGAAAGGGCGTATTGGCGCCCGCAGGCAAATGATTTTTAAGGATCAAAAAAGAAATTTGGAAAAAATTTTAGACTTGATATACACAATGAAGACTGCACTATGTATTTTCAAGAAAAACAAAAGACGGATAATTAAATCATGATGTAATTATGTTTTTCAGTGACAAGTATCTAAAAATTTTAAAAAATTGTGTCCACAAAATAAACTAAAGCTATATTTTGAAAATAAAAATGGAAAGGGGGTATTGGCGCCCGCAGGCAAATGATTTTTAAGGATCAAAATAGAAATTTGGAAAAATTTATAATCTTAGAATACACAATGAAGACTGCACTATGCATTTTCAAGAAAATTATTTGAAATTAAAAATGAAGGATAATTTAATCATAATAAAATTATGTTTTATAGTGGCAAGTGGCTTATTAAGTTTGAAAATTGTGAACACAAAAATAAACTAGATTTTTATATAGTTTGTTGAACAAATTATGATCAGAGGACGCATTATTATTTACTGTGATTGACAATGGTTCATATGAAATTCTGGTATAACACTAATACCAGTATGCTTTAAAACCGTGATCCAAATTATGTCAATATAAATCAGGTACATATAATATTTTAAGTTTTAAAGATGCATTATAAAAGTAAAAAAAAATGTACGTATAATTCACTAATATATAATAAGTATAAGTATAATATTATATTTTAGTATAAATTTAGTATTAATATTTTCCTCGTTAATTTTTAAATATTTTCCATTGTTATGTTGACAATTTCGAATACCTTGTTAGTTAGTAAGAAAAGATCTATGCAAAGGTCACGACCAGTGATGATAGTCATCTATCATCACTTGAGCTCTACTTACCATTGTCGATAGGTACCTAACCTAAACTAACCTTCTAATGACTTATGTAGGTAACCATCTACTTGTCCGCGGGGAAGGCAGTGCCGTAGCCAGGGTTAGGATTTGAGGAGGGAATAAGTGTATACAGTACTATACACCCAATACCCCTCGGGAAGGCTGACTACGACACTGGGTTTAATAAGTATCAATCTAAATTATCATAGAACAATAAATGCTATTTGTGTAACGCGTGACAAACGGATGGTTAACTAGGACACTTTGAATAAAAAGATCCTTAGTTGATTTCCGATATAAGTGTTTACCTATCAAGTTGTTCTATTGATTGTTAACCTCTTAGAAATAGCTCTTATTATTAAGATGTTGAGCCTCTTGAAATTAAATAACTTTAATCACAGATTTATATGACGACGTGTGTCTGGCCGCGATGAGTGCATAAATGAGTATACGTGAGGAGAACTGTTGTTAACACATCCATAGTACATTCTATCAAGTCCTAATTAAAAATTGTCATCTAAACTCGCAAGTATGATTGGATGTAAATTGTACAAGTATTAACTAATAATTATTAAAGATTTATGTGTTTGTATTGTCTCCGACTTACAGTCCTGTTGAAGAGAATGAGAGTGCGACATCCTCATTAAAGCAAAACAACTTTTGTAATATTATTACCTTAATGGTGTAATATCTAAATTATTTCCCCTTCCAACACACCAAAATTATAGTTATCATGCTTTTCTGGGCCCAAAAACGTCGGGTGGTACCATAATGGTAATTTTATTTTTATTTTTATATGGTACCTAATAAAAACGACCCTAGACACCAGAAATTGAATTATTACGATTTTGAATATTTTTTAAATGAAACGATCTAAAAAAATGTTTACACAATCTTTTCTACAGTAAAATATTATTATTTATTATTTCAACATAACATTTTGCTGTGTGATTGGTAATCTTTACATTACAGTGTCTGTACATATTTTGTGACAAAGATCAAGTGTCCAGAAGAAAATTTAATCATCTAAAATATCTCAAATTACATACTTATTGTTGATTATTATTATTAAAAAGTTATAGTATGAAGAATAATATCTCATATAGACTTCAACATTGTACAATTGGTTTCTTATTATTTTTATTATTACATAATATACGTTTTTTTTTTTTAACAAATCCTACGGCAATTATATATCCATATTGCGTGTGTTTGTTTAGAAACACGTGAGTATGTGGGGTAAGGATTCGTCACTAAGAACCCAGGTGGTCACCCATCCAGGAGCTAGTGACGCCAGGCGATGTTTGACCACGGCAAACCACCGCGCCACACCATACCCCAAAATATAGTATACCACTAGTGTGCAGTGTATATACCAGGCCAGAGGCAATTTTTTTTGTTTTTAAGATATCAACTGCATAACCTGATTTTACTGTTTGGTTTTAAACACATGTAAATAAGACGAAGATTCGTCACTAAGAACCCAGGTAGTTGCCCATCCGGGAGCTAGCGACGACAGTCGATGTGTTCACCTTCAGGTCCAAAATTTACTTTTTTAAACATATAGAAACCATATTATATGAGAATGAGATAATTAGTACCTGTACGTCTATTTTTCATCAAGTTCAATAATGTATTTTTGTTTTTATAGCTAATAATAACAACAACACCTATGTCACTTAAAATATTGAATACCTAGGTAATTAATACATAGGTACGTGAACAACAAATTTTTTTTTTTTTTTTAAATCTTAAATTTAAAAATTCCATTAGACTAGTTGAAAAAGTATACGATTAACACAAGCTAGTATAGATTCCAACACTCAACAAAAATAATACTTTAAAAATGATTGTATTTCTCAGAAAAATTACCTATCACCAGATCTTATTTCTTCTTTCCAGCATTAGAGATTTGGATTAATTTTAAAAAAACTAGTAATATAAGTTGCTTTCAATTTCATAATGAAATTCTTTTAACTAGACAAATCAATCATAAAATCCTATATGACTTAAAATTCTTATAAGTCATGTATTTCTTCATTCTTTTTAAATGGAAATACCTATTTTAAATATCATTTTCATACCAATCTAGTATGTCGGACTACAAAAAAAACAAAATATTTAATTTTCAATAATTTACAAAATAAATAATGTCATTGTACACTATAAAAAAAACCAAATTTACTAGAGACAAAACCAAAAAACTAAGAAGTATAAATAAAATATAAATAATCACACAGAGATGTTTAGATTCAAATAAAATAAAAATATATTATTACTATATTATAGTCCAAATGATGACTAATAATAAATAAAATGTACTCCAAAGAAAATTAAAACATTTTTTATAAATGAATTAAACACAAAGATGTTTAGATTCAAATAAAATAAAATATATTATAACTATACTATAGTCCAAATGATGACTAATAATAAATAAAATATAATCCAGAAATGTTTAACACATTTTTTATAAATTAATTAAACACGTCATAGTTGTTAAGGTTCAAATAAAATTAAAGTTATAGTCCAAACGATGACTAATAATAAATAAAATATAATCCAAAGAAGATTAATACAATTTTTATAAAAGAATTAAACACAGAGATGTTTAGATTTAAATAAAATAAAAATATATTATAACTATATTATAGTCCAAATGATGACTAATAATAAATAAAGACCAAATAAATATATTAATATAATATCAAATAAAATTAAAATTAAAGTCAAAGCGTTGAATAATAATAAATAAAATAATATAATCCAAAGAAGATTAATACATTTTTTATAAAAGAATTAAACACATAGTCGTTAGGATTCAAATAAAATTAAGATTATAGTCCAAACGATAACTAAAATGAATAAAACATAATCCATAGCAGATTATCGGGAATATAATTCATAGCCGACTTTTAACAAATAATTCTGATTTAAATACAAGAGAAAAAAATAATGATAAAAAAATAAATGTCCAGATATAACAACAACGATCAAAATATAACTGAAACAAACAACAAAGTTTACCTAACATAAGCGTTCATAATCATGGACAAAATGAAATTTTCAATAATATCAAACAAATGTTTCTTTTTCAAAAATAATATCGAACTATAAGATTTCACCTTTGATATATCACATAAAAATGGTAAAGAAAACAGAGTATCAGACGGGCTATAATACAATAACAAATACAAACGATAAAAATATTTGAATCGACAAATCACTTAATTAGGTACGAATGTACGACATAAATCCATCGAATTCTAAAGATCAATTTTGCATTTACAACAAAAGCGATTAATGAACCCAAAGAAAATATAAATAAAAACATATTAAGGAAATCACGACAATTTGTCATAATAAATAACATATTATATTATCAACGATGCAGTATGCACAACATATTATACCAATTATAGCATTTTTTTTTCCTAATGCATGATTTTGAACCTTATTTTCCAATAGATATTATACTAATACCAGAAAGAGCATGCCTTACAACATATAAAAATTATTAAAGAAACTAAACAAAATATGGAATGAAATTCCACAAATAGTAAAAAAATGGCACAAATTAAACGAAAATATTATTTAGACAAAAGTCACGGAATAGTAAGCTTTAATCCAGGTGACCAAGAATTAATAAAATATCCATTTTCACAAATAGGCAAAATGCCTAAGTTAGCACAAAAATACAGAGGCCAATTTAAAGTAATTTAAAAATAATAAATAAATATCAGAATTAAATTATAAAGTAAAATTAAACTTCGATAAAAATCTAACTGAAAACATCATTCATGTTAGAAGAATAAAATCATATAATTACAAGTTAACCATACAACAAAAATACAAATTTAACATAATAACCAATTCAAATGTCATAACTTACAGATTTCTACAAGACTACAGGTACCTAAAAATACAAACACAGGACTTAACATATCCCTACTATAGCAAACTTTTGATTGGAGTATCAAAATATTAGCAAAACATTTTACTGATCTAACACGATGTCTCATGAATAAACAACATAACAATATATTAAAATAAAAAAATACTCATGGGAAACAAAAAGAAGAAGTCTACGACAATCACAAAAACAACAAAACCCAGTTGTATGGATACCACTAAAATATTTGAGTTAAAATAATTTTAAGTCATATAGGAATTTATAATAGATTACATGGTATAATAGGGTAATGAGTGATAAAGTGTACCTACCCTGTTTTGTGGGACACTTGGTATTAATACAAATATATAAACATATGATAAAATGCATATAATATTTAATTAATTAATTTTTATAGTGTAAAAAAACAATGTAATTTTTTTTAAGGCCTATTTAACTGCATATATTTGATGAATTATTAATAAGTACATAAAAGTCCTAGCTCTTACAGTTATTAATTATAACTTTTACTTCCAATCATGCCTACTTTCAATTCAAAGTCATACTTTTTACAAGACTTATAATAACGTAAACAATCAACAATCAAGAGCTTTTTTGACTTGATAACACTTAAGAGGATGTCAGTGCATTTATTTTTTTTCTCTCTGACCCACACACAACATAGCAAATATTACGTTCACTATAATCATAATAATTTCTAAAATTAGAGTGAAATGGCCTCTTTTAAAATTTTAAGATACTTATGATTAATACCTAGAGCATCTTATAGGCTATATTTGAAGCGAGTTATGAATACTTTAAAATACTCATAACTCACTTATTAATTAAAGTATAATAAGCCTATGATATGCCCTAGATAAAAATCTAACCATTCATTTTCCTCGAATTTTAGAAATTATTAAGATTATTGTGAACAAAAAATTTGATATATTACGCATGAGTCGGAGAAAAAAAATTCCACTGACATCCTCTTAATCGGCCTAACCAACCTTCTCTTTTTATTCTATCCCATAAGTCGAAGGTAGTAAACCTTACCTAACCTGGTAGTATCACTCAAAGGGTCAAGTGACCCTTTGCAATTTAAGATCCTTTCCTACATATTCAAAATTGTTAACATAACTATTCTACCTAACTATTTCCCTTCCCCCCACCTAACCTAATCCTCTCTCTCTGCCACTACCCCTCTTTTTTCCTTTCCCTATCACTCCCCCATCCCCTCGCTTTTTGTTCTGTTCCCCCCCCTAATCTATCTCTCTCACATTCACTCGTCTGACATTCCACCTCTACCCGTTTTTCTCACACTTGCACCCTCTCATTCACTTTATCTCCTTATACTTCATCCTATCTACCTCTCTCACTCCCTCTCACACTATCTTTCTCTCGCCCACTCTTTACAAGTCACTATATTACCTACCTTACCTAACCTAACCTTATCTAACCTTACCTCACACTATCTATCTCTCTTACTATCCATCCTTTTCTTTCTCACCATTTTTCTCTCGATTTTTCTTCTGCTTCTCTATCATCTCCCTACACTACTTCTCACTATCTCTCACTATCTCTCTCTCTCTCTCTCTCTCACTCTCTCTCTCTCTCTCTCTCTTCTCTCTCTCTCTCACTCTCTCTCTATCTATCTATCTCTCTCTCTCTCCACCCTATCACTTTATCCTTCTCTGCCCCCACTCCCACACTCCCAGTCCCTATAGTACCTACAGGTCATCGTACCTGATAATTGATGAAAATATTTAAATATTATTGAGGAAATTATTAAAAAAAAAAAGTTTAAATATTATACCTGACCAATTTCCTAATTTTTATCATGATTTTATTGATAACTTGAATAGTGTTACACAAGTGGTTACAAAACGAATAATTTAAAAATTGAAAGTAATCTATCCCCTGATCAATTAATACATTAATAAAATTAAAATAAACCTACTGAAAAAAAGAAAATCACTTACCTAATATCTGAATCTACTATAAAACTTCATCTTTGAAACATTGTTGATACATTTCACACAGGCTTCACTACGAATATGATATTTAGTTGGCAAATCTTCACTGACGAATACCATCTCTGAAATTTCAAAAAAATATTCAACAATATTTTCTGACCTATTCATTTTAGATTCTGAACGAAGTGATGAATGTATTGATTTTACAATGATGTGTGTGTTTTTTTTTTGTGTGTCTGTACATCATAACTAGTCGAAATAATGCTTCAACTTCAAACGTTGGGGGTGGTTTCCGATATAAAAGTGAATATCCTTGGTGCATTATAGAGGTCAAAAGTAAAAATTTTCAGAGAAAATTCGAGAAAAAAAAATGACAGAAAAACGGAATTTTTACACAAAACCAATTTTTCGACCAAATCGATTTTTTTATATGGTTGTAATTCAAAAACTAATCACTGTAAATACTTGAAATTATCACCAAATGTTTATGTTAGTGTAATCTATATACAGTTTAATTTTAGAGTTATATATATTATTTTTTATAGACCACTGAAATTTTAGATTTTTCTGAAAATTTTTTTTGAAGTGTTAATAAAATTTTTTTGGCCCTATTAAAATACTTGAAATTTCTATATAATGTTTCTCATAGGTTATTCTTATAGTGATCAAAAAATTATAAGAATACCTAGGCACAATTTTTTTTTATTAGCATTTGAAGTTCAAATATTGACAAAAATTCGTCAAAACCATGAATAAATTTTTTTTTGTGTCGGTCATCACGTTTTGGGGCAGTAAAAATGCTTAAATTTTTGACTTCAGTATGTTATTCGATCAGAAAGTGAATCTAGTTGTACCAACTAAGTACCTTTGGTGGTCAAAAGTATTCTTAATATTTTTGTAAATAATCGGGATAAACAAACTAAAAATTAAGGGAAAAACGGGAAATTTTAAGCACAATCAGTTTACGACAAAATCGATTTTGATTTTTGATGTAACTTTAAAACAAATGACCATTGTACATGAAATTTTCATCGAATGTTTATATAAATACATTCTAACCACCATAAAATTTTCAAAAATGTTTGACTTAAGTTGAACTATTCATAGGTATATGCAATTTTCGATCATTATTAGTTTTTTTTTAAATTAATATCGATAAAAATTTATTTTTTGGTTAGAAAATCTTTTTTTTATAAGCATTCAAATTTTGAATTTTGACAAAATACGTAAAAATCACAAAAATTCACAAGTTGTTTTAAGCTAGAAATTCATAAAAATTTTCTGTTTAAATCTAAGATTTGAAAATATAATACAAGATTCCTTACAAATTTGTCAATCTTTATCACAAAAAAAATGTCTCCCGGAAATTCAAATTAAATTTTTTATTTTACTCATTGAAATTATAATTTTAGAATCTTTAATCGACTGCCACTTCTGATTCTGAAAATACGATTGCCAAGGAGGTTCACGTTTATGTTAATGTTACCTAACCAAAAAATATTTGTAATTTTAAATTTAAATTATAATAATATAATAATATATTATTTTTCTTAGCCTATGTTTGTTTGATTATTGATTACGAGCATGCTTCTTTTATGAATTACAGGTATTATATACCTAAAATAATCCTATTAATGTTTAATTTTTATCTTCCCTACCTAGTTATAATGTGTTAATTTATTTTTTTTTTTGAATATTTTATTCAAGATCTTATTATTTCTTCACTAGTTCACTAACCACAACAAGTTTTCTACTAAAACTCGGATACCTACCGGTTCGTTTTTATTTTAATAACGTAAAGATTAATTATAATTACTTGTATTAATGTTTATTTATTTTACTCCGATAATTTAAAAAAAATATTATTCCAATTTATTTATTAATTTTTGATATATTGTGTTTTTTTAGAAAATAAATAATAAATGCAATTTTAATAAATTATTGAATTAGGTACCTACGCAAAATATATAATAACCTATTCATGAAAAAACCTAGACATAATTAATTTTTTAAGAAAAACAAAATTGTTCAATCTTATAAAAAAAAAAATGTTTCATCCTTATTAAATAACTTACCATTGTATCAGTACCTACATATTATATTATATCATTATTGTAAATAAGTGTAACTAATGGCCTTTGTCGTCGATGTGAATATGCTCATTAAAAAAAATATATTTATATAAAATTGTGTACCTATAAATCTGTAAAAATTTAATTTAATTTTAAATGGTTTAACTTTTTAAGCAATATGAATTAAAAATATAATGTATAAATAGGTAATAATATATTAATCTATGTCAGTTGTTGGCTTATTGTATATATTTTGTATAGTATTATTACCCTAATAAATACCGAATGCAATTCATTATATTAATCATTTTCTGATAATTTCCAATGTACAAAATCTTATCAACCATAAATTTTAATTTAATTGTGTTATTGTTCTATGAAAATATTAACAGCTATTAAAAATGCAAAATTTAATGTTACAAATAAAGTAATATTGGATGGTTAAATACTACATCTTCAGTGATAAGTACATGAATATGAGAACTGTAAGTAGGTACTTAGCAGCTAAACAGTTGCAATTTTTTACAAGCTATATTATTATAATATTTTTTTAGACGATTTACCATTGAAAACCACACATGACACATCCAAAAAAATCAAATGAAAGTTCACAAAATTTGTGCCAATGGAAACTTAGTGTGATTAAATAACTGACTCTAATAATAAATAATAATTTTATGTTGATCTCAATGATCTCGTGTTTATATGAACTTTATGTCACAACACAGTTTGTATTCTGTTTACAGATTTAAATAATGAAGATTTTGATGATAGTATTTAAGACAAGGACTGGAAGGAAAATAAAAGCTCAGGAACATCATAAGAAAGGTCTGAAATCAGAATTTGATGACATTTCAACTAGAACATGGTGTCATAGTAAAGATTTTTGTAACAACTTTAATAAAAATACTATCGGTCAAATGGTTTTATGGAGAGATATTAAATTAATTAAAGTTAAAAAAGAATTCCCTGATAAATTATTTTTACAACAATTTAAACAACTTATGGGCAAGCAAATTATCAATAAATTATAGTTTTAAAGAAAAATAGAAATTCAAAAATAAAATTATCAAACATACATTACATCTGAAATTTGCATTTATTGAAAAGCCTGGAATCTTACAAATAAAAAATATTTTATTTTATCGCGCAAAGCAAAACTTATTCTAGATACTTATTATCATTTTTATAAAAACTTAAAAATATCTGAAATTGATAATACTTATAACAAATACTAATAAAATAATAATAATAATAAAAAACTATGAAGATGGTGATTAATTTATATAATAAAATTAGACTTATTATTTATTTATTTTCAAAGCCATAGGTAGCATAATATTATTAAACATAAGGCCATGATATTTATAATGAATAACTTTTTTTTTACGTTGTATTTCAAACAAGTATTAACTATATTATTAAAATAATAATAAATTATTCAAATTCGTACATAATGTTACAGTCTTGTACTCTTGTTGTTCAAAAGCATTTGATAATTTTATAGTCATTATCAGTTTAGAATATATTTTTTTTTAATTTGTCATATTATTTGTTACTTTGATACATAAAAATAAGCTTATTGACTTAAAGACAAGTAGTATTTCATTTTTTATAGTAAATTATTTTTAAAGATATTAATTACATACCTACCTACAAGTTACAACTAAATATATAATACTTAAATGATTAATTTTCATCCTGTACATTTATAAATTATACCACAAAAATAATTTTAATCAAATTTCAAAAAAACTAACAGTTAATAATATTTTATTATTCATTAATAATTTAAAGTTCAATATTGCCAAAATTGGATATATGATACAAAAATAAACATAGCTTAAATTCAATACTGCCATATTTTGGTATGTCTGAAAATCAATTTCTGTATTGCATTTACTTAAAAAATTATAAACGGTCATAATAAGTCTGTCTTTTTGGATTCAAGGGAATATTTTATTATATTTGAAAAAGTCACAATATAAAGTATATTTAAAGTGCCTATTTTAGTTTTTAATTTCAAATGCATAGGTGAAGAACTCTTTGCAAACATCACCATTGTAAAAGTGTACGAACGTGTACCTCAATTCTTTTATAATATTATGCCACAAAAGAATTGGCATTAAAACAAACTTACCTTAAATATCAATTATTTTGGGCTTTGTTAGTCCGCGACGTGTATGCACTCCGACGCTGAAATGGAAACGCATCAGATACTGCTGAATTGAAGTCTAAAAATAATGTGATTTATGAAAAAAAAGATTAAACGGAAAACAGGATGTTTTTCGTTCATGTCTACTTTGCTATCTAATTGAAATGTTAGAATCTTTAATAGACTGCGTCCTCCGCAACGACTTTGACAATCGCCATGGATTATATTGTACTAAATCAATAAGGGAAATCCATAGATACCTAGGTATATATTATAATACTACTTTTGTATCAACGATGCCCTTGCATACAATCTGTTCATTGTAGGGCAATAATGAAATGAGATATCTATACCGAAATAATGCATAACTTTAAATTAAAATTATGTATAACAAAATAAAGTAGGTACCTACCTCGGTATTATTTTAATTATTTTTTTTAAATTTATTTATTTTATTATCGATTAAGAATATTTAAGATGGTGTTTAAATGTTAGAAGCACATACATATTTTTACTAAAATATATTTCTTTATGAACTGTTAAATAAATGTTACTGCTTTTTAAAGTTAAAATTAAGTTATACAGTGTACACATTCATTTTCCGTTCCGACCATGCCGGGCGACAGTTAGTTTGAAAAATTCCAAATCAAAAGTTTTCTCCAAATACGAAACTAATAATTAATTACAAATTTGTTATTTATTATAATTAATTAATTATCTACGGCAAAAGCCGCCAATTTGCCAATCATGTGCCACCACAATCTCACTAAACACATCTTTGTAGTATAATAATATTGTTAATCATAAGGTCATGACAATTATAATAAGTAGGACTAGGGTTATAAAGCAAATACTTCTTTTTTCATATAGGTAGGAGATATAAATTTAATTTTTATATATATAAATTAGACTCACGCTATTCTTATTCCAAATAAACCAATTTATTTTAGCTTTTTTTATTGTTTCTTTCAATTATTTTAGTTGTCGAATTTGTATATTATGTTTATTTATAACTTTAAAATTATAATATAGGTACCTACTATTGTTTTGAACATTTCCTATGTCGTACGTGTTATATAAGTAGGTACTCACTACGACACTACACACTACTCAAATACTATAATTATATTTATATTGTATTTTTCTATAAACACTTAATTAGTTTATTATTGTAATAATATTGTCCTTCTAGCAATACCCACCTAGTACCCTAGACTCTGTCTCCACCTTCGATATGCACTTTTCGCTAACACAGGGGGATCTGGGGGTCTCTCCCAGCTAGCACGAAAGACTAGTATACTAAATAAATTGCTAACTGCTCTTCTAACCAGTAGCCGCCATTTTTAAAAAGGACAAAAAACAGTTAAACATTAATAATAACAATAACACAGAGTTCAATGTCATATTATTATATATTTTTATAATATTCATTTACGTATTATTTTAGGTATACCTATTAACTATTCATGATTTATGATACATATATGATTAAATCCAACATATTTGACCAATTAAGTAAATACTTACGAAAAATTGCACCTTATTGTCTCGCCCACCTCTATTAGAACAACTAAAAGTACAGTTTTATACTTCACTGGCACTATGAATTTTCAAAATATTATCCTTATCAGTGAGTATATAATATAAAATATTGTTTTGTGATTGTACAATATATATTATCGTACATTAGTTACAAAAAACAAAATTGTTCTATGAGAAATGGTTAATTTATCCTATGTCATTTCAAATACCCATAAAAAATGTTTTCGACTCTCCGGTAACTTTTTTTGTTTAAGATAGAAAAAGGACTATTATCGTCAGTACTATTTTTTTAATAATTAAGAAACTAGTTGTTTAAATTTTGTACTAGGCACATCAAAATTTTCAAAAAATGATCCACTAAATAATATAGGTACGGTAAAAAAATATGAGAGTAAAATGCACAACCAACCGCCTCACGATTTTCATTTCAATTTTTTTTTAAAACGTTTTTTTTTTTTGTATATATGCTTAAAATGATGGTACAACTTCATTTAACATTATAGCTTATTCTGTAAAAATCAAAAAAAAAAAAAAATCATACGTGTTTATCGTGACAGTAGTGTTGCGGATGTAACTTTTGAAATAATAGTTTCTAGAAAAAGATTTTTGCACCATCGTTTTAAGCCAAAAATAAAAAAATAAGTCTTTAAAAAAAAATGAAAAACATGAGGGGGTTAGTTAAGTGCATTTATGCCAAAGATGGGTTCTCATTTAAAAACAAATTCTTGTATCGCCACAAGACACTACTTAAGTAATAAAACAATGTTCAATAATTTGAATAAATTAATTATTAAAGGAAAACATGGGGGTGAGCATGCTTGATGATTGATGAATCACTTTAGGTATAACTTCTATATCAGGTTATCATCTAACGGTGACGGAGATTACAAGATATAAAATTATTACATTTTTTGAGTAATTGAGTAGTTATGTTGTTATGTTGGCGTATTTAGATTATGGTTAACATGGCTTAAGTCCCAGGGACCCGAGGTATTTCCAAGTTTTTGGGCCGTAGAGCCTTTATCATTAGTAAGTACATAAAAAAAAATATTAAATATTTTTTATTTTGTTTATATTATACTTAGTCTGGTGATAAAGTTCGTCATGAACACGTTCTCCCACATTTTTGCTCTGTATTATCTGTCGTTATAATTACTTCGAGTCCGCCAAACATGGCGCCGCCTCGATCACAACAAATCAATACGGTATTTGTCATCGCCTTCTAGCCCATAGCCAATCACCACAAGAAGAAAATAAAATCAAGTCATACACATCAGTACATCACCAAATCGATATACGGCACTGACCAAGGTCACACACAACGAGATCGAAAATGAGGTATTTCAACCAAACGATAACTTTTAGTATAGTCTGTGAACAACTATCTAAAAATAAAATCACACCTATGCGGCTATGCCTACAAGAATACCGGCGATCTACACAAAGAACTACGTTGTCAATTTCTCAATATTCAATAATAAAATAATATCATTTACAGGCACAGCAACGATATTTAAGTCAAGACCGTAATTTCTTATAATCTGGCAAACAACCTCATCATAAACCACAATATAATGACTGATTACATAAACAAAACTGATGCTGAATTTCATTCTTTTCGGCTGCACTCCAGACAGCAATTCAAAGCAGTAATTAGAAATCTACATCACTCCTCAATTATAACTTATATTACAAACGCTCTGACTGAACTTGGACATCATTCGGCCACGTGCGTGGTAAATATCAAAAAGAATGCCATCGTTTTTTACTACTGTTCCGCGTAAAACTGGCTCTTAATGAAAACATTAAAGACATCTTCAAGATTAAAAAAACTGTTTCACTCCACATTATTGATTGAAAAACCATGTACAAAATGCAATAACCTACCTCAATGCTACACATGCCAAGCTTATGATCATACGCGCAACTACTGTACTCAGCATCCCAGACGCATTAAATGCAGCGAAGATCACTCAACTGATATGTGCACCAAAGATTGTTGTCTCCCGGCTAAATGTGCACTGGTGCTCTGGTGCACATACAGCATCATAATATAAAAATTTAATCATATACGAAAAACTGACAAAATCCACAAACAATCTAAAAAAGGTAAAAAATCAAACACAACAAGGCACCGCACATCGTCCTCGTCATGCATCGTATTCACACACGTCCGGTCCATCATACGCCAGTATAACAGACGCCCAACCAATATCCAGTACTACAGACTATAGAGTCAACGTCATACATTTTGAATGAACTCAAAACATTATTAAATCCATTAATCTCTCTAATAACCGAAATTTTAAGCAAACTCACAACAATATTCCCATAACAGTCATTATTTTTAAAATGAAATCTCTTATCCACAAACGGTGGTTTTTATTATCTTGTAGGTATACATTATTAATTATTATCTAATGAAAAAAAATTCAAAAATATATAAAACAAATTTTTTTATAAATATTTTGAGTTTAAATTTGGACGAAATTACCTGTTAAAACCAATAATAACGTTCAATTTTATTTTATTTATCGAATTTAAAATAAATGTTGTATTTTAGATATTATTCCTTTGATAAGTAAACTTTTTTGGGGAGGTTATTTAGGACTTGGCCATTTGTCTCGGTTAAGTTTTTCGTTTTTGTTGGATAATATCCTTATATGCTTTCTTGGTGGCTTCAGCACTATGGGCGTCGCCTTGAACTGATCAATTTAAATAATTTATGCCAATATTAATTTACAACTTAAATTATATTTTATTACATCAATATATAATAAAATTGGATAATAATTTATTAATTTCTAAGTACCTATTCAATATTAAAAACTATAGGTAGGCAAATGAATAATACATTTTACTGCCATAAACTTATTAGGTAACAGGAAAACTGTTCTGCACCAATTGTTATAGTTGTTATCAAAATGGTCGATGAACCATGAACATATGTAATCTATATGTCAACTCCATGTTTCCATATAATAATTTTAATAATTGAATAATAATAATTATAACATATATTTGTACTTAATAACACAAGAAGTAATTTGCTGGCGCTGTTTATTTTTCTGTTCCATTTATAAAATGAGTACCTATACTATAGTGTTTTTAAGGAAAAGTAGCTATTGCGTTGATATCTCGATTTTTACTGATTATATAAAAAAGAGTTGCAAATAAAAATTGTATAGGAGAATTTACCTATAAGATCGTTATATACAGGGGTTAAAGTGGGGGGGGGGACGCAGGAGGACTCAGTCCCCTTACCTCTGACGGCGGTTAAAAAGCGTCCCCTTTAACAAATTAGGATTTTATACATTAGACATTATACATAAAATTATATATGGAACGCTTAAAACTTTTTGGAAACATTAGTCCCCTCTGGAATTTTTTCCCACTTTAACCTCTGGTTATATATTAATATAGTTTGTAATACTGTAAACATGTAATATGTTTATCACCAATCCTCATTATTCTGGGTTTAATTTAGTCGCTGCCATGTGGGTTACTGCCAGAGACGGCGCTAGGATTTGTGGAGCCCCGGGCAAAATAAATAACAGTCACATTACATATTATCCAAACTAACTAATCTCTGAACAGTATAAAATATAATTTAAGAACTGCAGGGCCTTAATTATAATTTTAAAATCGCGGGGCCCGGGGCAACTGCCCCGATCCCCCCCCCCACTCACATTGTCCCTAGATAATAATTTGACAGATTTATTATTTCTAATGAATTTAGAAAAAATTATGCATCTGTAATTATCAGTAGAAACTTCTTGTTTAGGGACATCTTATGCATATTGATAAATTTGACCATATTGCTAAAATAAATTTAATTCCAAGTTTGAAAATTCGAAATAGATCAATTTTTTATTTTAAAACAACTGCTATAAATTGAAGGCTTGAAGGATTTTCAAATAGTTTTAAAGCATTTACTTTTCCTCAAAAATTAAAATGTGTCAGTTGACTATGGAATTAAACAAATTATACAAATATTAATAGAGCTTTTACTGTTTTATTACAACAATTTACCAACATTGGATTATGAATATTCAATATTTAAAACTAAAGATATAAAAAAATGAGTGTTGTCATGGAACACCCGGAAGAAACGTAGTTTCTTTTGCAGTCTTATTATAGGCTATAGATTAATTTCAGTAGAACTATTCGAAATGAAAGTAAATATTATCTTATCAGGTTTTTTTTATTTAATTCATTGAAATTACGAACATTAAAAAATACATTGAATTGTTATTATTTCTCATATTCAATCATCGAAAGCAAATGATACGTTGTCATTAAACGATCGCGAAAACTGAGCAGAATGAGCAGAACAACATTGTCAAAATGTCAACACAACACGCACCGCGGAGAAAAGCTCAATGACACCCGAGCCCAATGCGATCAAACAAAACAACGCAAAATAATATCATAACGGGAAAACCCGGATTCGTCAAGAGTCATGAAAGTGATTTTATAATATTTATTTGGTTACGAACGGTTTCTATTGTAATACTATTAACTATAATTCTTTATTATAAGTGCATTTTATAACAATAACAATTAATAATAATAGGATTTAGGGTTCCAGCGGGGCGTAGCCCATTCGGCTCCCGTCGAAAAAGGTTTTACGATCAGGTCAATTCCCAAACGGCCCCTGTTGAAATTTTTTTTTTAAGGTTATATTCTAAGTAAATTATAAAAATTATATTCTGTGAATTAAATGTTTAAAGTTTTAAAAATATAAAATAGATACATTTTTGACGCACAATTTTTTTCGTATAATCTATGCTTGTTATTTTATTCGATGAAAATCCTTGAATACTGTTTTCAATGAGATTCTAGTTTTTTTCTTTGTGTGTATTTATCGGCGGCGGCGGCAATTACTTTCAAAAATAAAAAATTCTACTACATACATTTATTATTTAGGTATTTATTATTGAATATTTTATTATAATTATTATGTTCTGCTCCAATTGATATCGAATTAACGGTCATTAAACTTTAATATTTATGCTAATACAGTAATACTTTACAAGTATATTCTAATACAATTTCAATAAACAAATATAATTACAATAATAGGAAATTGTTTTTAATAACTCGAGAAGGCTATTGCAAGTTGCAGGTGCTTATAATTTTCTGTACGATTAACAAAATGAAAAATACTTTTAAAGACACACTTATTCTTTTCATAACAACTTCTAAAATATTTGGTTTAATTAATTTTTGTTATGACATGGAAACTGGATTATTGTACCAGAACATGAAGTTAACGTACTATTTATTTTTAGAACTGATACGAATGTTTGTACTCTTGATTTGTACTCATTATATATTGTTCAAAATGGAAGAACTTCATTACTTTATATACTTTAATATTATTAAATATTGGTCCATCATTATAGCAGCAAGAATATCAGAGAAATGGTTAATTAAGTATGAATAATTAATACTTACATTTATATATATATTTATAGAGAACAAGTTGACCAATTGCAATTTGTTGCCCATTAAATCAATATATTATGTACTTAAAAATATTTAAAATTTGTCTTTATTAGTTAACGTAATATTACACCTAAACACAAAACTTAAATATATGGAAATACATTTGATTATACAGAACTCTGTTAATCGTAGTTTTGTTACTATTTCATCATTTTCATAAGTTGACAACAGTGGCGTCATTTAAGTTTTCAATAAAAGTGACAAAGGTTTTAACTGGCCCAATGGCCCAAATGGTAAAAAAAACTTAAAAACCCTTGCAAGCACTTATCAAAAAAATGTTTTGATTCTTGAGCGACTTAGTAGTAACTTAGTAGTAGACTTAGCTGTAGTTTTATTTTTCACGTCAGTTTTTAGCCGCACACCACTCATTTCATTGTTTTAAACTTTTAAAGATATGTTTTGTGGATATCATAATAAAATTAAAATAAAGTGAACGCGCTTCACGAAAAAAATGTATTATTTCTAGGTATAGAATAAGCAGTTACTGATCTAAATTAACAATAATTGCGTCTAAATATAAACATATTCCAAGTACAAAATATTAATTAAAAATGTATAATTGTGACAATAATATCTTATAACATAATATAATATTTTCTGAAAATAATATAAAAATAGGTATAATAAATATAATTATGGTCAATTGGCAAAAACCTAACCTAACCGTCCCTTGGGCTGCTTTTAAGATCAAACAGGTGCAAAAGCCCACCTTGATAACTCCCCCCAAATGACGCCACTGGTTGACAATGTAAACACTTTGTTAATTAGTCATGTAGGTTAAATTAAAATAAATAACTATATTGTCTATAACCAATAATTATCATCTATATAGCATTATCATACAAATCGATGTATCACATCTCAGGCTCAGAGGTGACATTAAAGTTAGCTATTCTCTATTTTTATTTAAAAAAAACCATTTGATTATAATAAAATATTGTAATAGACATAGTCTGATAAGTATTAAGTATTATTTATTACGTCATATTAAAGTAACCCCTAACCCGGTATTAGGTAAGGTGTTTTAAATGTATAGGAAAAAAAATTACTTACCTAATAACAACAATAAATATTAAAATTATTAAATATACATAATAGATTATATTTAATTTCAGGTTTATTAATGGCATCATCGATTTCGACCGCAAACTGTTTTTATTAAATTCATTGCTCCCTGTTAGATTATATTCATTAAGTAAAAAATGTTGGATTATTATTTTCGTCATTTTTGTTTTGAATTTTATTTGTATTCAATATTATTATATCTTATTTGGAGTTATTCGCATAAAAGTGGTTTCCAATGGTGTAAAAATCTTGTTCCATTCACCAGATTTAATTATTTTTGTAGTATTCGTTACAACACTTTACTATCTCAGTAACTTGGGGTTCCGATTTTGTGAGTTGAATAGATTGTGGAAATGTTTACCTTCGGGGTTAACCGCTTCGCCAGCATGTAAATGGACAAATTCTGAGATAACAATGTTAGTAGAACGTATACGATTATTGCATTCTGAACTTTCTGAGTTACTTAGATTGTTTACTTTGGGATACGGACCTGTATTATTGGTATATTTCACATTTACATTTGCTCATGCTTTAATCGAAACATTCCTTTTTACAATTAATCATGATCTTATGGGCAATAATATTCTTCCACATATACTCTACATACAACACATTTTTCACATGATTTCAATCGTCTACGTCACCTCGTGGGTCATTAACAAGGTTTGTAGTATTTTTACTATTTTTTAAAACAATAAATTACTTAAAGCCTTACTTTAAGGAACATTTTTTAAAACGCGATTTAATTAAATCTTCAATTCACAGATAGATTCAGTTATAACTATTAGTTATATTGTCCAAATTGGCACGATTATTTTTTAAATACTGCACTTATTGATATTTATTATAAACTTATAAAAGTAACACTCAGTTCATAATATTAATTTGTTATTAAATTAATAATTAAGAGTACGTACTAAAAGTAATGTAAGTATGTATAAATATTTTAATATTCTACCATGGAATTAGCTTTTTATTATAATTTACAATTAGCTAGGTTGCTAGGTATGTTTAAGAGGACGCCACACATCCGCGCATTATGTGTTGTCTCCGTCTTACAAACGTTCATCTCAGAAATAACTCTTTGGTGTGTAACAACTTTACTCCACAGTCCACCCTTTGTATTTATAGTAGAATCACCACAATTTTACAACGCACAAGAAAGAACTTTAGGCACCACGTCATTCTGAATCTGATGGACTTGAATTCAACGATATTATAATATATCATTATATAATATCAATATCATAGGAATACCCAAAACCTTCCTAACCAGAATAAATATTTCGGTAACTTTTTAAAATTATTCTAGGTGAAAAATATTTTGAAAAACATGGTTTCTTTAAATCTTATGGGTAAACAAATAATTTTTTTTACAAATCTCTATCTACTGTTGACTGCAGTGTATGGTGCATATATACGACAGTAATTTCGGTGATAATTTTCTTGAATCACTAAAAGACCATACGTTAACTGGTTACAGTTTGTTTCTCAAGAAGTTAATATCGCTACCTTCACCGTTTTCTTTAAATCCTCAGCACCCGTACCAAACTGAATACAGACTAGTTTAAAGGAGTACGGTAGAGCTGTGTGGTGAGTGGTAACTCAAACAATTACAGATAATTCAATTAGTTAGAAACAATGTTATTTATGTGTAGAATAAATATAAAAAAAAAGTTAAAAATTACTTGGCCTGTCAGTCCGTTTCTCTCGTACGATTATCAACCATTATAATATGCGCTTTCGCCGAATCCCTTGACAGCAGGACTCTTCTGCAGCCTGCGCGTGTGACGGGGTCTTGTGTTTATATTTTTATATAGAACATTTTATGTCACATATTAGCTAAAAACTAAACTCACCTATATTACCTACATATATATTAAATCATATTGTATTGACAACTGTCCACAATATTTTCAGAAAAGGAAAATTATTTCTTATTTGCGAATGAATCGAATCTCTGAAATTTCTTGCGATACTAAGTTACAAGTAAATAGTAAACAAAATTAATTTTTATTATATATAAAATAATAATATAAATATATTATTTTTATTAATCTTAGTTATTTTTACATGCTTATTGGAATATCTGACTTTTATCTCTGTTTGTTTTATGATTCTTATGTATATTTTGGAACAATCATCACTCATCAATTAGATTAAAATATTCATGAATCAGATATCACTTTATGAACCAAACGAATTAACAGCATTTGGATTCTTCAACTTGGATTTAAAATTAACGATGTCAGTAAGTACCTTTATGTTATAATTTCTAGCTATATAATATGCAATTAATTGTAATTTGTAAGTACATATAATTAAGAAAATAATTACCAAAAGGGAAAATTACATTTTAATAAAGTAGGTACCTATTTATCTATACTCACAGGCCACAGCATCGTCATACTTTGTTAAAATATTATCTATTTTGTCTTAATTTGAACTTGGAATGACTATAAAAAAAAAAATCATGGTTACGTAGCTTTGAAATTTTTGAATTGCTTGAATAATAACTTACGATGAACCGTGCATTCAATTAGTAATATGTTATTAAATAAAAAAAAACCATATCGACTTTTTTGAAAAGAACAAGCAACTGCGGCCGGTACGTACAGTTGGTGCGTTTCCGTAGATTGAGTGTACGATCGCGTCTCACAAAGTCATTTTTTATTTTTTTACCAGATTATTTAGAAAAACATTGTGAATTTCCAATTTTGACCTCTCAAAAGTACGAACTTGACATAACTTTCTATTCTACACCGGTACTATAGTTGAATATAAAATAATTGTTTCTACTTATTTTCTTCTACACAGATTCAATAAATAAAAATTAAAAACACTCAGCATTGTAAAATAAATACATTCATCGATCATATTAGAAAACAGAATCTAAGATTCTAAAAATAGAGAAAACATATTAAATTAGTGCACACTATGGTCAAAAAAACGTTGGGTTTCGTTTCAAAATTAAAAAAGTGGGGGTGCTAGAGTACCTAAGTGTCTTAGTTTTGCTTATCAGTTTGATGAGATCGGTTTTTTATTTGTTATTAAATAATAACAAATAATTATTTTTCATACTTAACTTTTTAACAATGACCATAAAACATTAAGACTTGTATCTTACTATAGTCTTATAACCCAAAGAGCCAAAATATTTGAAAAATTTAAAACGCTAATATAAATTGTTCAGTGTGTATTATAAATATCTACAGTTATATGTTTTTAAATTAGGTAGGTACCAACAAAAAATAACAAAATGGATTTTGTCAAAAATGTGTGTGAATTAGGTATTACTGTAGTCTGTAACTTGTGTTTGAATTTGATCGATTATTGAATAAACTCAGAAAATTATTATGAATTAAGTTATTTGTATTTAAGAAGTTTATAAAACAATGTTTATTTAAAATTTAAGGTAGGTATGTTTAAGTCAGGAATCTTTATATTAGTCAATAGAAAATTTACAGCTCACTTGATTACCTACATAACTGTGCTATTATAGATTTTAGTGTTATTGATTTATGGAGTCTCTACAATGCTGCAAATGAAAGACTATCCGTGGATGTTGTATTTAAGGAACACAATAGCACAGAGCAGCCAGTTTATAAAAGCTAATAATTCATGTATTAAATGCAATAAGGCAAGGATGCCGATCAATGGTTAGTATACCTATCTTGTATAATATAATACTCTTTCGTAAAGTATCGAGCAACTATTTTTTTTTCTGAATTTTTAAATCTATGTATTATGTATTTCATAAAATAATTTTAATAAGCAAACCTTTTTTTTTCCTGTTCGAAAACCAGGAACGGGTGGGAACTGTTCATCACAATACTGCCAACCGTCCCTGTATCGTTTATTCACCAAATAAGACAATCAATCTATACAACATTGGGGGCCTCTAACCACCAAAAAAAAAAAGCTGGCCATCAGTCTATAGAAAACAAAATATACTGCCCGTCCACCTCTCGCCTGCCTGCCCAAGTATCGTCTCCATCATCCTGTCAAATGCAAGCCTCTGTTTCTCTGCCGACACCATAATCCGTCGTCTCCTTCATATGTCATCTGGGAGGAGCTCCTGCTCCAGTCCCAGAATGATATTAGGGACATCCTCGGGCCGCAGACGCCGACCAATGCACTGCTCCATCTTATGTCTACCTTCCTCCCAGTCACCGCTGAACTAAATAGACAATGCCTAGGTGGATAGGTACATGATACAATAAAAATATAGGTACCTACTCTTCACTTACAAACTTAATATAAACAACACCTACAACCATATACTATGATCTGTGCAAGTCCAGCACTTCAATGTTTTTAACATTAAACTTCTAAAACATTTTCAGTCAGCAGCCTCATGACTTAAATGTCCTACCGAGTTTTACTCAGTAACACACTGGGTCAATTCAGCCCTGTAGACAAGTAGGTAGTTAATAATAATAGGTTTATAATAGTATACTAACACAATTCTCCAAATATAAATATATATATATATATGTAGTATTGTGGTACTTTGTTTCAAGTAATATTTAAGGTTTATCTAAGATCATAATTTTAAGTACATTCAATTTCTGAAAATATATATAAAAATAATAAATATTCAGAATACTCTGATTAACATTTAGCAAAATGTATAGTACAATTTTTTGATTAATTTATTATAATTAAGTATGGTAAATATAGTTATTTTGTAAAATAGTTCATATAATATTGTAATATTGTATGGGTTGTAGTGGAATAGTGGATAGTGATAAAAATGTATTAATAAGAATTTATAGATATAAACCAATATTTTTTTTACAGTAAACAATAAACATACTTTTATTACTAATTACAAATAATAAGTCATATAACTTCATAATTCAAATGGTATTTAAGATCATTTTATTCACATTCAACATTGAAAAAAATAGTATATTTAAGTAAAAAAAAAAAAACTAATAATAATATTTAAAATTTATTTAATTTTTGTAATTAATTATTCAACAAGTAGTATAAGTAAAAATATTCACTTTTTTTGTCGAGTATGAAAATTGCTATACCTGTAAACCATAAAATAAATGAGATGTATAAATATATAATATTAAATATACCAATTGCATTTCTTAATATAAATTAAATACATTTTACAATTTAAAATTACAATAACCGCTAATGTTGATTATAAATATTATCATTTATAATCAATGTCGCTAATCATATAATTTTAAAAATGAAATCTTCAATAATTGAACTTTGACAACACGAGTATTATTATTTTAGCCTTTTTAGTTCTCCATTATACAACAATATTAAAGGTAATATAATTGAACTATAAACATTAAGTAACTGTTGCCAGTTGCCACTTTATAAAAATAATCTTATTAAAACAATTAATTGTTAGCCTCAATCAAAATTAGTAGCATATTTGCTAATTCTAAGACATGTCTAGATTAAGATTCATTTGTTGCAGATTTCTTTTAATAATTTGCAACATAATCGAATGTTAGCAAGTTTGTTATAAACTATAAACATATACAGTAACTTTTTACTCACACCTTACAATATAAATCAAATTACCTTCAAGGAAAAAATAAAAAATATATTATAAGAATTGAACATATAAGTGATAAATGTATAATACTACTCCTATAGTTACATACCATACAATTTGCTCTTCAGATAATGATGGTTTAACATTATCTAATGCCTCCTCAAAATGTTCTTTTTTAACAGTTGTAAATGTTTTAAGACCATCTTTAGTCAAACAAGATAGACCAGCCTAAAAATTAAGCAAGCAATTATAATTATTTATTTATTTAATTTTAAGTAATATTTAATATTTACTTCTTTTATAACACTCGCGAGATCAGCTGCTGAAAATCTATCAGTCATTAAGGCAACTTCATTTAAAATTGAAGAATCCAATAATGGCATACTAAAAATTAACATTTAATACTAAATTAATTGGAATAGTACATATAAGCTTAAAAATTAGTCAAATTTAACTATATACATTTGTTCAGGATTATTAACAATAGTATGAAGTATGTTAAAACGTTCTTCAGCTGTTTGTGGAGGAGGCACATAGACTTGACGATCAAATCTTCCTGGTCTTAATAAAGCAGTATCAATTTTGTCTGGTCGATTAGTAGCTGCTACAACTACAACTCCTTGTCCATACTATTAATATTTAATAAGATGATTTAAATAATTTTAGGTATTTATTTAAATATTGATTGTTTAAAATTTTAAATATAAAATAGTTACTTCTGTATCATTTGTGATACCATCCATTTCAACTAAAAATGTTGATAAAACACGGTCATCAAACCCAGATGACCCTTTTTTTTCTTCAGAACGACAGCTGACCAATGAATCTAACAAAAAAAAAAAAATTATAACTTTAAAATATTAAGAAAAATAAGGTTAAATAGGTATACATATTAAGTAGTTTAATTTACCTATCTCATCTATGAACAATACAGCTGGAATATTAGCTCTAGCTCTTTGAAACAATTGTGAAATATTTGCTTCTGTTACACCTAAATAAGGAGAATATAATTCGGCAGCCATTGCTGTAAGAACATTTAAATTGGCTGATGAAGCTATTGCACGCACAAGGCTTGTTTTACCACATCCTGGAGGACCATAAAGTAAAACACCTAAAAATAAAAACATTAATGTAATAAAAATTGAGTACATAATATGCATAGGTGTGTTGTATATAGCCTTTACCTTTAGGAGGTGGAACTGCAAAATATTTAAAAGCTTTTGGATGAATAAGAGGCCATTTAATACAAACATCTAACATGAGTTTCACATTTTCTAAACCACCCAAATTTGTAGTTGAACAAGATTCTGACTGTGTAATCACTTGGCCAACTCCTGATCTCAAAGATGAAGCTGGATTCTTGGAAATAAGTGAAATAGTACCAAACAATACACCCTTTTCTCTGAAATTCATAAGTAAATTATATTTTATGAAATATTTATTACAATTTATTTATTTAATATTATTACAATTTTAATTAGAAATTAACATACAATTCAGAAATTAAATGAGATTCATTAAGAATTTCTTTGAAAATTAATTCTAAATCAGCAGCAATGTATCCTGGTGTTAATTTAGCTAAATATGAAACATCATTAGATTGAATATTTATGTTAGAATTTCTACAATAGCCTTCTATTAATTTTACTCGTTCTTTTTCTGACGGAACACCAATATAAATCTAAAAATAAAATAATTATGAAATTGAATTTAAACAATATTGTGCTGTGGCTTATTAACACAACTATTACTTCATATGAAAATCTTGACCCTTGTTTAAAAGATGCATCAATTAAATGCGGCATGCTAGTAGTTGCAATGACTATAAATCGACAACAATCTTTAATTGATGTTAAACAATCTTGTATCTGAGCGCAAATTCGTTTGGCGTTAGAACTTTTACCATTAAGCATACTTTCAGCTTTCTCGAACATTAATATACATATGGCTGTAAAAATAAAAAATTCATAAATTTGAAAATATATATTTTATTAAAACTAATATTCACTTTTGCTATCCTGCTCTAATAATAACTGTACTTTTTTAAATAAGCCACGAATAACTGACTCTGTAGAACCCGGATCAGCATTTATGAAATCTGTAGATATTAGGTTAAAAAGTATGCATTTCAACGATGCAGCAACGTGAATCACTAAACTTGTTTTTCCACTGCCAGATGGACCAATCAATAATAGCTAAATAATGAAAATTAATTAATCATACTTAATAAATATTTATTTATTTATCAAGATTCAATGAGCTGAGACTTTTTTTACAATTGCAGCACATACCTAATCATTTACATTACATAATAATGCATTTACAAATGTGTACCTATACACATTTCCAATAATATATTTACCATATTACACAAAGAACTACAGCCATTTCTTGCAGCTTTAATGATGCTTTTCAGACATTTAACTTGAGATTCCATTCCAAATAAAAGTGGCACTTCTAATCCAATTTCTGCCTGATAAAATTGTATGGCAGACATCGTTTTAATAATTTTTATGGAAGTATCTGGATTTATACGTGCAGCATTGTTTTTGCAATCAGTCTTGTGTACAAGTATAAAATCCATATTAAAGTTTTGTCTCAACTTAAGCCTTTTCAAGTTCACTATACAATCATTATGTACTACAAACAACCGCAGTAAATGTCTGACAGCATCAGCCAACTTAAAAAGATTCTTGGACCATATATTTTGATGTTTCACATCTTTAAACACAACACTGACTTCTATACGTTTAGCATTTGAAACACAAATTGGTTCCATGTGATCTTTGTTAATAGGCATTTCTAGCCTAACTGTAAATGGATTGATTGGTTTGTGAGGTACATGATTAATAACACTTGGATCACAACTAGCAAATGCGTTTGTACAAATCACTTGAGGAATCAGTTTACATAATATTTTGGCATTGTCTGATACTTTTAGTAAGACATACTGGTTGAACTGACTACTGGCAAATACAGTGTCAGATGCATAGAATTTTTGAATCATAGACGTCCCTTTGTAATCCGGTATGTTGGACAAAAATATCTTGTCCATAATGATAACAATGGCATAGAATAATATGCAAGCCACTATGAAAATGTTGGGTAGTTACATTTTAAATAATAAAATATATTAAATATCAGAACACTAACAAATACATTTTGTCAACCAATGATTAAAACAAAATAAAGAATATAAAAGTAGGTTATTTACTTAATCTAATGAAAGCCATTAGATTAAAAACTGACAAAAATGAACAAACTAAGAAAACTAAGGAAGTGAACAAGTGAAGTAAAATAATAAAATATACCTTCAAGTTATTAAGAAAATTAATACTATTAAATGGGTACTTGTTCTGAATTCTGCTATGATTTAACATTAACAACAGGGCACAGGCTAACAGGCTTTACTTATTACTTTTACCACAGAACAATATAGCTTTTACCCACGTGTGCTGATAAGCTGTTATCAATGTTATCGTTATCATTTAATATATTTTGTTATTTATGTTCTAAATTTCTAATTGTTAGTTTATTTTAATGTTTATTTCTTTCTGAAGACTTGAAGTTGTTTTTTATATTTTATGATCTACGTGTTCTGTCAATTACAATTTATGTTTCAAACATTAAGTATGAAGTTTATTTAAAATATATGGTTTTTTCAGTATTCAGTCTACAATAAAAAAAAGTTGACTATTGCCAATAACTTGCTCTCAAAACTTATTTATCCTATTAATTCAAAACAGCGCTAACCGTAGTAGGTGATATGGTTCATAAATCACTAGAAACTAAACAAAAATTAAAATTAAAATAGAGTATAAAATTATGTTGTATAATATTTTTTTTTACAGAAGTATGAGCTCAATACGTCTCCTAGGAAGTATTACATTTGCCTGTTGTAGTGCAGCTGTTACAACTTTATTGTACAATTATTTCCACCAAGAAGAAACAGAAGTATTATTTTTTCATGGAACTCTGCCACTTTGTAATTTTCACCGCAATTTAGTTACTAAAACCTCAATTCAAAACAATGAGTGTTTTGAATGCAAACTAAACATAATAATTGGATGGCTCAATAAAACAAAAAAAACTTTAGACATTTGTATGTACATGTTTAATCATGAATTGCTAGCAAATGCAGTTATTGATGCTCATAAGCGCGGAGTCGTTGTCAGAATAATTATAAATGAAGATAATCTACAAACTACATGGAAAATGGGCAATATGGGTATTTCAAAAAGAGTTAATAAGGCTAATCACAATAGAAATTTAATGCATCACAAGTTTGTTATTATCGATAACAAAAAAGTTATCTTGGGATCTATGAATTGGACTAAAATGTCTGTTCGAGCAAATTGGGATAATTCATTTATTACAAACAATTGTGAATTGGTAAATCCTTTCAGAAAAGAATTCCAAAGGTTATGGAAACTGTTTAATTAGTTGTTAAAAATTATAATGTATAAAATGTTCAGTTTATTATGATATATCATAATATTATATTTTATTGACTTATCACTTATATGATTTTGAATTTATTTAGTTTTATGTATGAAATAAAGTCCTATACCCACATTATATCCTTACAATTATTCATTGGCAACAAATATTAATGGATTTGTTTAATTATATGTATATTTGTTACTATTCAACAAAGAATAATCAGCTCACCTACAAGTGTAAGTCTTGAATAGAAAAGAAATCGATTCATCGTCAGTAAGAAATTTTTGGTTTAGAGTGATGTAAATAGTCTAATACACTTGGGGATAACATTAAGGTGGAAATTGATTATTCTCTTATGAAATTATTCAATATTAAATAATAGTCTACAATTATTGATAAAAAGTCTTAACGACTTTCATACGATTGAATAAATTTGGGAGACTTGATGAAAACAAAAAGCTAATGAGAAGCAGCGTGGTGCAGAGCAAGATTTAACACTAACAATAGTTCCATCAAAGAAATTAAAAATGCATGCTTAAAATCTGTATCTTCTTTTGAAAAATTCAAGTAGTCATACTATGTATATACTTACCATTAGAGGAACGTAACACTGGTATTTGTCTCTAAGTGTGTAACATAATATGCCAGTGTTACTTCCTCTTAAAGATAAATTTCACTAATCATATTTACCTGTAGATAAAATTGTTTGGATTTACTAAAAAAATTAAATACTAATGAATTTGAACTACTGGTTAAAAATAAAAACACCATTAAGTTTCTTTAATCACATACGAATTATTTTATTGTTTCAATATGTATACAATATATCGTAAGCCAATTTAGTTTAAAATTTATAGATTGACAGATCATGATTGTTATCATATGTATTCAAAAATGGATAATTACTTTAAAAAAATATTGATATAATTAAGTTTAATTCAAAATAAATTAATACTTGATAGGAACAAAAAAAAAATTATTTGAATAATTAAAAAAAAAAAATTATTTGTTAAATTTAGAATGAATTTAATCAGATTCGCTTCCTGAAAAATCATTGTTGCTGTTAATTTGATTTGAGTTGATTGACAAAATTTCATTATCAGCACAATCTTCGGTTGATTTATCGTCTTCTTCATTTAGTACTTCCTATAATTGTATTAAACTAAGTTAATTTTTGCTTGAATATTTAAATGAAATATATTTTTTTATAAATATTGGATTACTATTAAAACAGATAAAAGTAGAAAAATATGTTAATTTTTCAATAACTATCAAACAAAATTGTTTTGTTTTAGCTTGCAGTTTCCCAAAACAGGTAATTGTGTATTTGTGTGAACTGTGAATAATCTATTTAGTGTATACCTTTAATGTGTTAACGAGATCAGTAGTTTGTTCAAGTAATTTTTTACAAGATGCATTTTCTTCTTCTAATGCCATGACTATAGAATGTAATTTACGATTTTGTTCAAGAACTTCTTCCAAAGCTTTTCTACGACGTTCAGCAATAACCTCCCAATATTTTTCACTAGGACCAACTAAAATGGCAAGTTCATAATGATTAAATTTGTACTTGACATAATATTGTTTAGTACATAATACAATTTGTAAATGCATACCAGTGTTAGTAAGATCATCAATAATTAACTTCTTGTAGAGAGATGGATTAACTTTTGCAATTATAGATTTTTTTTCATCGGATTTAATTTCTACTTCAGCCTTAATTTGTGGCTTCAATATTTTAGTTTCAGAACTAATATAACACATTTATATATAAAAATAATAGTAATATTGATAAATATTAAATCTAAAAATAAATTCATACTTGTGTTCATGAAATCTGCCAGTTCCAACCAAATTTTCCTTATCACCACCAGACGGCTGCAATGTTTGCAAGAATTTTCTGGTACCTTTTTTGTTGGGCATCTGAAACAAATGTGTTTGGTTCAACGTTCAACAAAACTGTTACATATTCAAGTTGGTTGATTAAATTTTATGATTTTTTCTTTTTATTCATCAAAAACTAATAAGTTATTAGCTTACAATAAAATAAATATTAGCTTAATGCTTAATATAAATAGATACAATGGTTTTCTTGGATTAAGTTGTACATATCAATAAGTTTTATTTTATTATTTGTAATATAAAATAACACTTACCTTGTCCGAATTAATGTTTCTATTATTTTCAGAAACAGTTTTCATAGTTTTACTGTTGAACAGCTGTAAAAACGTCTAGTGTCAAAATGAGTAATGACGAATAGTGAATGCCGGTTAATGGTCGTAATGAATTTTTCTGATATATTCAAAACTGAAAAACGTTTGATAAATCTTTTGAAACTGCGCAGTGTCAGTGTCCAGTGACCAGTATGCTTACAATTCGAACTTACACAGTGAAAATTAAGTGGGGGGAAATCAGTATGACTGTCCGTAGTTGCAATAGTAACTTGCAGTGAACGAGAAAACTATGCCATTGCTCATCCTGTTGGATCTTGGAGCTGGATACACTGGTATTTTTTTATCACAAAACAATATGGCAGACCAGACCAATCATGGGCAATTACCACTAACCGCCAACCGGAAGAATTTATCATGAGTTAACCGATAGAATTCTACCGGTTAGTCTTAACCGACACTTAACCGGACATTGTAAGAACGGCCCTAAGTAAAACTTGGGTTTATTTGTTTATTAAATATATTGAAGATTGAACCGGTGTCCGGTATAGCTACCTAAAAGTCCGGCGAACAAAAGTCCAGTTTATTTATTATTCATAGGTATGTTGTACAAGAAAATATTAATGTTATTAAAAATAATAGCAATAATTTATAATACAATTATTTCAATCAATGTTATAGGTATAGGTAGGTACAATAAAAATTAAAATATTACATAAAATAGGTATCTATAACATTATAATTTTTAGGTTAGGAATTCATAACTTCGAGCTAAGTGTTGAAGAGTTTTTAACTCAAGTGGGATAATTTTAGGACACGCTCAAGGTGATTAATGTTTTCTTGTACGACATAAAATTTTATTTTTATTTAAAAGTCCGGTAAAAAAAGACCCGCGAAAAAAAGTCCGGTGAACAAAAGTCATTTAACTATTTTCAATTATTATTGCTTCTTACATTTTACAAAGTTACTGAATTTCGGCAATTTTTACTATAGGTATTGTGGACTTATAGAATAGGTATATATGTTACGGTCCAGGTGGATAAATGGTCGTTGTAAACACTGACCGGACAAAGTTTACAATGTCCAAGTTATTCAAGCCAAGTAGATAATTATTCACATAAACCAGGCATTGTATACAACGGCCAGTACTACAGGTGCCAAGTGAACAATTATTTTGATGAATATATATTATAATGAACATTATATAATAATTTTATTTAATATGTTTTTAAGAAATTTGATTAGTAAACAAAATGGAGAATATTAAAAAGTTCTTCGTTATGTACGTAATATTTAATTTGGTTACCTTCATTTATTGGGACAACAAGTCTTTCCACATTACAGACTTTCATTGTATCATACTTCTTAATCAATTTATAATCATTTGGAATTTTCGTTTTATTTTATTTTAATTCTTTCAAATGTAATATAAGTTCATCATATTTAATTTTACTTAAATACGTACTGTTAGGTTTTTTAAAATCTAAAATATTATTTTAACGATTAATAAATGTATTTTCCATTTTAAAAACTACACAATTATAACACAGCATTAAACGATGCGGTCCCACGACTCGTGTATTTGACGAATATTCGGTATTTGTGGATACTCGCCAAGTAGTGGGAATGGAGTACTTGTACAGGATCTTATTATATTATTATAATATTATATCTTATTATTCTAGTATTCGTGGATATTCGTCAAATACACGAGTTGTGGGATCCTGGCTTAAGATAAATTACTTAGATAATACTTTAAAATAACTAATATTCACAATGCCCACACCAGTTTTAGCATTGTATACAATGACTAGACATTGTATTACAATGACTAGTCTATATGGGAATTGAATATGCATTATTTACTTTGCCCAAATATCTTAGACATTGTTTACAATGTCCGGGCATTGTATTACAATGACTGATTTATCCACCTGGACCGTAACATATAGATTAATATTATTCCACGAGTGGACTACTCGTTATTTATTGTATTTTGTATAATATTTTTTTGTTAAAATTGTTTTTAAAAATAGTTATGTATGTAATATTTATAAGAATGTTTGGAACAAAATCACTTTAGCTACCCAACATTTTTATTGAATTTTATTTAATCATACAAATTTCAACGTGTTGGGAACGATGATGCAAAAAATATTTACTGAAACCATTATTTTAGAAGTCATATCCTTCTAATTTGGAAGGTCCAAAGTTTGCGATTTTACGTTTATACGCCTGGGCACATCGTATTGTAATGAATAGCTACTTAAACGAATTTTGATTTTTTTGGGAAGTTAGTTACTGTATAAAGTTTAGTTCACAAGTGCAACACGTCGTACCTACACAAAGACAATGTTTAAGATATATTATGAATAGTGCTTGGAACTTAATGCACTTAAAAATGCACCTAGTAAATATGCATGCACTTACGCGCTTAAAAAAGTACAAATATGCACTAAAAATATATCTTTGGTTTTTTTTCATTTTTTCTAATAGCCTATAGTTAATGTTTTTCAGTGTTAACGTGTTGAGTCACTACAAATTTTCGATCATTGTTAACTTCACAGTTCACATAACTTATAAAATAAAATACTTCCGTCGGTTTTGAATATATCTGTAACATATTCCAAAACAAAACAAATTAACCTAACTAACAACTATTCAAACGTTTTGTCACAGATTATCTAATTTTCGCCATAATGAAATAAAAATAATAGGTATAGGTAATTGAAACTAAGTAAAGTATTTTTAGAAAATCATAGTATTTTGATAGCAGCTGTTTCTATTTTAAATTTGTTTATTACCGTTTGTATCATGATTAGAGCGCGGATTTCTATGCAATTGCATATTTTTTTCCTTTTAATATTTTTGGAATGTTGTCAGTTATGTCCACGAATCATCATAATTTGAATCGAAAGGTGATTTTTTTTTGCATATTTAAAGGTTATTGCATTTTTTTGCATATTTGGGCAAAATTCAAAATTTATTGCATATTGAAGCGAAAATTTAAAAAAATGTATAAAATAATATTTTGTCAAGTAGATAAATTAAAACTAAATTTCATAGTCACTAAATAATAATTTATGTATATATTTTATTTAAAGCTTTATAAGATAAATAATCGATTACGGCGTAAAGTAATGCTGTGTCAGTCGGTTATCGACATACCACTTGACACTCAGTTACATGGGTTAGGTAGCTCGAAGATCTTCATCAAGACCCGACAATACTAAGTTGCTTTAAATATGCCACAATAACTTCGGTTGACGTCGAACGTTCGTTCTCAGTCTTTAAAAATATGTTAACCAATAAACGACACAGCTTCACAGAAGAAAAACTTGAAATGCATATGAGTATTCATTTTAATAATGAATAAAATTTTAAAAATAAATTAAGGTTTTCAGAAAATTCCCTTAATTTTTTTAATTAAGTATTTCAATAATTAATTATTATAAGTTTTACTGTAAATTTTAAATAAATAAAAATGTTTGCATATTTTTTACATATTTTCATGATTTTGACTGCATATTTTTTGCATATTTTCATGATTTTATAGCTGCATATTATATGGCAAAATTCGATACTTATAAGTGCATAAAAATCCGCGCTCTAATCATGATATATCACATCCACACGGAACTACTTCGCCTGCTATGTCACAACTCACAGATGTCGAATAGAAGTTCAATCTCGATATTGCCGCCTCAAGTTTAATAAGAGTCAAATATAAATGAACATACATTAAATAATAATACATTATATTTACTATTGATTCTTACTTACTTTATGTTAGTTGTTTTGTCTACGTCATAGGAAACTATTGATTGTCGATTCAATGTTAAATATCTTTGATTTTTGTAGTCACTAATTTTAGTATTCCGTAAGGTTATTTTGGTATTTAGTTTACCCATGAAATTAGTCACAAATTCATTGCATAATGTTAAAGTTATCTGTAGGTATAATTGAAATTTAATATTATTAAATAATGAAACAAAAAAAAAAACAAATAATACCTTTTCATTACTATCAACGATTATAGGACTATTTCTTTTTTTTCGTATGTTTGGCCATTTTTAGAAAATACATTATCTACTTCACCCACATCATCAATAACAGCGTTTATATCTGTAAGTGATTAATTTTTTTTTTCAAAATTTTGATTTGATAATTGTTTTATACAATTGTTCAACTGGACTCCTTGGGGACTGGTAGTTTAATTTTTCCATTTGCACAACATAAACCAGTTGGTTCGTTTTTGTATTTTAATGCTTAACAATAAGTACATTCATTATCCATTAACCCAATTGAAATATTATTTTCGAATTCATAGTCGGTTTCTGGATTGTATGAAAATGCTTTCATTTTTAAAAATTGTTCTAACTTTGATTTTCTTAGTCTGGTTCGTTCACTACTGTAAATTTAATGATACCATCTTCAACATTTTCTTGAGATTCATCTACTTCTCTGTCGTTTTAGATTCTGAGCGAAGCGATGAATGTACCTATTGATTTTACCATTATGTGTGTTTTTTTTTTGTGTGTCTGTCATCATGTTTTGGGAGTGCTTCGATTTTTGACTACAGTGTTCAGTACCTCGTTCGATCAGAAAGTGAATCTAGTTGGTACTTTGGGGGGTCAAAAATGAAAAATTCTTAATACTTTTTTAAATAATCGAGGAAAACAAACTAAAAATTTTCGATCATTATTAGTTTTTTTTTAATAAAATTAATATCGATAAAAATTTATTTATTGGCAGAAAAGCTTGCAAATTTAATGCAAGGCTCCAGTGGCGTGTAAACTAGGGTCCAAGTGTTGTTCAAGCAACACCTTAAAGATGGGTGGGTGGGTGGGTACTTGGTGGGTATTGCTAAAAGGACAATATTATTACAATAATAAACTAATTAAGTGCTTATAGAAAAATACAATATAAATATAATTATAGTATTTGAGTAGTGAGTAGTGCCATAGTGAGTACCTACTTATATATGGCTATATAGGTACCTATAGTATACCTATAGTTTTATTATTAAGAAGACGTCTAACCCGCATGTGTTGTCTCCGTCTTACACACGTACGACAAAGGAAATGTTCAAAACAATAGTAGGTACCTATATTTTATAATTTTTAAGTTATAACCAGGGTTCGGATTTTATAGCATTTGCTACTTATTATAGGATAGAGATAAAAATAGCAGCGTGGGCTGTAAATTTGTTTAATGCACCACGGACTCTAAATATGAAATTTTATTTTGCTTTTTTTTGCATATTTGAAGAATTTTAAAATTTTAGTGCTACTTTTAAAGTTTTGGTGCCATGTTTTGCTAATATTCTTAATTCAACGCTTTATTTTATATTTTTCATAAATCTCGTGACAAATGGTAATCATTAATGCGAATCAATAAGAATTGAAATTTTATTCTTATTTACTCAGATAATTTTGAATAGTTGCGTACAAACGATGTCATAATTCAAGGTATCAATAGTTAATCAGTACATACAAATTTTTTTAAACTGCATACGGAGATTTTAGTTTTTTTTTTATAAATATATGATTTAATAAAGATTTATGATCAATTGAATAAAATTTTGATTTGTATTTATTTTTATTTGTTGCTATTTTTGATTTTTTTAGGGAATATTTATAGAGCATATTTTACGGTTTTTTTTTGGTCATATTATAGTGCATATTTTAGGATTTTTGATGCTATAAAATCTGAATCCTGATAATAAACATAATATACAAATTCGACAACTAAAATAACTGAATGAAACAATAAAAAAAGCTAAAATAAATTGGTTTATTTGGAATAAGAATAGCGTGAGTCTAATTTATATATATATAAATTAAATTTATATCTCCTACCTATATGAAAAAAGAAGTATTTGCTTTATAACCCTAGCCCTACTTATTATAATTGTCATGACCTTATGATCAACAATATTATTATGCTACGAAGATGTGTAAAGTGAGATTGTGGTGACACATGATTGGCAAATTGGTGGCTTTTGTCGTAGATAATTAATTAATTATAATAAATAACAAATTTGTAATTAATTATTTGTTTCGTATTCGGAGAAAACTTTTGACTTGGAATTTTACAAACTAGCTGTCGCCCGACATGGTCGGTACGGAAAATGAATGTGTACACTGTATAACTTAATTTTAACTTTAAAAAGCAGTGACATTTATTTAATAGTTCATAAAGAAATATATTTTAGTAAAAATATGCATGTGCTTCTAACATTTAAACACCATCTTAAATATTCTTAATCGATAATCAAATAAATAAATTTAAAAAAAAAAATTTAAATAATACCGAGGTAGGTACCTACTTTATTTTGTTATACATAATTTTAATTTAAAATTATGCATTATTTCGGTATAGATATCTCATTTCATTATTGCCCTACATGAACAGATTGTATGCAAGGGCATCGTTGATACAAAAGTTGTATTATAATATATACCTAGGTATCTATGGATTTCTCTTATTGATTTAGTACAATATAATCCATGGCGATTGTCAAAGTCGTTGCGGAGGACGCAGTCTATTAAAGATTCTAACATTTCAATTAGATAGCAAAGTAGACATGAACGAAAAACATCCTGTTTTCCGTTTAATCTTTTTTTTCATAAATCACATTATTTTTAGACTTCAATTCAGCAGTATCTGATGCGTTTCCATTTCAGCGTCGGAGTGCATACACGTCGCGGACTAACAAAGCCCAAAATAATTGATATTTAAGGTAAGTTTGTTTTAATGCCAATTCTTTTGCGGCATAATATCATAAAAGAATTGAGGTACACGTTCGTACACTTTTACAATGGTGATGTTTGCAAAGAGTTCTTCACCTATGCATTTGAAATTAAAAACTAAAATAGGCACTTTAAATATACTTTATATTGTGACTTTTTCAAATATAATAAAATATTCCCTTGAATCCAAAAAGTCAGACTTATTATGAACAGAAATTGATTTTCAGACATACCAAAATATGGCAGTATTGAATTTAAGCTATGTTTATTTTTGTGTCATATATCCAATTTTGGCAATATTGAACTTTAAATTATTAATGAATAATAAAATATTATTAACTGTTAGTTTTTTTGAAATTTGATTAAAATTATTTTTGTGTTATAATTTATAAATGTACAGGATGAAAATAAATCATTTAAGTATTATATATTTAGTTGTAACTTGTAGGTATGTAATTAATATCTTTAAAAATAATTTACTATAAAAAATGAAATACTACTTGTCTTTAAGTCAATAAGCTTATTTTTATGTATCAAAGTAACAAAATAATATGACAAATTAAAAAAAAATATATTCTAAACTGATAATGACTATAAAATTATCAAATGCTTTTGAACAACAAGAGTACAAGACTGTAACATTATGTACGAATTTGAATAATTTATTATTATTTTAATAATATAGGTAATACTTGTTTGAAATACAACGTAAAAAAAAAGTTACTCATTATAAATATCATGGCCTTATGTTTAATAATATTATGCTACCTATGGCTTTGAAAATAAATAAATAATAAGTCTAATTTTATTATATAAATTAATCACCATCTTCATAGTTTTTTATTATTATTATTATTTTATTAGTATTTGTTATAAGTATTATCAATTTCAGATATTTTTAAGTTTTTATAAAAATGATAATAAGTAGGTATCTAGAATAAGTTTTGCTTTGCGCGATAAAATAAAATATTTTTTATTTGTAAGATTCCAGGCTTTTCAATAAATGCAAATTTCATATGTAATGTATGTTTGATAATTTTATTTTTGAATTTCTATTTTTCTTTAAAACTATAATTTATTGATAATTTGCTTGCCCATAAGTTGTTTAAATTGTTGTAAAAACAATTTATCAGGGAATTCTTTTTTAACTTTAATTAATTTAATATCTCTCCATAAAACCATTTGACCGATAGTATTTTTATTAAAGTTGTTACAAAAATCTTTACTATGACACCATGTTCTAGTTGAAATGTCATCAAATTCTGATTTCAGACCTTTCTTATGATGTTCCTGAGCTTTTATTTTCCTTCCAGTCCTTGTCTTAAATACTATCATCAAAATCTTCATTATTTAAATCTGTAAACAGAATACAAACTGTGTTGTGACATAAAGTTCATATAAACACGAGATCATTATTGAGATCAACATAAAATTATTATTTATTATTAGAGTCAGTTATTTAATCACACTAAGTTTCCATTGGCACAAATTTTGTGAACTTTCATTTGATTTTTTTGGATGTGTCATGTGTGGTTTTCAATGGTAAATCGTCTAAAAAAATATTATAATAATATAGCTTGTAAAAAATTGCAACTGTTTAGCTGCTAAGTACCTACTTACAGTTCTCATATTCATGTACTTATCACTGAAGATGTAGTATTTAACCATCCAATATTACTTTATTTGTAACATTAAATTTTGCATTTTTAATAGCTGTTAATATTTTCATAGAACAATAACACAATTAAATTAAAATTTATGGTTGATAAGATTTTGTACATTGGAAATTATCAGAAAATGATTAATATAATGAATTGCATTCGGTATTTATTAGGGTAATAATACTACACAAAATATATACAATAAGCCAACAACTGACATAGATTAATATATTATTACCTATTTATACATTATATTTTTAATTCATATTGCTTAAAAAGTTAAACCATTTAAAATTAAATTAAATTTTTACAGATTTATAGGTAAACAATTTTATATGAATATATTTTTTTTAATGAGCATATTCACATCGACAACAAAGGCCATTAGTTACACTTATTTACAATAATGATATAATATAATATGTAGGTACTGATACAATGGTAAGTTATTTAATAAGGATAAAACATTTTTTTTTTTATAAGATTGAACAATTTTGTTTTTCTTAAAAAATTAATTATGTCTAGGTTTTTTTATGAATAGGTTATTATATATTTTGCGTAGGTACCTAATTCAATAATTTATTAAAATTGCATTTATTATTTATTTTCTAAAAAAACACAATATATCAAAAATTAATAAATAAATTGGAATAATATTTTTTTTAAATTATCGGAGTAAAATAAATAAACATTAATACAAGTAATTATAATTAATCTTTACGTTATTAAAATAAAAACGAACCGGTAGGTATCCGAGTTTTAGTAGATAACTTGTTGTGGTTAGTGAACTAGTGAAGAAATAATAAGATCTTGAATAAAATATTCAAAAAAATAAATAAATTAACACATTATAACTAGGTAGGGAAGATAAAAATTAAACATTAATAGGATTATTTTAGGTATATAATACCTGTAATGCATAAAAGAAGCATGATCGTAATCAATAATCAAACAAACATAGGCTAAGAAAAATAATATATTATTATATTATTATAATTTAAATTTAAAATTACAAATATTTTTTGGTTAGGTAACATTAACATAAACGTGAACCTCCTTGGCAATTGTCTTTTCAGAATCAGAAGTGGCAGTCGATTAAAGATTCTAAAATTATAATTTCAATGAGTAAAATAAAAAATTTAATTTGAATTTCCGGGAGACATTTTTTTTGTGATAAAGATTGACAAATTTGTAAGGAATCTTGTATTATATTTTCAAATCTTAGATTTAAACAGAAAATTTTTATGAATTTCTAGCTTAAAACAACTTGTGAATTTTTGTGATTTTTACGTATTTTGTCAAAATTCAAAATTTGAATGCTTATAAAAAAAAGATTTTCTAATCAAAAAATAAATTTTTATCGATATTAATTTTAAAAAAAACTAATAATGATCGAAAATTGCATATACCTATGAATAGTTCAACTTAAGTCAAACATTTTTGAAAATTTTATGGTGGTTAGAATGTATTTATATAAACATTCGGTGAAAATTTCATGTACAATGGTCATTTGTTTTAAAGTTACATCATAAATCAAAATCGATTTTGTCGTAAACTGATTGTGCTTAAAATTTCCCGTTTTTCCCTTAATTTTTAGTTTGTTTATCCCGATTATTTACAAAAATATTAAGAATACTTTTGACCACCAAAGGTACTTAGTTGGTACAACTAGATTCACTTTCTGATCGAATAACATACTGAAGTCAAAAATCTAAGCATTTTTACTGCCCCAAAACGAGATGACAGACACAAAAAAAAATTTATTCATGGTTTTGACGAATTTTTGTCAATATTTGAACTTCAAATGCTAATAAAAAAAAATTGTGCCTAGGTATTCTTACAATTTTTTGATCACTATAAGAATAACCTATGAGAAACATTATATAGAAATTTCAAGTATTTTAATGGGGCCAAAAAAATTTTATTAACACTTCAGAAAAATATAAAATTTCAGTGGTCTATAAATAATAATATATATAACTCTAAAATTAAACTGTATATAGATTACACTAACATAAACATTTGGTGATAATTTCAAGTATTTACAGTGATTAGTTTTTGAATTACAACCATATAAAAAAATCGATTTGGTCGAAAAATTGGTTTTGTGTAAAAATTCCGTTTTTCTGTCATTTTTTTTTTGTTTTTCTCGAATTTTCTCGGAAAATGTTTACTTTTGACCTCTATAATGCACCAAGGATATTCACTTTTATATCGGAAACCACCCCCAACGTTTGAAGTTGAAGCATTATTTCGACTAGTTATGATGTACAGACACACAAAAAAAAAACACACACATCATTGTAAAATCAATACATTCATCACTTCGTTCAGAATCTAAAATGAATAGGTCAGAAAATATTGTTGAATATTTTTTTGAAATTTCAGAGATGGTATTCGTTAGTGAAGATTTGCCAACTAAATATCATATTCGTAGTGAAGCCTGTGTGAAATGCATCAACAATGTTTCAAAGATGAAGTTTTATAGTAGATTCAGATATTAGGTAAGTGATTTTCTTTTTTTCAGTAGGTTTATTTTAATTTTATTAATGTATTAATTGATCAGGGGATAGATTACTTTCAATTTTTAAATTATTCGTTTTGTAACCACTGGTGTAACACTATTCAAGTTATCAATAAAATCATGATAAAAATTAGGAAATTGGTCAGGTATAATATTTAAAATTTTTTGTTTTAATAATTTCCTCAATAATATTTAAATATTTTCATCAATTATCAGGTACGATGACCTGTAGGTACTATAGGGACTGGGAGTGTGGGAGTGGGGGCAGAGAAGGATAAAGTGTTAGGGTGGAGAGAGAGAGAGAGATAGATAGATAGAGAGAGAGTGAGAGAGAGAGGAGAGAGAGAGAGAGAGAGAGAGAGAGAGAGAGAGAGAGAGAGAGAGAGAGAGAGATAGTGAGAGATAGTGAGAAGTAGTGTAGGGAGATGATAGAGAAGCAGAAGAAAAATCGAGAGAAAAAGGGTGAGAAAGAAAAGGAAGGATAGTAAGAGAGATAGATAGTGTGAGGTAAGGTTAGATAAGGTTAGGTTAGGTAAGGTAGGTAATATAGTGACTTGTAAAGAGAGGGCGAGAGAAAGATAGTGTGAGAGGGAGTGAGAGAGGTAGATAGGATGAAGTATAAGGAGATAAAGTGAATGAGAGGGTGCAAGTGTGAGAAAAACGGGTAGAGGTGGAATGTCAGACGAGTGAGTGTGAGAGAGATAGATTAGGGGGGGGGACAGAACAAAAAGCGAGAGAGAATTGTGAGAGGTTGTGAGAGACAGTTTGATAGGTGAAGGGGATAGGGAGTGATAGGGATAGGAAGAAAGAGGGGTAGTGGCAGAGAGAGAGGATTAGGTTAGGTGGGGGGAAGGGAGATAGTTAGGTAGAATAGTTATGTTAACAATTTTGAATATGTAGGAAAGGATCTTAAATTGCAAAGGGTCACTCGACCCTTTGGGTGATACTACCAGGTTAGGTAAGGTTTACTACCTTCGACTTATGGGATAGAATAAAAAGAGAAGGTTGGTTAGGCCGATTAAGAGGATGTCAGTGGAATTTTTTTTCTCCGACTCATGCGTAATATATCAAATTTTTTGTTCACAATAATCTTAATAATTTCTAAAATTAGAGGAAAATGAATGGTTAGATTTTTATCTAGGGCATATCATAGGCTTATTATACTTTAATTAATAAGTGAGTTATGAGTATTTTAAAGTATTCATAACTCGCTTCAAATATAGCCTATAAGATGCTCTAGGTATTAATCATAAGTATCTTAAAATTTTAAAAGAGGCCATTTCACTCTAATTTTAGAAATTATTATGATTATAGTGAACGTAATATTTGCTATGTTGTGTGTGGGTCAGAGAGAAAAAAAATAAATGCACTGACATCCTCTTAAGTGTTATCAAGTCAAAAAAGCTCTTGATTGTTGATTGTTTACGTTAATATAAGTCTTGTAAAAAGTATGACTTTGAATTGAAAGTAGGCATGATTGGAAGTAAAAGTTATAATTAATAACTGTAGAGCTAGGATTTTATGTACTTATTAATAATTCATCAAATATATGCATTTTTACACTATAAAAATTAATTAATTAAATATTATATGCATTTTATCATATTGTTTATATATTTGTATTAATACCATGTGTCCCACAAAACAGGGTAGGTACACTTTATCACTCATTACCCTATTATACCATGTAATCTATTATAAATTCCTATATGACTTAAAATTATTTTAACTCAAATATTTTAGTGGTATCCATACAACTGGGTTTTGTTGTTTTTGTGATTGTCGTAGACTTTTTCTTTTTGTTTCCCATGAGTATTTTTTTATTTTAATATATTGTTATGTTGTTTATTCATGAGACATCGTGTTAGATCAGTAAAATGTTTAGCTAATATTTTGATACTCCAATCAAAAGTTTGGTATAGTAGGGATATGTTAAGTCCTGTGTTTGTATTTTTAGGTTTTAAGTTATGACATTTGAATTGGTTATTATGTTAAATTTATATTTTTGTTGTATGGTTAACTTGTAATTATATGATTTTATTCTTCTAACATGAATGATGTTTTCAGTTAGATTTTTATCGAAGTTTAATTTTACTTTATAATTTAATTCTGATATTTATTTATTATTTTTAAATTACTTTAAATTGGCCTCTGTATTTTTGTGCTAACTTAGGCATTTTGCCTAGTTGTGAAAATGGACATTTTATTAATTCTTGGTCACCTGGATTAAAGCTTACTATTCCGTGACTTTTGTCTAAATAATATTTTCGTTTAATTTGTGCCATTTTTTTACTATTTGTGGAATTTCATTCCATATTTTGTTTAGTTTCTTTAATAATTTTTATATGTTGTAAGGCATGCTCTTTCTGGTATTAGTATAATATCTATTGGAAAATAAGGTTCAAAATCATGCATTAGGAAAAAAAAAATGCTATAATTGGTATAATATGTTGTGCATACTGCATCGTTGATAATATAATATGTTATTTATTATGACAAATTGTCGTGATTTCCTTAATATGTTTTTATTTATATTTTCTTTGGGTTCATTAATCGCTTTTGTTGTAAATGCAAAATTGATCTTTAGAATTCGATGGATTTATGTCGTACATTCGTACCTAATTAAGTGATTTGTCGATTCCAATATTTTTATCGTTTGTATTTGTTATTGTATTATAGCCCGTCTGATACTCTGTTTTCTTTACCATTTTTATGTGATATATCAAAGGTGAAATCTTATAGTTCGATATTATTTTTGAAAAAGAAACATTTGTTTGATATTATTGAAAAATTCATTTTGTCCATGATTATGAACGCTTATGTTAGGTAAACTTTGTTGTTTGTTTCAGTTATATTTTGATCGTTGTTGTTATATCTGGACATTTATTTTTTTATCATTATTTTTTTCTCTTGTATTTAAATCAGAATTATTTGTTAAAAGTCGGCTATGAATTATATTCCCGATAATCTGCTATGGATTATGTTTTATTCATTTTAGTTATCGTTTGGACTATAATCTTAATTTTATTTGAATCCTAACGACTATGTGTTTAATTCTTTTATAAAAAATGTATTAAACTTCTTTGGATTATATTATTTTACTTATTATTATTCAACCTAACCTTTGACTATAATTTTAATTTTATTTGATATTATATTAATATATTTATTTGGTCTTTATTTATTATTAGTCATCATTTGGACTATAATATAGTTATAATATATTTTTATTTTATTTAAATCTAAACATCTCTGTGTTTAATTCTTTTATAAAAATTGTATTAATCTTCTTTGGATTATATTTTATTTATTATTAGTCATCGTTTGGACTATAACTTTAATTTTATTTGAACCTTAACAACTATGACGTGTTTAATTAATTTATAAAAAATGTGTTAAACATTTCTGGATTATATTTTATTTATTATTAGTCATCATTTGGACTATAGTATAGTTATAATATATTTTTATTTTATTTGAATCTAAACATCTTTGTGTTTAATTCATTTATAAAAAATGTTTTAATTTTCTTTGGAGTATATTTTATTTATTATTAGTCATCATTTGGACTATAATATAGTAATAATATATTTTTATTTTATTTGAATCTAAACATCTCTGTGTGATTATTTATATTTTATTTATACTTCTTAGTTTTTTGGTTTTGTCTCCAGTAAATTTGGTTTTTTTTATAGTGTACAATGACATTATTTATTTTGTAAATTATTGAAAATTAAATATTTTGTTTTTTTTGTAGTCCGACATACTAGATTGGTATGAAAATGATATTTAAAATAGGTATTTCCATTTAAAAAGAATGAAGAAATACATGACTTATAAGAATTTTAAGTCATATAGGATTTTATGATTGATTTGTCTAGTTTAATGCCCAACAAACAGAATTAAAGATATTTACAGGTTAATGAGCAATAAAGTGTACCCTGTTATTTGAAACACATGATATATTGTATATATTTAAAAAAAAAAAATTAAAGTGCTAGTAAAAATTTCATTTTTCATTCGTATTAATTATAATTATATTTTGATCCATAAAAATATTTACCTAAGTGCTTGATTTTCGATAAACTATCAAAAGATGCAACATTTAGAATTATATCACATAAGTTTTTAAATATGCTGTGTACCTAGAAATAAGCATACAATAAAGCTTACAAAAAAGAAAAAATGTATAAAATGCATAAAAAGTCTATGCTCTAGAAAACATAAAATGTTTTAAAATAAAAATTTGTAATAGTACCTAATTTGTCCAGATAAAAGAAAAACAACTTTTGAATGTGATTAAGAGTTAAAAGAATTTCATTATGAAATTGAAAGCAACTTATATTACTAGTTTTTTTAAAATTAATCCAAATCTCTAATGCTGGAAAGAAGAAATACGATCTGGTGATAGGTAATTTTTCTGAGAAATACAATCATTTTTAAAGTATTATTTTTGTTGAGTGTTGGAATCTATACTAGCTAGTGTTAATCGTATACTTTTTCAACCAGTCTAATGGAATTTTTAAATTTAAGATTTAAAAAAAAAAAAAAATTTGTTGTTCACGTACCTATGTATTAATTACCTAGGTATTCAATATTTTAAGTGACATACGTGTTGTTGTTATTATTAGCTATAAAAACAAAAATACATTATTGAACTTGATGAAAAATAGACGTACAGGTACTAATTATCTCATTCTCATATAATATGATTTCTATATGTTAAAAAAGTAAATTTTGGACCTGAAGGTGAACACATCGACTGTCGCCGCTAGCTCCCGGATGGGCAACTACCTGGGTTCTTAGTGACGAATCTTCGTCTTATTTACATGTGTTTAAAACCAAACAGTAAAATCAGGTTATGCAGTTGATATCTTGAAAACAAAAAAAATTGCCTCTGGCCTGGTATATACACTGCACACTAGTGGTATACTATATTTTGGGGTATGGTGTGGCGCGGTGGTTTGCCGTGGTCAAACATCGCCTGGCGTCACTAGCTCCTGGATGGGTGACCACCTGGGTTCTTAGTGACGAATCCTTACCCCACATACTCACGTGTTTCTAAACAAACACACGCAATATGGATATATAATTGCCGTAGGATTTGTTAAAAAAAAAAAACGTATATTATATAATAATAAAAATAATAAGAAACCAATTGTACAATGTTGAAGTCTATATGAGATATTATTCTTCATACTATAACTTTTTAATAATAATAATCAACAATAAGTATGTAATTTGAGATATTTTAGATGATTAAATTTTCTTCTGGACACTTGATCTTTGTCACAAAATATGTACAGACACTGTAATGTAAAGATTACCAATCACACAGCAAAATGTTATGTTGAAATAATAAATAATAATATTTTATTGTAGAAAAGATAGTGTAAACATTTTTTTAGATCGTTTCATTTAAAAAATATTCAAAATCGTAATAATTCAATTTCTGGTGTCTAGGGTCATTTTTATTAGGTACCATATAAAAATAAAAATAAAATTACCATTATGGTACCACCCGACGTTTTTAGGCCCAGAAAAGCATGATAACTATAATTTTGGTGTGTTGGAAGGGGAAATAATTTAGATATTACACCATTAAGGTAATAATATTACAAAAGTTGTTTTGCTTTAATGAGGATGTCGCACTCTCATTCTCTTCAACAGGACTGTAAGTCGGAGACAATACAAACACATAAATCTTTAATAATTATTAGTTATTACTTGTACAATTTACATCCAATCATACTTGCGAGTTTAGATGACAATTTTTAATTAGGACTTGATAGAATGTACTATGGATGTGTTAACAACAGTTCTCCTCACGTATACTCATTTATGCACTCATCGCGGCCAGACACACGTCGTCATATAAATCTGTGATTAAAGTTATTTAATTTCAAGAGGCTCAACATCTTAATAATAAGAGCTATTTCTAAGAGGTTAACAATCAATAGAACAACTTGATAGGTAAACACTTATATCGGAAATCAACTAAGGATCTTTTTATTCAAAGTGTCCTAGTTAACCATCCGTTTGTCACGCGTTACACAAATAGCATTTATTGTTCTATGATAATTTAGATTGATACTTATTAAACCCAGTGTCGTAGTCAGCCTTCCCGAGGGGTATTGGGTGTATAGTACTGTATACACTTATTCCCTCCTCAAATCCTAACCCTGGCTACGGCACTGCCTTCCCCGCGGACAAGTAGATGGTTACCTACATAAGTCATTAGAAGGTTAGTTTAGGTTAGGTACCTATCGACAATGGTAAGTAGAGCTCAAGTGATGATAGATGACTATCATCACTGGTCGTGACCTTTGCATAGATCTTTTCTTACTAACTAACAAGGTATTCGAAATTGTCAACATAACAATGGAAAATATTTAAAAATTAACGAGGAAAATATTAATACTAAATTTATACTAAAATATAATATTATACTTATACTTATTATATATTAGTGAATTATACGTACATTTTTTTTTACTTTTATAATGCATCTTTAAAACTTAAAATATTATATGTACCTGATTTATATTGACATAATTTGGATCACGGTTTTAAAGCATACTGGTATTAGTGTTATACCAGAATTTCATATGAACCATTGTCAATCACAGTAAATAATAATGCGTCCTCTGATCATAATTTGTTCAACAAACTATATAAACATCTAGTTTATTTTTGTGTTCACAATTTTCAAACTTAATAAGCCACTTGCCACTATAAAACATAATTTTATTATGATTAAATTATCCTTCATTTTTGATTTCATATATTTTTCTTGAAAATGCATAGTGCAGTCTTCATTGTGTATTCTAAGATTATAAATTTTTCCAAATTTCTATTTTGATCCTTAAAAATCATTTGCCTGCGGGCGCTAATACCCCCTTTCCATTTTAATTTTCAATATATAGCTCTAATTTTTTTTTGTGGACACAATTTTTAAAGTTTATTAGCCACTTGCAACTAAAAAACATAATTTTATCATGATTTAATTATCCGTCTTTTGTTTTCTTGAAGATACATAGTGTAGTCTTCATTGTATATTCTAGGATTAAAAATTTTTCAAATTTCTATTTCGATCCTTAAAAATCATTTGCCTGGGGGCGCCAATACCCCATTTTCATTTTTATTTTCAAAATATAGCTCTAGTTTATTTTTGTGGACACAATATTTTAAAATTTTTAAACACTTGCCACCAAAAAACATAATTTCATCATGATTTAATTATCCTTCTTTGTTTTTCTTGAGAATACATAGTGCAGTCTTCATTGCGTGTATACAAAGGCTATTATTTTATCCAAAATTCTTTTTTGATCCTTAAAAATCATTTGCCTACGGGCGCCAATACCCTCATTCCATTTTTATTTTCAAAATAAATCTCTAGTTTATTTTTGTGGACTCAATTTTTTTAATTTTTTCAGACACTTGCCACAAAAAAAACATTATTTTATCATGATTTAATTATTATTCATTTTTGATTTCATTTATTTTTCTTGAAAATGCATAGTGCAGTCTCCAATTTGTATTCCAAGTCTAAAATTTTTTCAAAATTACTTATTTTGATCTTTAATAATCATTTTACTGTGAGTACGAATACCCCCTTTCCATTTTGATATTCAAAATATAGATCTACTTTATTTTTGTGGACACAATTTTTAAACTTAATAAGCCACTTGACACTAAAAAACATAATTTAATCGTGACTTATTTATCCTTCATTTATTTTTCTTAAGAATATTTAGTGCAGTCTTCATTGCGTGTATACAAAGGCTATTATTTTATCCAAAATTCTTTTTTGATCCTTAAAAATCATTTGCCTGCGGGCGCCAATACCCTCTTTCCATTTTTATTTTCAAAATATATCTCTAGTATATTTTTGTGGACACAATATTTTAACTTAATAAACCACTTTTCACTAAAAAACATAATTTCATCATGATTTAACTTTCCTGCTTTTATATTTCTTGAAAATGCATAGTGCAGTTTTCATTGCGTGTATACAAAGACTAAAATTTTTTCAAATTTCTTTTTTGATTCTTAAAAATCATTTGCCTGCGAACGCCAATACCCCCTTTCCATTTTTATTTTCAAAATATAGCTCTAGTTTATTTTTGTGGACACAATATTTTAAAATTTTTAAACACTTGCAACTAAAAAACATAATTTTATCATGATTTAATTATCCGTCTTTTGTTTTCTTGAAGATACATAGTGTAGTCTTCATTGTATATTCTAGGATTAAAAATTTTTCAAATTTCTATTTCGATCCTTAAAAATCATTTGCCTGGGGGCGCCAATACCCCATTTTCATTTTTATTTTCAAAATATAGCTCTAGTTTATTTTTGTGGACACAATATTTTAAAATTTTTAAACACTTGCCACCAAAAAACATAATTTCATCATGATTTAATTATCCTTCTTTGTTTTTCTTGAGAATACATAGTGCAGTCTTCATTGCGTGTATACAAAGGCTATTATTTTATCCAAAATTCTTTTTTGATCCTTAAAAATCATTTGCCTGCGGGCGCCAATACCCTCATTCCATTTTTATTTTCAAAATAAAGCTCTAGTTTATTTTTGTGGACTCAATTTTTTTAATTTTTTCAGACACTTGCCACAAAAAAAACATTATTTTATCATGATTTAATTATTATTCATTTTTGATTTCATTTATTTTTCTTGAAAATTTATAGTGCAGTCTCCATTTTGTATTCCAAGACAATAATATTTTCAAATTTCTTTTTTGATCCTTAAAAATCATTTCCCTGCGGGCGCCAATACCCCCTTTCCATTTTTATTTTCAAAATATATCTCTAGTATATTTTTGTGGACACAATATTTTAACTTAATAAACCACTTGTCACTAAAAAACATAATTTCATCATGATTTAACTTTCCTGCTTTTATATTTCTTGAAAATGCATAGTGCAGTTTTCATTGCGTGTATACAAAGACTAAAATTTTTTCCAATTTTCTTTTTTGATCCTTAAAAATCATTTGCCTGCGGGCGCCAATACCCCCTTTCCATTTTTATATTTAAAATATACCTTTAGTTTATTTTTGTGGACACAATATTTTAAATTTTTTTAAACACTTGCAACTAAAAAACATAATTTTATCATGATTTAATTATCCGTCTTTTGTTTTTCTTGAAAATACATAGTGCAGTCTTCATTGTGTATACCAAGTCTAAAATTTTTTCCAAATTTATTTTTTGATCCTTAAAAATCATTTGCCTGCGGGTGCCAATACCCCCTTTCCATTTTTATTTTCAAAATATAGCTCTAGTTTATTTTTGATGACACAATTTTTTTAATTTTTTCAGAAACTTGCCACAAAAAAAAATTATTTTATCATGATTTAAATGTCCTTCATTTATTTTTCTTAAGAATATTTAGAGCAGTCTTCATTATGTATTCCAAGTTTATAACTTTTTCCAATTTTCTATTTCGATCCTTAAAAATCATTTGCCTGCGGGCACCAATATCCCCTTTCCATTTTTATTTTCAAAATATAGCTCTAGTTTATTTTTGTGGACACAATATTTTAAATTTTTTTAAACACTTGCAACTAAAAAACATAATTTTATCATGATTTAATTATCCGTCTTTTGTTTTTCTTGAAAATACATAATGCAGTCTTCATTGTGTATACTAAGTATAAAATTTTTTCCAAATTTCTTTTTTGATCCTTAAAAATCATTTGCCTGCGGGTGCCAATACCCCCTTTCCATTTTTATTTTCAAAATATAGCTCTAGTTTATTTTTGTGGACACAATTTTTTTAATTTTTTCAGACACTTGCCACAAAAAAACATTATTCTATCATGATTTAATTATTCTTCATTTTTTATTTCATTTATTTTCTTGTAAATGCATAGTGCAGACTTCTTTCTGTATTACAAGACTATAATTTTTTCAAAATTACTTATTTTGATCTTTAATAATCATTTTACTGTGAGTACGAATACCCCCTTTCCATTTTTATATTCAAAATATAGATCTACTTTATTTTTGTGGACACAATTTTTAAACTTAATAAGCCACTTGACACTAAAAAACATTATTTAATCGTGACTTAATTATCCTTCATTTATTTTTCTTAAGAATATTTAGAGCAGTCTTCATTATGTATTCCAAGTCTATAACTTTTTGCAAATTTCTTTTTTGATCCTTAAAAATCATTTGCCTGCGGGCGCCAATACCCCCTTTCCATTTTTATATTTAAAATATACCTTTAGTTTATTTTGTGGACACAATTTTTTAAAATTTTTGGATACTTGTCACTGAAAAAACATAATTGCATCATGATTTAATTATCCTTCATTTATTTTTCTTAAGAATATTTTGAGCAGTCTTCATTATGTATTCCAAGTCTATAACTTTTTTCAAATTTCTTTTTTGATTCTTAAAAATCATTTGCCTGAGGGCGCCAATACCCCCTTTCCATTTTTATATTCAAAATATAGCTTTAGTTTATTTTGAGGACACAATTTTTTAAAATTTTTAGATACTTGTCACTGAAAAACATAATTGCATCATGATTTAATTATCCTTCTTTGTTTTTCTTGAGAATACATAGTGCAGTCTTCATTGTGTATACCAAGACTAAAATTTTTTCCAAATTTATTTTTTGATCCTTAAAAATCATTTGCCTGCGGGTGCCAATACCCCCTTTCCATTTTTATTTTCAAAATATAGCTCTAGTTTATTTTTGTGGACACAATTTTTTTAATTTTTTCAGACACTTGCCACAAAAAAAAATTATTTTATCATGATTTAAATGTCCTTCATTTATTTTTCTTAAGAATATTTAGAGCAGTCTTCATTATGTATTCCAAGTTTATAACTTTTTCCAATTTTCTATTTCGATCCTTAAAAATCATTTGCCTGCGGGCACCAATATCCCCTTTCCATTTTTATTTTCAAAATATAGCTCTAGTTTATTTTTGTGGACACAATATTTTAAATTTTTTTAAACACTTGCAACTAAAAAACATAATTTTATCATGATTTAATTATCCGTCTTTTGTTTTTCTTGAAAATACATAATGCAGTCTTCATTGTGTATACTAAGTATAAAATTTTTTCCAAATTTCTTTTTTGATCCTTAAAAATCATTTGCCTGCGGGTGCCAATACCCCCTTACCATTTTTATTTTCAAAATATAGCTCTAGTTTATTTTTGTGGACACAATTTTTTTAATTTTTTCAGACACTTGCCACAAAAAAACATTATTCTATCATGATTTAATTATTCTTCATTTTTTATTTCATTTATTTTCTTGTAAATGCATAGTGCAGACTTCATTCTGTATTACAAGACTATAATTTTTTCAAAATTACTTATTTTGATCTTTAATAATCATTTTACTGTGAGTACGAATACCCCCTTTCCATTTTTATATTCAAAATATAGATCTACTTTATTTTTGTGGACACAATTTTTAAACTTAATAAGCCACTTGACACTAAAAAACATTATTTAATCGTGACTTAATTATCCTTCATTTATTTTTCTTAAGAATATTTAGAGCAGTCTTCATTATGTATTCCAAGTCTATAACTTTTTGCAAATTTCTTTTTTGATCCTTAAAAATCATTTGCCTGCGGGCGCCAATACCCCCTTTCCATTTTTATATTTAAAATATACCTTTAGTTTATTTTGTGGACACAATTTTTTAAAATTTTTGGATACTTGTCACTGAAAAACATAATTGCATCATGATTTAATTATCCTTAGTTTATTTTTCTTAAGAATATTTAGAGCAGTCTTCATTATGTATTCCAAGTCTATAACTTTTTTCAAATTTCTTTTTTGATTCTTAAAAATCATTTGCCTGAGGACGCCAATACCCCCTTTCCATTTTTATATTCAAAATATAGCTTTAGTTTATTTTGAGGACACAATTTTTTAAAATTTTTAGATACTTGTCACTGAAAAACATAATTGCATCATGATTTAATTATCCTTCTTTGTTTTTCTTGAGAATACATAGTGCAGTCTTCATTGTGTGTACCAAGACTAAAATTTTTTCCAAATTTATTTTTTGATCCTTAAAAATCATTTGCCTGCGGGTGCCAATACCCCCTTTCCATTTTTATTTTCAAAATATAGCTCTAGTCTATTTTTGTGGACACAATATTTTAAATTTTTTTAAACACTTGCAACTAAAAAAAATAATTTTATCATGATTTAATTATCCATCTTTTGTTTTTTTTGAAGATACATAGTGTAGTCTTCATTGTATATTCTAGGATTAAAAATTTTTCAAATTTCTATTTCGATCCTTAAAAATCATTTGCCTGCGGGCGCCAATACCCCCTTTCCATTTTTATTTTCAAAATATAGCTCTAGTTTATTTTTGTGGACACAATATTTTAAATTTTTTTAAACACTTGCAAATAAAAAAAATAATTTTATCATGATTTAATTATCCGTCTTTTGTTTTCTTGAAGATACATAGTGTAGTCTTCATTGTATATTCTAGGATTAAAAATTTTTCAAATTTCTATTTCGATCCTTAAAAATCATTTGCCTGAGGGCGCCAATACCCCATTTTCATTTTTATTTTCAAAATATAGCTCTAGTTTATTTTTGTGGACACAATATTTTAAAATTTTTAAACACTTGCCACCAAAAAACATAATTTCATCATGATTTAATTATCCTTCTTTGTTTTTCTTGAGAATACATAGTGCAGTCTTCATTGTGTATACCAAGACTAAAATTTTTTCCAAATTTATTTTTTGATCCTTAAAAATCATTTGCCTGCGGGTGCCAATACCCCCTTTCCATTTTTATTTTCAAAATATAGCTCTAGTTTATTTTTGTGGACACAATTTTTTTAATTTTTTCAGACACTTGCCACAAAAAAACATTATTCTATCATGATTTAATTATTCTTCATTTTTTATTTCATTTATTTTTCTTGTAAATGCATAGTGCAGAATTCATTCTGTATTACAAGACTATAATTTTTTCAAAATTACTTATTTTGATCTTTAATAATCATTTTACTGTGAGTACGAATACCCCCTTTCCATTTTTATATTCAAAATATAGATCTACTTTATTTTTGTGGACACAATTTTTAAACTTAATAAGCCACTTGACACTAAAAAACATTATTTAATCGTGACTTAATTATCCTTCATTTATTTTTCTTAAGAATATTTAGAGCAGTCTTCATTATGTATTCCAAGTCTATAACTTTTTGCAAATTTCTTTTATGATCCTTAAAAATCATTTGCCTGCGGGCGCCAATACCCCCTTTCCAATTTTATATTTAAAATATACCTTTAGTTTATTTTGTGGACACAATTTTTTAAAATTTTTAGATACTTGTCACTGAAAAACATAATTGCATCATGATTTAATTATCCTACTTTGTTTTTCTTGAGAATACATAGTGCAGTCTTCATTGTGTATACCAAGACTAAAAATTTTTCCAAATTTATTTTTTAATCCTTAAAAATCATTTGCCTGCGGGCGCCAATATCCCCTTTCCATTTTTATTTTCAAAATATAGCTCTAGTTTATTTTTGTGGACACAATATTTAAATTTTTTTAAACACTTGCAACTAAAAAAAATAATTTTATCATGATTTAATTATCCATCTTTTGTTTTTTTTGAAGATACATAGTGTAGTCTTCATTGTATATTCTAGGATTAAAAATTTTTCAAATTTCTATTTCGATCCTTAAAAATCATTTGCCTGCGGGCGCCAATACCCCCTTTCCATTTTTATTTTCAAAATATAGCTCTAGTTTATTTTTGTGGACACAATATTTTAAATTTTTTTAAACACTTGCAACTAAAAAAAATAATTTTATCATGATTTAATTATCCATCTTTTGTTTTTTTTGAAGATACATAGTGTAGTCTTCATTGTATATTCTAGGATTAAAAATTTTTCAAATTTCTATTTCGATCCTTAAAAATCATTTGCCTGAGGGCGCCAATACCCCATTTTCATTTTTATTTTCAAAATATAGCTCTAGTTTATTTTTGTGGACACAATATTTTAAAATTTTTAAACACTTGCCACCAAAAAACATAATTTCATCATGATTTAATTATCCTTCTTTGTTTTTCTTGAGAATACATAGTGCAGTCTTCATTGCGTGTATACAAAGGCTATTATTTTATCCAAAATTCTTTTTTGATCCTTAAAAATCATATGCTAGCGGGCGCCAATACCCTCTTTCCATTTTTATTTTCAAAATATAGCTCTAGTTTATTTTTGTGGACACAATTTTTTTAATTTTTTCAGACACTTGCCACAAAAAAACATTATTCTATCATGATTTAATTATTCTTCATTTTTTATTTCATTTATTTTCTTGTAAATGCATAGTGCAGACTTCTTTCTGTATTACAAGACTATAATTTTTTCAAAATTACTTATTTTGATCTTTAATAATCATTTTACTGTGAGTACGAATACCCCCTTTCCATTTTTATATTCAAAATATAGATCTACTTTATTTTTGTGGACACAATTTTTAAACTTAATAAGCCACTTGACACTAAAAAACATTATTTAATCGTGACTTAATTATCCTTCATTTATTTTTCTTAAGAATATTTTGAGCAGTCTTCATTATGTATTCCAAGTCTATAACTTTTTTCAAATTTCTTTTTTGATTCTTAAAAATCATTTGCCTGAGGGCGCCAATACCCCCTTTCCATTTTTATATTCAAAATATAGCTTTAGTTTATTTTGAGGACACAATTTTTTAAAATTTTTAGATACTTGTCACTGAAAAACATAATTGCATCATGATTTAATTATCCTTCTTTGTTTTTCTTGAGAATACATAGTGCAGTCTTCATTGTGTATACCAAGACTAAAATTTTTTCCAAATTTATTTTTTGATCCTTAAAAATCATTTGCCTGCGGGTGCCAATACCCCCTTTCCATTTTTATTTTCAAAATATAGCTCTAGTTTATTTTTGTGGACACAATTTTTTTAATTTTTTCAGACACTTGCCACAAAAAAAAATTATTTTATCATGATTTAAATGTCCTTCATTTATTTTTCTTAAGAATATTTAGAGCAGTCTTCATTATGTATTCCAAGTTTATAACTTTTTCCAATTTTCTATTTCGATCCTTAAAAATCATTTGCCTGCGGGCACCAATATCCCCTTTCCATTTTTATTTTCAAAATATAGCTCTAGTTTATTTTTGTGGACACAATATTTTAAATTTTTTTAAACACTTGCAACTAAAAAACATAATTTTATCATGATTTAATTATCCGTCTTTTGTTTTTCTTGAAAATACATAATGCAGTCTTCATTGTGTATACTAAGTATAAAATTTTTTCCAAATTTCTTTTTTGATCCTTAAAAATCATTTGCCTGCGGGTGCCAATACCCCCTTACCATTTTTATTTTCAAAATATAGCTCTAGTTTATTTTTGTGGACACAATTTTTTTAATTTTTTCAGACACTTGCCACAAAAAAACATTATTCTATCATGATTTAATTATTCTTCATTTTTTATTTCATTTATTTTCTTGTAAATGCATAGTGCAGACTTCTTTCTGTATTACAAGACTATAATTTTTTCAAAATTACTTATTTTGATCTTTAATAATCATTTTACTGTGAGTACGAATACCCCCTTTCCATTTTTATATTCAAAATATAGATCTACTTTATTTTTGTGGACACAATTTTTAAACTTAATAAGCCACTTGACACTAAAAAACATTATTTAATCGTGACTTAATTATCCTTCATTTATTTTTCTTAAGAATATTTTGAGCAGTCTTCATTATGTATTCCAAGTCTATAACTTTTTTCAAATTTCTTTTTTGATTCTTAAAAATCATTTGCCTGAGGGCGCCAATACCCCCTTTCCATTTTTATATTCAAAATATAGCTTTAGTTTATTTTGAGGACACAATTTTTTAAAATTTTTAGATACTTGTCACTGAAAAACATAATTGCATCATGATTTAATTATCCTTCTTTGTTTTTCTTGAGAATACATAGTGCAGTCTTCATTGTGTATACCAAGACTAAAATTTTTTCCAAATTTATTTTTTGATCCTTAAAAATCATTTGCCTGCGGGTGCCAATACCCCCTTTCCATTTTTATTTTCAAAATATAGCTCTAGTTTATTTTTGTGGACACAATTTTTTTAATTTTTTCAGACACTTGCCACAAAAAAAAATTATTTTATCATGATTTAAATGTCCTTCATTTATTTTTCTTAAGAATATTTAGAGCAGTCTTCATTATGTATTCCAAGTTTATAACTTTTTCCAATTTTCTATTTCGATCCTTAAAAATCATTTGCCTGCGGGCACCAATATCCCCTTTCCATTTTTATTTTCAAAATATAGCTCTAGTTTATTTTTGTGGACACAATATTTTAAATTTTTTTAAACACTTGCAACTAAAAAACATAATTTTATCATGATTTAATTATCCGTCTTTTGTTTTTCTTGAAAATACATAATGCAGTCTTCATTGTGTATACTAAGTATAAAATTTTTTCCAAATTTCTTTTTTGATCCTTAAAAATCATTTGCCTGCGGGTGCCAATACCCCCTTACCATTTTTATTTTCAAAATATAGCTCTAGTTTATTTTTGTGGACACAATTTTTTTAATTTTTTCAGACACTTGCCACAAAAAAACATTATTCTATCATGATTTAATTATTCTTCATTTTTTATTTCATTTATTTTCTTGTAAATGCATAGTGCAGACTTCATTCTGTATTACAAGACTATAATTTTTTCAAAATTACTTATTTTGATCTTTAATAATCATTTTACTGTGAGTACGAATACCCCCTTTCCATTTTTATATTCAAAATATAGATCTACTTTATTTTTGTGGACACAATTTTTAAACTTAATAAGCCACTTGACACTAAAAAACATTATTTAATCGTGACTTAATTATCCTTCATTTATTTTTCTTAAGAATATTTAGAGCAGTCTTCATTATGTATTCCAAGTCTATAACTTTTTGCAAATTTCTTTTTTGATCCTTAAAAATCATTTGCCTGCGGGCGCCAATACCCCCTTTCCATTTTTATATTTAAAATATACCTTTAGTTTATTTTGTGGACACAATTTTTTAAAATTTTTGGATACTTGTCACTGAAAAACATAATTGCATCATGATTTAATTATCCTTCATTTATTTTTCTTAAGAATATTTAGAGCAGTCTTCATTATGTATTCCAAGTCTATAACTTTTTTCAAATTTCTTTTTTGATTCTTAAAAATCATTTGCCTGAGGACGCCAATACCCCCTTTCCATTTTTATATTCAAAATATAGCTTTAGTTTATTTTGAGGACACAATTTTTTAAAATTTTTAGATACTTGTCACTGAAAAACATAATTGCATCATGATTTAATTATCCTTCTTTGTTTTTCTTGAGAATACATAGTGCAGTCTTCATTGTGTGTACCAAGACTAAAATTTTTTCCAAATTTATTTTTTGATCCTTAAAAATCATTTGCCTGCGGGTGCCAATACCCCCTTTCCATTTTTATTTTCAAAATATAGCTCTAGTCTATTTTTGTGGACACAATATTTTAAATTTTTTTAAACACTTGCAACTAAAAAAAATAATTTTATCATGATTTAATTATCCATCTTTTGTTTTTTTTGAAGATACATAGTGTAGTCTTCATTGTATATTCTAGGATTAAAAATTTTTCAAATTTCTATTTCGATCCTTAAAAATCATTTGCCTGCGGGCGCCAATACCCCCTTTCCATTTTTATTTTCAAAATATAGCTCTAGTTTATTTTTGTGGACACAATATTTTAAATTTTTTTAAACACTTGCAAATAAAAAAAATAATTTTATCATGATTTAATTATCCGTCTTTTGTTTTCTTGAAGATACATAGTGTAGTCTTCATTGTATATTCTAGGATTAAAAATTTTTCAAATTTCTATTTCGATCCTTAAAAATCATTTGCCTGAGGGCGCCAATAACCCATTTTCATTTTTATTTTCAAAATATAGCTCTAGTTTATTTTTGTGGACACAATATTTTAAAATTTTTAAACACTTGCCACCAAAAAACATAATTTCATCATGATTTAATTATCCTTCTTTGTTTTTCTTGAGAATACATAGTGCAGTCTTCATTGTGTATACCAAGACTAAAATTTTTTCCAAATTTATTTTTTGATCCTTAAAAATCATTTGCCTGCGGGTGCCAATACCCCCTTTCCATTTTTATTTTCAAAATATAGCTCTAGTTTATTTTTGTGGACACAATTTTTTTAATTTTTTCAGACACTTGCCACAAAAAAACATTATTCTATCATGATTTAATTATTCTTCATTTTTTATTTCATTTATTTTTCTTGTAAATGCATAGTGCAGAATTCATTCTGTATTACAAGACTATAATTTTTTCAAAATTACTTATTTTGATCTTTAATAATCATTTTACTGTGAGTACGAATACCCCCTTTCCATTTTTATATTCAAAATATAGATCTACTTTATTTTTGTGGACACAATTTTTAAACTTAATAAGCCACTTGACACTAAAAAACATTATTTAATCGTGACTTAATTATCCTTCATTTATTTTTCTTAAGAATATTTAGAGCAGTCTTCATTATGTATTCCAAGTCTATAACTTTTTGCAAATTTCTTTTATGATCCTTAAAAATCATTTGCCTGCGGGCGCCAATACCCCCTTTCCAATTTTATATTTAAAATATACCTTTAGTTTATTTTGTGGACACAATTTTTTAAAATTTTTAGATACTTGTCACTGAAAAACATAATTGCATCATGATTTAATTATCCTACTTTGTTTTTCTTGAGAATACATAGTGCAGTCTTCATTGTGTATACCAAGACTAAAAATTTTTCCAAATTTATTTTTTAATCCTTAAAAATCATTTGCCTGCGGGCGCCAATATCCCCTTTCCATTTTTATTTTCAAAATATAGCTCTAGTTTATTTTTGTGGACACAATATTTTAAATTTTTTTAAACACTTGCAACTAAAAAAAATAATTTTATCATGATTTAATTATCCATCTTTTGTTTTTTTTGAAGATACATAGTGTAGTCTTCATTGTATATTCTAGGATTAAAAATTTTTCAAATTTCTATTTCGATCCTTAAAAATCATTTGCCTGCGGGCGCCAATACCCCCTTTCCATTTTTATTTTCAAAATATAGCTCTAGTTTATTTTTGTGGACACAATATTTTAAATTTTTTTAAACACTTGCAACTAAAAAAAATAATTTTATCATGATTTAATTATCCATCTTTTGTTTTTTTTGAAGATACATAGTGTAGTCTTCATTGTATATTCTAGGATTAAAAATTTTTCAAATTTCTATTTCGATCCTTAAAAATCATTTGCCTGAGGGCGCCAATACCCCATTTTCATTTTTATTTTCAAAATATAGCTCTAGTTTATTTTTGTGGACACAATATTTTAAAATTTTTAAACACTTGCCACCAAAAAACATAATTTCATCATGATTTAATTATCCTTCTTTGTTTTTCTTGAGAATACATAGTGCAGTCTTCATTGCGTGTATACAAAGGCTATTATTTTATCCAAAATTCTTTTTTGATCCTTAAAAATCATATGCTAGCGGGCGCCAATACCCTCTTTCCATTTTTATTTTCAAAATATAGCTCTAGTTTATTTTTGTGGACACAATTTTTTTAATTTTTTCAGACACTTGCCACAAAAAAACAATATTCTATCATGATTTAATTATTCTTCATTTTTTATTTCATTTATTTTCTTGTAAATGCATAGTGCAGACTTCTTTCTGTATTACAAGACTATAATTTTTTCAAAATTACTTATTTTGATCTTTAATAATCATTTTACTGTGAGTACGAATACCCCCTTTCCATTTTTATATTCAAAATATAGATCTACTTTATTTTTGTGGACACAATTTTTAAACTTAATAAGCCACTTGACACTAAAAAACATTATTTAATCGTGACTTAATTATCCTTCATTTATTTTTCTTAAGAATATTTAGAGCAGTCTTCATTATGTATTCCAAGTCTATAACTTTTTGCAAATTTCTTTTTTGATCCTTAAAAATCATTTGCCTGCGGGCGCCAATACCCCCTTTCCATTTTTATATTTAAAATATACCTTTAGTTTATTTTGTGGACACAATTTTTTAAAATTTTTGGATACTTGTCACTGAAAAAACATAATTGCATCATGATTTAATTATCCTTCATTTATTTTTCTTAAGAATATTTTGAGCAGTCTTCATTATGTATTCCAAGTCTATAACTTTTTTCAAATTTCTTTTTTGATTCTTAAAAATCATTTGCCTGAGGGCGCCAATACCCCCTTTCCATTTTTATATTCAAAATATAGCTTTAGTTTATTTTGAGGACACAATTTTTTAAAATTTTTAGATACTTGTCACTGAAAAACATAATTGCATCATGATTTAATTATCCTTCTTTGTTTTTCTTGAGAATACATAGTGCAGTCTTCATTGTGTATACCAAGACTAAAATTTTTTCCAAATTTATTTTTTGATCCTTAAAAATCATTTGCCTGCGGGTGCCAATACCCCCTTTCCATTTTTATTTTCAAAATATAGCTCTAGTTTATTTTTGTGGACACAATTTTTTTAATTTTTTCAGACACTTGCCACAAAAAAAAATTATTTTATCATGATTTAAATGTCCTTCATTTATTTTTCTTAAGAATATTTAGAGCAGTCTTCATTATGTATTCCAAGTTTATAACTTTTTCCAATTTTCTATTTCGATCCTTAAAAATCATTTGCCTGCGGGCACCAATATCCCCTTTCCATTTTTATTTTCAAAATATAGCTCTAGTTTATTTTTGTGGACACAATATTTTAAATTTTTTTAAACACTTGCAACTAAAAAACATAATTTTATCATGATTTAATTATCCGTCTTTTGTTTTTCTTGAAAATACATAATGCAGTCTTCATTGTGTATACTAAGTATAAAATTTTTTCCAAATTTCTTTTTTGATCCTTAAAAATCATTTGCCTGCGGGTGCCAATACCCCCTTACCATTTTTATTTTCAAAATATAGCTCTAGTTTATTTTTGTGGACACAATTTTTTTAATTTTTTCAGACACTTGCCACAAAAAAACATTATTCTATCATGATTTAATTATTCTTCATTTTTTATTTCATTTATTTTCTTGTAAATGCATAGTGCAGACTTCATTCTGTATTACAAGACTATAATTTTTTCAAAATTACTTATTTTGATCTTTAATAATCATTTTACTGTGAGTACGAATACCCCCTTTCCATTTTTATATTCAAAATATAGATCTACTTTATTTTTGTGGACACAATTTTTAAACTTAATAAGCCACTTGACACTAAAAAACATTATTTAATCGTGACTTAATTATCCTTCATTTATTTTTCTTAAGAATATTTAGAGCAGTCTTCATTATGTATTCCAAGTCTATAACTTTTTGCAAATTTCTTTTTTGATCCTTAAAAATCATTTGCCTGCGGGCGCCAATACCCCCTTTCCATTTTTATATTTAAAATATACCTTTAGTTTATTTTGTGGACACAATTTTTTAAAATTTTTGGATACTTGTCACTGAAAAACATAATTGCATCATGATTTAATTATCCTTCATTTATTTTTCTTAAGAATATTTAGAGCAGTCTTCATTATGTATTCCAAGTCTATAACTTTTTTCAAATTTCTTTTTTGATTCTTAAAAATCATTTGCCTGAGGACGCCAATACCCCCTTTCCATTTTTATATTCAAAATATAGCTTTAGTTTATTTTGAGGACACAATTTTTTAAAATTTTTAGATACTTGTCACTGAAAAACATAATTGCATCATGATTTAATTATCCTTCTTTGTTTTTCTTGAGAATACATAGTGCAGTCTTCATTGTGTGTACCAAGACTAAAATTTTTTCCAAATTTATTTTTTGATCCTTAAAAATCATTTGCCTGCGGGTGCCAATACCCCCTTTCCATTTTTATTTTCAAAATATAGCTCTAGTTTATTTTTGTGGACACAATTTTTTTAATTTTTTCAGACACTTGCCACAAAAAAACATTATTCTATCATGATTTAATCATTCTTCATTTTTTATTTCATTTATTTTTCTTGTAAATGCATAGTGCAGAATTCATTCTGTATTACAAGACTATAATTTTTTCAAAATTACTTATTTTGATCTTTAATAATCATTTTACTGTGAGTACGAATACCCCCTTTCCATTTTTATATTCAAAATATAGATCTACTTTATTGTTGTGGACACAATTTTTAAACTTAATAAGCCACTTGACACTAAAAAACATTATTTAATCGTGACTTAATTATCCTTCATTTATTTTTCTTAAGAATATTTAGAGCAGTCTTCATTATGTATTCCAAGTCTATAACTTTTTGCAAATTTCTTTTATGATCCTTAAAAATCATTTGCCTGCGGGCGCCAATACCCCCTTTCCAATTTTATATTTAAAATATACCTTTAGTTTATTTTGTGGACACAATTTTTTAAAATTTTTAGATACTTGTCACTGAAAAAAATAATTTTATCATGATTTAATTATCCATCTTTTGTTTTTTTTGAAGATACATAGTGTAGTCTTCATTGTATATTCTAGGATTAAAAATTTTTCAAATTTCTATTTCGATCCTTAAAAATCATTTGCCTGCGGGCGCCAATACCCCCTTTCCATTTTTATTTTCAAAATATAGCTCTAGTTTATTTTTGTGGACACAATATTTTAAATTTTTTTAAACACTTGCAACTAAAAAAAATAATTTTATCATGATTTAATTATCCATCTTTTGTTTTTTTTGAAGATACATAGTGTAGTCTTCATTGTATATTCTAGGATTAAAAATTTTTCAAATTTCTATTTCGATCCTTAAAAATCATTTGCCTGCGGGCGCCAATACCCCCTTTCCATTTTTATTTTCAAAATATAGCTCTAGTTTATTTTTGTGGACACAATATTTTAAATTTTTTTAAACACTTGCAACTAAAAAAAATAATTTTATCATGATTTAATTATCCATCTTTTGTTTTTTTTGAAGATACATAGTGTAGTCTTCATTGTATATTCTAGGATTAAAAATTTTTCAAATTTCTATTTCGATCCTTAAAAATCATTTGCCTGAGGGCGCCAATACCCCATTTTCATTTTTATTTTCAAAATATAGCTCTAGTTTATTTTTGTGGACACAATATTTTAAAATTTTTAAACACTTGCCACCAAAAAACATAATTTCATCATGATTTAATTATCCTTCTTTGTTTTTCTTGAGAATACATAGTGCAGTCTTCATTGCGTGTATACAAAGGCTATTATTTTATCCAAAATTCTTTTTTGATCCTTAAAAATCATATGCTAGCGGGCGCCAATACCCTCTTTCCATTTTTATTTTCAAAATATAGCTCTAGTTTATTTTTGTGGACACAATTTTTTTAATTTTTTCAGACACTTGCCACAAAAAAACAATATTCTATCATGATTTAATTATTCTTCATTTTTTATTTCATTTATTTTCTTGTAAATGCATAGTGCAGACTTCTTTCTGTATTACAAGACTATAATTTTTTCAAAATTACTTATTTTGATCTTTAATAATCATTTTACTGTGAGTACGAATACCCCCTTTCCATTTTTATATTCAAAATATAGATCTACTTTATTTTTGTGGACACAATTTTTAAACTTAATAAGCCACTTGACACTAAAAAACATTATTTAATCGTGACTTAATTATCCTTCATTTATTTTTCTTAAGAATATTTAGAGCAGTCTTCATTATGTATTCCAAGTCTATAACTTTTTGCAAATTTCTTTTTTGATCCTTAAAAATCATTTGCCTGCGGGCGCCAATACCCCCTTTCCATTTTTATATTTAAAATATACCTTTAGTTTATTTTGTGGACACAATTTTTTAAAATTTTTGGATACTTGTCACTGAAAAAACATAATTGCATCATGATTTAATTATCCTTCATTTATTTTTCTTAAGAATATTTTGAGCAGTCTTCATTATGTATTCCAAGTCTATAACTTTTTTCAAATTTCTTTTTTGATTCTTAAAAATCATTTGCCTGAGGGCGCCAATACCCCCTTTCCATTTTTATATTCAAAATATAGCTTTAGTTTATTTTGAGGACACAATTTTTTAAAATTTTTAGATACTTGTCACTGAAAAACATAATTGCATCATGATTTAATTATCCTTCTTTGTTTTTCTTGAGAATACATAGTGCAGTCTTCATTGTGTATACCAAGACTAAAATTTTTTCCAAATTTATTTTTTGATCCTTAAAAATCATTTGCCTGCGGGTGCCAATACCCCCTTTCCATTTTTATTTTCAAAATATAGCTCTAGTTTATTTTTGTGGACACAATTTTTTTAATTTTTTCAGACACTTGCCACAAAAAAAAATTATTTTATCATGATTTAAATGTCCTTCATTTATTTTTCTTAAGAATATTTAGAGCAGTCTTCATTATGTATTCCAAGTTTATAACTTTTTCCAATTTTCTATTTCGATCCTTAAAAATCATTTGCCTGCGGGCACCAATATCCCCTTTCCATTTTTATTTTCAAAATATAGCTCTAGTTTATTTTTGTGGACACAATATTTTAAATTTTTTTAAACACTTGCAACTAAAAAACATAATTTTATCATGATTTAATTATCCGTCTTTTGTTTTTCTTGAAAATACATAATGCAGTCTTCATTGTGTATACTAAGTATAAAATTTTTTCCAAATTTCTTTTTTGATCCTTAAAAATCATTTGCCTGCGGGTGCCAATACCCCCTTACCATTTTTATTTTCAAAATATAGCTCTAGTTTATTTTTGTGGACACAATTTTTTTAATTTTTTCAGACACTTGCCACAAAAAAACATTATTCTATCATGATTTAATTATTCTTCATTTTTTATTTCATTTATTTTCTTGTAAATGCATAGTGCAGACTTCATTCTGTATTACAAGACTATAATTTTTTCAAAATTACTTATTTTGATCTTTAATAATCATTTTACTGTGAGTACGAATACCCCCTTTCCATTTTTATATTCAAAATATAGATCTACTTTATTTTTGTGGACACAATTTTTAAACTTAATAAGCCACTTGACACTAAAAAACATTATTTAATCGTGACTTAATTATCCTTCATTTATTTTTCTTAAGAATATTTAGAGCAGTCTTCATTATGTATTCCAAGTCTATAACTTTTTGCAAATTTCTTTTTTGATTCTTAAAAATCATTTGCCTGAGGACGCCAATACCCCCTTTCCATTTTTATATTCAAAATATAGCTTTAGTTTATTTTGAGGACACAATTTTTTAAAATTTTTAGATACTTGTCACTGAAAAACATAATTGCATCATGATTTAATTATCCTTCTTTGTTTTTCTTGAGAATACATAGTGCAGTCTTCATTGTGTGTACCAAGACTAAAATTTTTTCCAAATTTATTTTTTGATCCTTAAAAATCATTTGCCTGCGGGTGCCAATACCCCCTTTCCATTTTTATTTTCAAAATATAGCTCTAGTTTATTTTTGTGGACACAATTTTTTTAATTTTTTCAGACACTTGCCACAAAAAAACATTATTCTATCATGATTTAATCATTCTTCATTTTTTATTTCATTTATTTTTCTTGTAAATGCATAGTGCAGAATTCATTCTGTATTACAAGACTATAATTTTTTCAAAATTACTTATTTTGATCTTTAATAATCATTTTACTGTGAGTACGAATACCCCCTTTCCATTTTTATATTCAAAATATAGATCTACTTTATTGTTGTGGACACAATTTTTAAACTTAATAAGCCACTTGACACTAAAAAACATTATTTAATCGTGACTTAATTATCCTTCATTTATTTTTCTTAAGAATATTTAGAGCAGTCTTCATTATGTATTCCAAGTCTATAACTTTTTGCAAATTTCTTTTATGATCCTTAAAAATCATTTGCCTGCGGGCGCCAATACCCCCTTTCCAATTTTATATTTAAAATATACCTTTAGTTTATTTTGTGGACACAATTTTTTAAAATTTTTAGATACTTGTCACTGAAAAAAATAATTTTATCATGATTTAATTATCCATCTTTTGTTTTTTTTGAAGATACATAGTGTAGTCTTCATTGTATATTCTAGGATTAAAAATTTTTCAAATTTCTATTTCGATCCTTAAAAATCATTTGCCTGCGGGCGCCAATACCCCCTTTCCATTTTTATTTTCAAAATATAGCTCTAGTTTATTTTTGTGGACACAATATTTTAAATTTTTTTAAACACTTGCAACTAAAAAAAATAATTTTATCATGATTTAATTATCCATCTTTTGTTTTTTTTGAAGATACATAGTGTAGTCTTCATTGTATATTCTAGGATTAAAAATTTTTCAAATTTCTATTTCGATCCTTAAAAATCATTTGCCTGAGGGCGCCAATACCCCATTTTCATTTTTATTTTCAAAATATAGCTCTAGTTTATTTTTGTGGACACAATATTTTAAAATTTTTAAACACTTGCCACCAAAAAACATAATTTCATCATGATTTAATTATCCTTCTTTGTTTTTCTTGAGAATACATAGTGCAGTCTTCATTGCGTGTATACAAAGGCTATTATTTTATCCAAAATTCTTTTTTGATCCTTAAAAATCATATGCTAGCGGGCGCCAATACCCTCTTTCCATTTTTATTTTCAAAATATAGCTCTAGTTTATTTTTGATGACACAATTTTTTTAATTTTTTCAGAAACTTGCCACAAAAAAAAATTATTTTATCATGATTTAAATGTCCTTCATTTATTTTTCTTAAGAATATTTAGAGCAGTCTTCATTATGTATTCCAAGTTTATAACTTTTTCCAATTTTCTATTTCGATCCTTAAAAATCATTTGCCTGCGGGCACCAATATCCCCTTTCCATTTTTATTTTCAAAATATAGCTCTAGTTTATTTTTGTGGACACAATATTTTAAATTTTTTTAAACACTTGCAACTAAAAAACATAATTTTATCATGATTTAATTATCCGTCTTTTGTTTTTCTTGAAAATACATAATGCAGTCTTCATTGTGTATACTAAGTATAAAATTTTTTCCAAATTTAGTTTTTGATCCTTAAAAATCATTTGCCTGCGGGTGCCAATACCCCCTTTCCATTTTTATTTTCAAAATATAGCTCTAGTTTATTTTTGTGGACACAATTTTTTTAATTTTTTCAGACACTTGCCACAAAAAAACATTATTTTATCATGATTTAAATGTCCTTCATTTATTTTTCTTAAGAATATTTAGAGCAGTCTTCATTATGTATTCCAAGTTTATAACTTTTTCCAATTTTCTTTTTTGATCCTTAAAAATCATTTGCCTGCGGGCGCCAATACCCCCTTTCCATTTTTATATTCAAAATATAGCTCTAGTTTATTTTTGTGGACACAATATTTTAAATTTTTTTAAACACTTGCAACTAAAAAACATAATTTTATCATGATTTAATTATCCGTCTTTTGTTTTTCTTGAAAATACATAATGCAGTCTTCATTGTGTATACTAAGTATAAAATTTTTTCCAAATTTCTTTTTTGATCCTTAAAAATCATTTGCCTGCGGGCGCCAATACCCCCTTTCCATTTTTATATTCAAAATATAGCTCTAGTTTATTTTTGTGGACACAATATTTTAAATTTTTTTAAACACTTGCAACTAAAAAACATAATTTTATCATGATTTAATTATCCTTCATTGTTTTTCTTGAGAATACATAGTGCAGTCTTCATTGTGTATACCAAGACTAAAATTTTTTCCAAATTTATTTTTTGATCCTTAAAAATCATTTGCCTGCGGGTGCCAATACCCCCTTTCCATTTTTATTTTCAAAATATAGCTCTAGTTTATTTTTGTGGACACAATTTTTTTAATTTTTTCAGACACTTGCCACAAAAAAACATTATTCTATCATGATTTAATTATTCTTCATTTTTTATTTCATTTATTTTTCTTGTAAATGCATAGTGCAGACTTCATTCTGTATTACAAGACTATAATTTTTTCAAAATTACTTATTTTGATCTTTAATAATCATTTTACTGTGAATACGAATACCCCCTTTCCATTTTTATATTCAAAATATAGATCTACTTTATTTTTGTGGACACAATTTTTAAACTTAATAAGCCACTTGACACTAAAAAACATAATTTAATCGTGACTTAATTATCCTTCATTTATTTTTCTTAAGAATATTTAGAGCAGTCTTCATTAAGTATTCCAAGTCTATAACTTTTTGCAAATTTCTTTTATGATCATTAAAAATCATTTGCCTGCGGGCGCCAATACCCCCTTTCCATTTTTATATTTAAAATATACCTTTAGTTTATTTTTGTGGACACAATATTTTAAATTTTTTTAAACACTTGCAACTAAAAAAAATAATTTTATCATGATTTAATTATCCATCTTTTGTTTTTTTTGAAGATACAAAGTGTAGTCTTCATTGTATATTCTAGGATTAAAAATTTTTCAAATTTCTATTTCGATCCTTAAAAATCATTTGCCTGCGGGCGCCAATACCCCCTTTCCATTTTTATTTTCAAAATATAGCTCTAGTTTATTTTTGTGGACACAATATTTTAAATTTTTTTAAACACTTGCAAATAAAAAAAATAATTTTATCATGATTTAATTATCCGTCTTTTGTTTTCTTGAAGATACATAGTGTAGTCTTCATTGTATATTCTAGGATTAAAAATTTTTCAAATTTCTATTTCGATCCTTAAAAATCATTTGCCTGAGGGCGCCAATACCCCATTTTCATTTTTATTTTCAAAATATAGCTCTAGTTTATTTTTGTGGACACAATATTTTAAAATTTTTAAACACTTGCCACCAAAAAACATAATTTCATCATGATTTAATTATCCTTCTTTGTTTTTCTTGAGAATACATAGTGCAGTCTTCATTGTGTATACCAAGACTAAAATTTTTTCCAAATTTATTTTTTGATCCTTAAAAATCATTTGCCTGCGGGTGCCAATACCCCCTTTCCATTTTTATTTTCAAAATATAGCTCTAGTTTATTTTTGTGGACACAATTTTTTTAATTTTTTCAGACACTTGCCACAAAAAAACATTATTCTATCATGATTTAATCATTCTTCATTTTTTATTTCATTTATTTTTCTTGTAAATGCATAGTGCAGAATTCATTCTGTATTACAAGACTATAATTTTTTCAAAATTACTTATTTTGATCTTTAATAATCATTTTACTGTGAGTACGAATACCCCCTTTCCATTTTTATATTCAAAATATAGATCTACTTTATTGTTGTGGACACAATTTTTAAACTTAATAAGCCACTTGACACTAAAAAACATTATTTAATCGTGACTTAATTATCCTTCATTTATTTTTCTTAAGAATATTTAGAGCAGTCTTCATTATGTATTCCAAGTCTATAACTTTTTGCAAATTTCTTTTATGATCCTTAAAAATCATTTGCCTGCGGGCGCCAATACCCCCTTTCCAATTTTATATTTAAAATATACCTTTAGTTTATTTTGTGGACACAATTTTTTAAAATTTTTAGATACTTGTCACTGAAAAACATAATTGCATCATGATTTAATTATCCTACTTTGTTTTTCTTGAGAATACATAGTGCAGTCTTCATTGTGTATACCAAGATTAAAAATTTTTCCAAATTTATTTTTTAATCCTTAAAAATCATTTGCCTGCGGGCGCCAATATCCCCTTTCCATTTTTATTTTCAAAATATAGCTCTAGTTTATTTTTGTGGACACAATATTTTAAATTTTTTTAAACACTTGCAACTAAAAAAAATAATTTTATCATGATTTAATTATCCATCTTTTGTTTTTTTTGAAGATACATAGTGTAGTCTTCATTGTATATTCTAGGATTAAAAATTTTTCAAATTTCTATTTCGATCCTTAAAAGTCATTTGCCTGCGGGCGCCAATACCCCCTTTCCATTTTTATTTTCAAAATATAGCTCTAGTTTATTTTTGTGGACACAATATTTTAAATTTTTTTAAACACTTGCAACTAAAAAAAATAATTTTATCATGATTTAATTATCCATCTTTTGTTTTTTTTGAAGATACATAGTGTAGTCTTCATTGTATATTCTAGGATTAAAAATTTTTCAAATTTCTATTTCGATCCTTAAAAATCATTTGCCTGAGGGCGCCAATACCCCATTTTCATTTTTATTTTCAAAATATAGCTCTAGTTTATTTTTGTGGACACAATATTTTAAAATTTTTAAACACTTGCCACCAAAAAACATAATTTCATCATGATTTAATTATCCTTCTTTGTTTTTCTTGAGAATACATAGTGCAGTCTTCATTGTGTATACCAAGACTAAAATTTTTTCCAAATTTATTTTTTGATCCTTAAAAATCATTTGCCTGCGGGTGCCAATACCCCCTTTCCATTTTTATTTTCAAAATATAGCTCTAGTTTATTTTTGTGGACACAATTTTTTTAATTTTTTCAGACACTTGCCACAAAAAAACATTATTTTATCATGATTTAAATGTCCTTCATTTATTTTTCTTAAAAATATTTAGAGCAGTCTTCATTATGTATTCCAAGTTTATAACTTTTTCCGATTTTCTTTTTTGATCCTTAAAAATCATTTGCCTGCGGGCGCCAATACCCCCTTTCCATTTTTATATTCAAAATATAGCTCTAGTTTATTTTTGTGGACACAATATTTTAAATTTTTTTAAACACTTGCAACTAAAAAACATAATTTTATCATGATTTAATTATCCGTCTTTTGTTTTTCTTGAAAATACATAATGCAGTCTTCATTGTGTATACTAAGTATAAAATTTTTTCCAAATTTCTTTTTTGATCCTTAAAAATCATTTGCCTGCGGGCGCCAATACCCCCTTTCCATTTTTATATTCAAAATATAGCTCCAGTTTATTTTTGTGGACACAATATTTTAAATTTTTTTAAACACTTGCAACTAAAAAACATAATTTTATCATGATTTAATTATCCTTCATTGTTTTTCTTGAGAATACATAGTGCAGTCTTCATTGTGTATACCAAGACTAAAATTTTTTCCAAATTTATTTTTTGATCCTTAAAAATCATTTGCCTGCGGGTGCCAATACCCCCTTTCCATTTTTATTTTCAAAATATAGCTCTAGTTTATTTTTGTGGACACAATTTTTTTAATTTTTTCAGACACTTGCCACAAAAAAACATTATTTTATCATGATTTAAATGTCCTTCATTTATTTTTCTTAAAAATATTTAGAGCAGTCTTCATTATGTATTCCAAGTTTATAACTTTTTCCGATTTTCTTTTTTGATCCTTAAAAATCATTTGCCTGCGGGCGCCAATACCCCCTTTCCATTTTTATATTTAAAATATACCTTTAGTTTATTTTTGTGGACACAATATTTCAAATTTTTTTAAACACTTGCTACTAAAAAACATAATTTTATCATGATTTAATTATCCGTCTTTTGTTTTTCTTGAAAATACATAGTGCAGTCTTCATTGTGTATACCAAGTCTAAAATTTTTTCCAAATTTATTTTTTGATCCTTAAAAATCATTTGCCTGCGGGTGCCAATACCCCCTTTCCATTTTTATTTTCAAAATATAGCTCTAGTTTATTTTTTGTGGACACAATTTTTTTAATTTTTTCAGACACTTGCCACAAAAAAACATTATTCTATCATGATTTAATTATTCTTCATTTTTTATTTCATTTATTTTTCTTGTAAATGCATAGTGCAGACTTCATTCTGTATTACAAGACTATAATTTTTTCAAAATTACTTATTTTGATCTTTAATAATCATTTTACTGTGAATACGAATACCCCCTTTCCATTTTTATATTCAAAATATAGATCTACTTTATTTTTGTGGACACAATTTTTAAACTTAATAAGCCACTTGACACTAAAAAACATAATTTAATCGTGACTTAATTATCCTTCATTTATTTTTCTTAAGAATATTTAGAGCAGTCTTCATTAAGTATTCCAAGTCTATAACTTTTTGCAAATTTCTTTTATGATCATTAAAAATCATTTGCCTGCGGGCGCCAATACCCCCTTTCCATTTTTATATTTAAAATATACCTTTAGTTTATTTTTGTGGACACAATATTTTAAATTTTTTTAAACACTTGCAACTAAAAAAAATAATTTTATCATGATTTAATTATCCATCTTTTGTTTTTTTTGAAGATACATAGTGTAGTCTTCATTGTATATTCTAGGATTAAAAATTTTTCAAATTTCTATTTCGATCCTTAAAAATCATTTGCCTGCGGGCGCCAATACCCCCTTTCCATTTTTATTTTCAAAATATAGCTCTAGTTTATTTTTGTGGACACAATATTTTAAATTTTTTTAAACACTTGCAAATAAAAAAAATAATTTTATCATGATTTAATTATCCGTCTTTTGTTTTCTTGAAGATACATAGTGTAGTCTTCATTGTATATTCTAGGATTAAAAATTTTTCAAATTTCTATTTCGATCCTTAAAAATCATTTGCCTGAGGGCGCCAATACCCCATTTTCATTTTTATTTTCAAAATATAGCTCTAGTTTATTTTTGTGGACACAATATTTTAAAATTTTTAAACACTTGCCACCAAAAAACATAATTTCATCATGATTTAATTATCCTTCTTTGTTTTTCTTGAGAATACATAGTGCAGTCTTCATTGTGTATACCAAGACTAAAATTTTTTCCAAATTTATTTTTTGATCCTTAAAAATCATTTGCCTGCGGGTGCCAATACCCCCTTTCCATTTTTATTTTCAAAATATAGCTCTAGTTTATTTTTGTGGACACAATTTTTTTAATTTTTTCAGACACTTGCCACAAAAAAACATTATTCTATCATGATTTAATCATTCTTCATTTTTTATTTCATTTATTTTTCTTGTAAATGCATAGTGCAGAATTCATTCTGTATTACAAGACTATAATTTTTTCAAAATTACTTATTTTGATCTTTAATAATCATTTTACTGTGAGTACGAATACCCCCTTTCCATTTTTATATTCAAAATATAGATCTACTTTATTGTTGTGGACACAATTTTTAAACTTAATAAGCCACTTGACACTAAAAAACATTATTTAATCGTGACTGAATTATCCTTCATTTATTTTTCTTAAGAATATTTAGAGCAGTCTTCATTATGTATTCCAAGTCTATAACTTTTTGCAAATTTCTTTTATGATCCTTAAAAATCATTTGCCTGCGGGCGCCAATACCCCCTTTCCAATTTTATATTTAAAATATACCTTTAGTTTATTTTGTGGACACAATTTTTTAAAATTTTTAGATACTTGTCACTGAAAAACATAATTGCATCATGATTTAATTATCCTACTTTGTTTTTCTTGAGAATACATAGTGCAGTCTTCATTGTGTATACCAAGACTAAAAATTTTTCCAAATTTATTTTTTAATCCTTAAAAATCATTTGCCTGCGGGCGCCAATATCCCCTTTCCATTTTTATTTTCAAAATATAGCTCTAGTTTATTTTTGTGGACACAATATTTTAAATTTTTTTAAACACTTGCAACTAAAAAAAATAATTTTATCATGATTTAATTATCCATCTTTTGTTTTTTTTGAAGATACATAGTGTAGTCTTCATTGTATATTCTAGGATTAAAAATTTTTCAAATTTCTATTTCGATCCTTAAAAATCATTTGCCTGCGGGCGCCAATACCCCCTTTCCATTTTTATTTTCAAAATATAGCTCTAGTTTATTTTTGTGGACACAATATTTTAAATTTTTTTAAACACTTGCAACTAAAAAAAATAATTTTATCATGATTTAATTATCCATCTTTTGTTTTTTTTGAAGATACATAGTGTAGTCTTCATTGTATATTCTAGGATTAAAAATTTTTCAAATTTCTATTTCGATCCTTAAAAATCATTTGCCTGAGGGCGCCAATACCCCATTTTCATTTTTATTTTCAAAATATAGCTCTAGTTTATTTTTGTGGACACAATATTTTAAAATTTTTAAACACTTGCCACCAAAAAACATAATTTCATCATGATTTAATTATCCTTCTTTGTTTTTCTTGAGAATACATAGTGCAGTCTTCATTGCGTGTATACAAAGGCTATTATTTTATCCAAAATTCTTTTTTGATCCTTAAAAATCATATGCTAGCGGGCGCCAATACCCTCTTTCCATTTTTATTTTCAAAATATAGCTCTAGTTTATTTTTGTGGACACAATTTTTTTAATTTTTTCAGACACTTGCCACAAAAAAACATTATTTTATCATGATTTAATTATTATTCATTTTTGATTTCATTTATTTTTCTTGAAAATTTATAGTGCAGTCTCCATTTTGTATTCCAAGACAATAATATTTTCAAATTTCTTTTTTGATCCTTAAAAATCATTTCCCTGCGGGCGCCAATACCCCCTTTCCATTTTTATTTTCAAAATATATCTCTAGTATATTTTTGTGGACACAATATTTTAACTTAATAAACCACTTGTCACTAAAAAACATAATTTCATCATGATTTAACTTTCCTGCTTTTATATTTCTTGAAAATGCATAGTGCAGAATTCATTCTGTATTACAAGACTATAATTTTTTCAAAATTACTTATTTTGATCTTTAATAATCATTTTACTGTGAGTACGAATACCCCCTTTCCATTTTTATATTCAAAATATAGATCTACTTTATTGTTGTGGACACAATTTTTAAACTTAATAAGCCACTTGACACTAAAAAACATTATTTAATCGTGACTTAATTATCCTTCATTTATTTTTCTTAAGAATATTTAGAGCAGTCTTCATTATGTATTCCAAGTCTATAACTTTTTGCAAATTTCTTTTATGATCCTTAAAAATCATTTGCCTGCGGGCGCCAATACCCCCTTTCCAATTTTATATTTAAAATATACCTTTAGTTTATTTTGTGGACACAATTTTTTAAAATTTTTAGATACTTGTCACTGAAAAAAATAATTTTATCATGATTTAATTATCCATCTTTTGTTTTTTTTGAAGATACATAGTGTAGTCTTCATTGTATATTCTAGGATTAAAAATTTTTCAAATTTCTATTTCGATCCTTAAAAATCATTTGCCTGCGGGCGCCAATACCCCCTTTCCATTTTTATTTTCAAAATATAGCTCTAGTTTATTTTTGTGGACACAATATTTTAAATTTTTTTAAACACTTGCAACTAAAAAAAATAATTTTATCATGATTTAATTATCCATCTTTTGTTTTTTTTGAAGATACATAGTGTAGTCTTCATTGTATATTCTAGGATTAAAAATTTTTCAAATTTCTATTTCGATCCTTAAAAATCATTTGCCTGAGGGCGCCAATACCCCATTTTCATTTTTATTTTCAAAATATAGCTCTAGTTTATTTTTGTGGACACAATATTTTAAAATTTTTAAACACTTGCCACCAAAAAACATAATTTCATCATGATTTAATTATCCTTCTTTGTTTTTCTTGAGAATACATAGTGCAGTCTTCATTGCGTGTATACAAAGGCTATTATTTTATCCAAAATTCTTTTTTGATCCTTAAAAATCATATGCTAGCGGGCGCCAATACCCTCTTTCCATTTTTATTTTCAAAATATAGCTCTAGTTTATTTTTGTGGACACAATTTTTTTAATTTTTTCAGACACTTGCCACAAAAAAACATTATTTTATCATGATTTAATTATTATTCATTTTTGATTTCATTTATTTTTCTTGAAAATTTATAGTGCAGTCTCCATTTTGTATTCCAAGACAATAATATTTTCAAATTTCTTTTTTGATCCTTAAAAATCATTTCCCTGCGGGCGCCAATACCCCCTTTCCATTTTTATTTTCAAAATATATCTCTAGTATATTTTTGTGGACACAATATTTTAACTTAATAAACCACTTGTCACTAAAAAACATAATTTCATCATGATTTAACTTTCCTGCTTTTATATTTCTTGAAAATGCATAGTGCAGTTTTCATTGCGTGTATACAAAGACTAAAATTTTTTCAAATTTCTTTTTTGATTCTTAAAAATCATTTGCCTGAGGGCGCCAATACCCCCTTTCCATTTTTATATTCAAAATATAGCTTTAGTTTATTTTGAGGACACAATTTTTTAAAATTTTTAGATACTTGTCACTGAAAAACATAATTGCATCATGATTTAATTATCCTTCTTTTGTTTTTCTTGAAAATACATAGTGCAGTCTTCATTGTGTATACCAAGTCTAAAATTTTTTCCAAATTTAGTTTTTGATCCTTAAAAATCATTTGCCTGCGGGTGCCAATACCCCCTTTCCATTTTTATTTTCAAAATATAGCTCTAGTTTATTTTTGTGGACACAATTTTTTTAATTTTTTCAGACACTTGCCACAAAAAAACATTATTTTATCATGATTTAAATGTCCTTCATTTATTTTTCTTAAGAATATTTAGAGCAGTCTTCATTATGTATTCCAAGTTTATAACTTTTTCCAATTTTCTTTTTTGATCCTTAAAAATCATTTGCCTGCGGGCGCCAATACCCCCTTTCCATTTTTATATTCAAAATATAGCTCTAGTTTATTTTTGTGGACACAATATTTTAAATTTTTTTAAACACTTGCAACTAAAAAACATAATTTTATCATGATTTAATTATCCGTCTTTTGTTTTTCTTGAAAATACATAATGCAGTCTTCATTGTGTATACTAAGTATAAAATTTTTTCCAAATTTCTTTTTTGATCCTTAAAAATCATTTGCCTGCGGGCGCCAATACCCCCTTTCCATTTTTATATTCAAAATATAGCTCTAGTTTATTTTTGTGGACACAATATTTTAAATTTTTTTAAACACTTGCAACTAAAAAACATAATTTTATCATGATTTAATTATCCTTCATTGTTTTTCTTGAGAATACATAGTGCAGTCTTCATTGTGTATACCAAGACTAAAATTTTTTCCAAATTTATTTTTTGATCCTTAAAAATCATTTGCCTGCGGGTGCCAATACCCCCTTTCCATTTTTATTTTCAAAATATAGCTCTAGTTTATTTTTGTGGACACAATTTTTTTAATTTTTTCAGACACTTGCCACAAAAAAACATTATTTTATCATGATTTAAATGTCCTTCATTTATTTTTCTTAAAAATATTTAGAGCAGTCTTCATTATGTATTCCAAGTTTATAACTTTTTCCGATTTTCTTTTTTGATCCTTAAAAATCATTTGCCTGCGGGCGCCAATACCCCCTTTCCATTTTTATATTTAAAATATACCTTTAGTTTATTTTTGTGGACACAATATTTCAAATTTTTTTAAACACTTGCTACTAAAAAACATAATTTTATCATGATTTAATTATCCGTCTTTTGTTTTTCTTGAAAATACATAGTGCAGTCTTCATTGTGTATACCAAGTCTAAAATTTTTTCCAAATTTATTTTTTGATCCTTAAAAATCATTTGCCTGCGGGTGCCAATACCCCCTTTCCATTTTTATTTTCAAAATATAGCTCTAGTTTATTTTTTGTGGACACAATTTTTTTAATTTTTTCAGACACTTGCCACAAAAAAACATTATTCTATCATGATTTAATTATTCTTCATTTTTTATTTCATTTATTTTTCTTGTAAATGCATAGTGCAGACTTCATTCTGTATTACAAGACTATAATTTTTTCAAAATTACTTATTTTGATCTTTAATAATCATTTTACTGTGAATACGAATACCCCCTTTCCATTTTTATATTCAAAATATAGATCTACTTTATTTTTGTGGACACAATTTTTAAACTTAATAAGCCACTTGACACTAAAAAACATAATTTAATCGTGACTTAATTATCCTTCATTTATTTTTCTTAAGAATATTTAGAGCAGTCTTCATTAAGTATTCCAAGTCTATAACTTTTTGCAAATTTCTTTTATGATCATTAAAAATCATTTGCCTGCGGGCGCCAATACCCCCTTTCCATTTTTATATTTAAAATATACCTTTAGTTTATTTTTGTGGACACAATATTTTAAATTTTTTTAAACACTTGCAACTAAAAAAAATAATTTTATCATGATTTAATTATCCAAATTTTGTTTTTTTTGAAGATACATAGTGTAGTCTTCATTGTATATTCTAGGATTAAAAATTTTTCAAATTTCTTTTTCGATCCTTAAAAATCATTTGCCTGCGGGCGCCAATACCCCCTTTCCATTTTTATTTTCAAAATATAGCTCTAAATTATTTTTGTGGACACAATATTTTAAAATTTTTTAACACTTGCAACTAAAAAACATAATTTTATCATGATTTAATTATCCGTCTTTTGTTTTCTTGAAGATACATAAGTGTAGTCTTCATTGTATATTCTAGGATTAAAAATTTTTCAAATTTCTATTTCGATCCTTAAAAATCATTTGCCTGAGGGCGCCAATACCCCATTTTCATTTTTATTTTCAAAATATAGCTCTAGTTTATTTTTGTGGACACAATATTTTAAAATTTTTAAACACTTGCCACCAAAAAACATAATTTCATCATGATTTAATTATCCTTCTTTGTTTTTCTTGAGAATACATAGTGCAGTCTTCATTGTGTATACCAAGACTAAAATTTTTTCCAAATTTATTTTTTGATCCTTAAAAATCATTTGCCTGCGGGTGCCAATACCCCCTTTCCATTTTTATTTTCAAAATATAGCTCTAGTTTATTTTTGTGGACACAATTTTTTTAATTTTTTCAGACACTTGCCACAAAAAAACATTATTCTATCATGATTTAATTATTCTTCATTTTTTATTTCATTTATTTTTCTTGTAAATGCATAGTGCAGAATTCATTCTGTATTACAAGACTATAATTTTTTCAAAATTACTTATTTTGATCTTTAATAATCATTTTACTGTGAGTACGAATACCCCCTTTCCATTTTTATATTCAAAATATAGATCTACTTTATTGTTGTGGACACAATTTTTAAACTTAATAAGCCACTTGACACTAAAAAACATTATTTAATCGTGACTTAATTATCCTTCATTTATTTTTCTTAAGAATATTTAGAGCAGTCTTCATTATGTATTCCAAGTCTATAACTTTTTGCAAATTTCTTTTATGATCCTTAAAAATCATTTGCCTGCGGGCGCCAATACCCCCTTTCCAATTTTATATTTAAAATATACCTTTAGTTTATTTTGTGGACACAATTTTTTAAAATTTTTAGATACTTGTCACTGAAAAACATAATTGCATCATGATTTAATTATCCTACTTTGTTTTTCTTGAGAATACATAGTGCAGCCTTCATTGTGTATACCAAGACTAAAAATTTTTCCAAATTTATTTTTTAATCCTTAAAAATCATTTGCCTGCGGGCGCCAATATCCCCTTTCCATTTTTATTTTCAAAATATAGCTCTAGTTTATTTTTGTGGACACAATATTTTAAATTTTTTTAAACACTTGCAACTAAAAAAAATAATTTTATCATGATTTAATTATCCATCTTTTGTTTTTTTTGAAGATACATAGTGTAGTCTTCATTGTATATTCTAGGATTAAAAATTTTTCAAATTTCTATTTCGATCCTTAAAAATCATTTGCCTGCGGGCGCCAATACCCCCTTTCCATTTTTATTTTCAAAATATAGCTCTAGTTTATTTTTGTGGACACAATATTTTAAATTTTTTTAAACACTTGCAACTAAAAAAAATAATTTTATCATGATTTAATTATCCATCTTTTGTTTTTTTTGAAGATACATAGTGTAGTCTTCATTGTATATTCTAGGATTAAAAATTTTTCAAATTTCTATTTCGATCCTTAAAAATCATTTGCCTGAGGGCGCCAATACCCCATTTTCATTTTTATTTTCAAAATATAGCTCTAGTTTATTTTTGTGGACACAATATTTTAAAATTTTTAAACACTTGCCACCAAAAAACATAATTTCATCATGATTTAATTATCCTTCTTTGTTTTTCTTGAGAATACATAGTGCAGTCTTCATTGCGTGTATACAAAGGCTATTATTTTATCCAAAATTCTTTTTTGATCCTTAAAAATCATATGCTAGCGGGCGCCAATACCCTCTTTCCATTTTTATTTTCAAAATATAGCTCTAGTTTATTTTTGTGGACACAATTTTTTTAATTTTTTCAGACACTTGCCACAAAAAAACATTATTTTATCATGATTTAATTATTATTCATTTTTGATTTCATTTATTTTTCTTGAAAATTTATAGTGCAGTCTCCATTTTGTATTCCAAGACAATAATATTTTCAAATTTCTTTTTTGATCCTTAAAAATCATTTCCCTGCGGGCGCCAATACCCCCTTTCCATTTTTATTTTCAAAATATATCTCTAGTATATTTTTGTGGACACAATATTTTAACTTAATAAACCACTTGTCACTAAAAAACATAATTTCATCATGATTTAACTTTCCTGCTTTTATATTTCTTGAAAATGCATAGTGCAGTTTTCATTGCGTGTATACAAAGACTAAAATTTTTTCAAATTTCTTTTTTGATTCTTAAAAATCATTTGCCTGAGGGCGCCAATACCCCCTTTCCATTTTTATATTCAAAATATAGCTCTAGTATATTTTTGTGGACACAATATTTTAACTTAATAAACCACTTGTCACTAAAAAACATAATTGCATCATGATTTAATTATCCTTCTTTTGTTTTTCTTGAAAATACATAGTGCAGTCTTCATTGTGTATACCAAGTCTAAAATTTTTTCCAAATTTAGTTTTTGATCCTTAAAAATCATTTGCCTGCGGGTGCCAATACCCCCTTTCCATTTTTATTTTCAAAATATAGCTCTAGTTTATTTTTGTGGACACAATTTTTTTAATTTTTTCAGACACTTGCCACAAAAAAACATTATTTTATCATGATTTAAATGTCCTTCATTTATTTTTCTTAAGAATATTTAGAGCAGTCTTCATTATGTATTCCAAGTTTATAACTTTTTCCAATTTTCTTTTTTGATCCTTAAAAATCATTTGCCTGCGGGCGCCAATACCCCCTTTCCATTTTTATATTCAAAATATAGCTCTAGTTTATTTTTGTGGACACAATATTTTAAATTTTTTTAAACACTTGCAACTAAAAAACATAATTTTATCATGATTTAATTATCCGTCTTTTGTTTTTCTTGAAAATACATAATGCAGTCTTCATTGTGTATACTAAGTATAAAATTTTTTCCAAATTTCTTTTTTGATCCTTAAAAATCATTTGCCTGCGGGCGCCAATACCCCCTTTCCATTTTTATATTCAAAATATAGCTCTAGTTTATTTTTGTGGACACAATATTTTAAATTTTTTTAAACACTTGCAACTAAAAAACATAATTTTATCATGATTTAATTATCCTTCATTGTTTTTCTTGAGAATACATAGTGCAGTCTTCATTGTGTATACCAAGACTAAAATTTTTTCCAAATTTATTTTTTGATCCTTAAAAATCATTTGCCTGCGGGTGCCAATACCCCCTTTCCATTTTTATTTTCAAAATATAGCTCTAGTTTATTTTTGTGGACACAATTTTTTTAATTTTTTCAGACACTTGCCACAAAAAAACATTATTTTATCATGATTTAAATGTCCTTCATTTATTTTTCTTAAAAATATTTAGAGCAGTCTTCATTATGTATTCCAAGTTTATAACTTTTTCCGATTTTCTTTTTTGATCCTTAAAAATCATTTGCCTGCGGGCGCCAATACCCCCTTTCCATTTTTATATTCAAAATATAGCTCTAGTTTATTTTTGTGGACACAATATTTTAAATTTTTTTAAACACTTGCAACTAAAAAACATAATTTTATCATGATTTAATTATCCGTCTTTTGTTTTTCTTGAAAATACATAGTGCAGTCTTCATTGTGTATACCAAGTCTAAAATTTTTTCCAAATTTATTTTTTGATCCTTAAAAATCATTTGCCTGCGGGTGCCAATACCCCCTTTCCATTTTTATTTTCAAAATATAGCTCTAGTTTATTTTTTGTGGACACAATTTTTTTAATTTTTTCAGACACTTGCCACAAAAAAACATTATTCTATCATGATTTAATTATTCTTCATTTTTTATTTCATTTATTTTTCTTGTAAATGCATAGTGCAGACTTCATTCTGTATTACAAGACTATAATTTTTTCAAAATTACTTATTTTGATCTTTAATAATCATTTTACTGTGAATACGAATACCCCCTTTCCATTTTTATATTCAAAATATAGATCTACTTTATTTTTGTGGACACAATTTTTAAACTTAATAAGCCACTTGACACTAAAAAACATAATTTAATCGTGACTTAATTATCCTTCATTTATTTTTCTTAAGAATATTTAGAGCAGTCTTCATTAAGTATTCCAAGTCTATAACTTTTTGCAAATTTCTTTTATGATCATTAAAAATCATTTGCCTGCGGGCGCCAATACCCCCTTTCCATTTTTATATTTAAAATATACCTTTAGTTTATTTTTGTGGACACAATATTTTAAATTTTTTTAAACACTTGCAACTAAAAAAAATAATTTTATCATGATTTAATTATCCAAATTTTGTTTTTTTTGAAGATACATAGTGTAGTCTTCATTGTATATTCTAGGATTAAAAATTTTTCAAATTTCATTTTCGATCCTTAAAAATCATTTGCCTGCGGGCGCCAATACCCCCTTTCCATTTTTATTTTCAAAATATAGCTCTAAATTATTTTTGTGGACACAATATTTTAAAATTTTTTAACACTTGCAACTAAAAAACATAATTTTATCATGATTTAATTATCCGTCTTTTGTTTTCTTGAAGATACATAAGTGTAGTCTTCATTGTATATTCTAGGATTAAAAATTTTTCAAATTTCTATTTCGATCCTTAAAAATCATTTGCCTGAGGGCGCCAATACCCCATTTTCATTTTTATTTTCAAAATATAGCTCTAGTTTATTTTTGTGGACACAATATTTTAAAATTTTTAAACACTTGCCACCACAAAACATAATTTCATCATGATTTAATTATCCTTCTTTGTTTTTCTTGAGAATACATAGTGCAGTCTTCATTGCGTGTATACAAAGGCTATTATTTTATCCAAAATTCTTTTTTGATCCTTAAAAATCATATGCTAGCGGGCGCCAATACCCCCTTTCCATTTTTATTTTCAAAATATATCTCTAGTATATTTTAGTGGACACAATATTTTAACTTAATAAACCACTTGTCACTAAAAAACATAATTTTATCATGATTTAATTATTATTCATTTTTGATTTCATTTATTTTTCTTGAAAATTTATAGTGCAGTCTCCATTTTGTATTCCAATACTATAATATTTTCAAATTTCTTTTTGGATCCTTAAAAATCATTTCCCTGCGGGCGCCAATACCCCCTTTCCATTTTTATTTTCAAAATATATCTCTAGTATATTTTAGTGGACACAATATTTTAACTTAATAAACCACTTGTCACTAAAAAACATAATTTTATCATGATTTAATTATTATTCATTTTTGATTTCATTTATTTTTCTTGAAAATTTATAGTGCAGTCTTCATTGTGTATACCAAGACTAAAATTTTTTCCAAATTTATTTTTTGATCCTTAAAAATCATTTGCCTACGGGCGCCAATACCCCCATTCCAATTTTTATTTTCAAAATATAGATCTAGTTTATTTTTGTGGACACAATTTTTTTAATTTTTTCAGACACTTGCCACAAAAAAACATTATTTTATCATGATTTAAATGTCCTTCATTTATTTTTCTTAAAAATATTTAGAGCAGTCTTCATTATGTATTCCAAGTTTATAACTTTATCCAATTTTCTCTTTTGATCCTTAAAAATCATTTGCCTGCGGGCGCCAATCCCCCTTTCCATTTTTATATTTAAAATATACCTTTAGTTTATTTTTGTGGACACAATATTTTAAATTTTTTTAAACACTTGCTACTAAAAAACATAATTTTATCATGATTTAATTATCCGTCTTTTGTTTTTCTTGAAGATACATAGTGTAGTCTTCATTGTATATTCTAGGATTAAAAATTTTTCAAATATCTATTTCGATCCTTAAAAATCATTTGCCTGCGGGCACCAATATCCCCTTTCCATTTTTATATTCAAAATATAGATCTACTTTATTTTTGTGGACACAATTTTTAAACTTAATAAGCCACTTGACACTAAAAAACATAATTTAATCGTGACTTAATTATCCTTCATTTATTTTTCTTAAGAATATTTAGAGCAGTCTTCATTATGTATTCCAAGTCTATAACTTTTTGCAAATTTCTTTTATGATCCTTAAAAATCATTTGCCTGCGGGCGCCAATACCCCCTTTCCATTTTTATATTTAAAATATACCTTTAGTTTATTTTGTGGACACAATTTTTTAAAATTTTTAAATACTTGTCACTGAAAAACATAATTGCATCATGATTTAATTATCCTACTTTGTTTTTCTTGAGAATACATAGTGCAGTCTTCATTGTGTATACCAAGACTAAAATTTTTTCCAAATTTATTTTTTAATCCTTAAAAATCATTTGCCTGCGGGCGCCAATACCCCCTTTCCATTTTTATTTTCAAAATATAGCTCTAGTTTATTTTTGTGGACACAATATTTTAAATTTTTTTAAACACTTGCAACTAAAAAAAATAATTTTATCATGATTTAATTATCCATCTTTTGTTTTTTTTGAAGATACATAGTGTAGTCTTCATTGTATATTCTAGGATTAAAAATTTTTCAAATTTCTATTTCGATCCTTAAAAATCATTTGCCTGCGGGCGCCAATACCCCCTTTCCATTTTTATTTTCAAAATATAGCTCTAGTTTATTTTTGTGGACACAATATTTTAAATTTTTTTAAACACTTGCAAATAAAAAAAATAATTTTATCATGATTTAATTATCCATCTTTTGTTTTTCTTGAAGATACATAGTGTAGTCTTCATTGTATATTCTAGGATTAAAAATTTTTCAAATTTCTATTTCGATCCTTAAAAATCTTTTGCCTGCGGGCGCAAATACCCCCTTTCCATTTTTATTTTCAAAATATAGCTCTAGTTTATTTTTGTGGACACAATAATTTAAATTTTTTTAAACACTTGCAACTAAAAAACATAATTTTATCATGATTTAATTATCCGTCTTTTGTTTTTCTTGAAGATACATAGTGTAGTCTTCATTGTATATTCTAGGATTAAAAATTTTTCAAATTTCTTTTTCGATCCTTAAAAATCATTTGCCTGCGGGCGCCAATACCCCCTTTCCATTTTTATTTTCAAAATATAGCTCTAGTTTATTTTTGTGGACACAATATTTTAAAATTTTTAAACACTTGCCACCAAAAAACATAATTTTATCATGATTTAATTATCCGTCTTTTGTTTTCTTGAAGATACATAGTGTATTCTTCATTGTATATTCTAGGATTAAAAATTTTTCAAATTTCTATTTCGATCCTTAAAAATCATTTGCCTGAGGGCGCCAATACCCCATTTTCATTTTTATTTTCAAAATATAGCTCTAGTTTATTTTTGTGGACACAATATTTTAAAATTTTTAAACACTTGCCACCAAAAAACATAATTTCATCATGATTTAATTATCCTTCTTTGTTTTTCTTGAGAATACATAGTGCAGTCTTCATTGCGTGTATACAAAGGCTATTATTTTATCCAAAATTCTTTTTTGATCCTTAAAAATCATTTGCCTGCTGGCGCCAATACCCTCTTTCCATTTTTATTTTTAAAATATAGCTCTAGTTTATTTTTGTGGACACAATTTTTTTAATTTTTTCAGACACTTGCCACAAAAAAACATTATTTTATCATGATTTAATTATTATTCATTTTTGATTTCATTTATTTTTCTTGAAAATTTATAGTGCAGTCTCCATTTTGTATTCCAAGACTATAATATTTTCAAATTTCTTTTTTGATCCTTAAAAATCATTTCCCTGCGGGCGCCAATACCCCCTTTCCATTTTTATTTTCAAAATATATCTCTAGTATATTTTTGTGGACACAATATTTTAACTTAATAAACCACTTGTCACTAAAAAACTTAATTTCATCATGATTTAACTTTCCTGCTTTTATATTTCTTGAAAATGCATAGTGCAGTTTTCATTGCGTGTATACAAAGACTAAAATTTTTTCAAATTTCTTTTTTGATTCTTAAAAATCATTTGCCTGAGGGCGCCAATACCACCTTTCCATTTTTATATTCAAAATATAGCTTTAGTTTATTTTGAGGACACAATTTTTTAAAATTTTTAGATACTTGTCACTGAAAAACATAATTGCATCATGATTTAATTATCCTTCTTTGTTTTTTTTGAGAATACATAGTACAGTCTTCATTGTGTATACCAAGACTAAAATTTTTTCCAAATTTATTTTTTGATCCTTAAAAATCATTTGCCTACGGGCGCCAATACCCCCATTCCATTTTTATTTTCAAAATATAGATCTAGTTTATTTTTGTGGACACAATTTTTTTAATTTTTTCAGACACTTGCCACAAAAAAACATTATTTTATCATGATTTAAATGTCCTTCATTTATTTTTCTTAAGAATATTTAGAGCAGTCTTCATTATGTATTCCAAGTTTATAACTTTTTCCAATTTTCTTTTTTGATGCTTAAAAATCATTTGCCTGCGGGCGCCAATACCCCCTTTCCATGTTTATATTCAAAATATATCTTTAGTTTATTTTGTGGACACAATTTTTTAAAATTTTTAGATAATTACAACTAAAAAACATAATTTTATCATGATTTAATTATCCGTCTTTTGTTTTTCTTGAAGATACATAGTGTAGTCTTCATTGTATATTCTAGGATTAAAAATTTTTCAAATATCTATTTCGATCCTTAAAAATCATTTGCCTGCGGGCACCAATATCCCCTTTCCATTTTTATATTCAAAATATAGATCTACTTTATTTTTGTGGACACAATTTTTAAACTTAATAAGCCACTTGACACTAAAAAACATAATTTAATCGTGACTTAATTATCCTTCATTTATTTTTCTTAAGAATATTTAGAGCAGTCTTCATTATGTATTCCAAGTCTATAACTTTTTGCAAATTTCTTTTATGATCCTTAAAAATCATTTACCTGCGGGCGCCAATACCCCCTTTCCATTTTTATATTTAAAATATACCTTTAGTTTATTTTGTGGACACAGTTTTTTAAAATTTTTAAATACTTGTCACTGAAAAACATAATTGCATCATGATTTAATTATCCATCTTTTGTTTTTCTTGAAGATACATAGTGTAGTCTTCATTGTATATTCTAGGATTAAAAATTTTTCAAATTTCTATTTCGATCCTTAAAAATCTTTTGCCTGCGGGCGCAAATACCCCCTTTCCATTTTTATTTTCAAAATATAGCTCTAGTTTATTTTTTTGGACACAATAATTTAAATTTTTTAAACACTTGCAACTAAAAAACATAATTTTATCATGATTTAATTATCCGTCTTTTGTTTTTCTTGAAGATACATAGTGTAGTCTTCATTGTATATTCTAGGATTAAAAATTTTTCAAATTTCTTTTTCGATCCTTAAAAGTCATTTGCCTGCGGGCGCCAATACCCCCTTTCCATTTTTATTTTCAAAATATAGCTCTAGTTTATTTTTGTGGACACAATATTTTAAAATTTTTAAACACTTGCAACTAAAAAACATAATTTTATCATGATTTAATTATCCGTCTTTTGTTTTCTTGAAGATACATAGTGTAGTCTTCATTGTATATTCTAGGATTAAAAATTTTTCAAATTTCTATTTCGATCCTTAAAAATCATTTGCCTGAGGGCGCCAATACCCCATTCTCATTTTTATTTTCAAAATATAGCTCTAGTTTATTTTTGTGGACACAATATTTTAAAATTTTTAAACACTTGCCACCAAAAAACATAATTTCATCATGATTTAATTATCCTTCTTTGTTTTTCTTGAGAATACATAGTGCAGTCTTCATTGCGTGTATACAAAGGCTATTATTTTATCCAAAATTCTTTTTTGATCCTTAAAAATCATTTGCCTGCTGGCGCCAATACCCTCTTTCCATTTTTATTTTTAAAATATAGCTCTAGTTTATTTTTGTGGACACAATTTTTTTAATTTTTTCAGACACTTGCCACAAAAAAACATTATTTTATCATGATTTAATTATTATTCATTTTTGATTTCATTTATTTTTCTTGAAAATTTATAGTGCAGTCTCCATTTTGTATTCCAAGACTATAATATTTTCAAATTTCTTTTTTGATCCTTAAAAATCATTTCCCTGCGGGCGCCAATACCCCCTTTCCATTTTTATTTTCAAAATATATCTCTAGTATATTTTTGTGGACACAATATTTTAACTTAATAAACCACTTGTCACTAAAAAACATAATTTCATCATGATTTAACTTTCCTGCTTTTATATTTCTTGAAAATGCATAGTGCAGTTTTCATTGCGTGTATACAAAGACTAAAATTTTTTCAAATTTCTTTTTTGATTCTTAAAAATCATTCGCCTGAGGGCTCCAATACCCCCTTTCCATTTTTATATTCAAAATATAGCTTTAGTTTATTTTGAGGACACAATTTTTTTAATTTTTTCAGACACTTGCCACAAAAAAACATTATTTTATCATGATTTAAATGTCCTTCATTTATTTTTCTTAAAAATATTTAGAGCAGTCTTCATTATGTATTCCAAGTTTATAACTTTATCCAATTTTCTCTTTTGATCCTTAAAAATCATTTGCCTGCGGGTGCCAATACCCCCTTTCCATTTTTATTTTCAAAATATAGCTCTAGTTTATTTTTGTGGACACAATTTTTTTAATTTTTTCAGACACTTGCCACAAAAAAACATTATTTTATCATGATTTAAATGTCCTTCATTTATTTTTCTTAAGAATATTTAGAGCAGTCTTCATTATGTATTCCAAGTCTATAACTTTTTGCAAATTTCTTTTTTGATCCTTAAAAATCATTTGCCTGCGGGCGCCAATACCCCCTTTCCATTTTTATATTCAAAATATATCTTTAGTTTATTTTGTGGACACAATTTTTTAAAATTTTTAGATAATTTCAACTAAAAAACATAATTTTATCATGATTTAATTATCCGTCTTTTGTTTTTCTTGAAGATACATAGTGTAGTCTTCATTGTATATTCTAGGATTAAAAATTTTTCAAATTTCTTTTTCGATCCTTAAAAATCATTTGCCTGCGGGCGCCAATACCCCCTTTCCATTTTTATTTTCAAAATATAGCTCTAGTTTATTTTTGTGGACACAATATTTTAAATTTTTTTAAACACTTGCAACTAAAAAACATAATTTTATCATGATTTAATTATCCGTCTTTTGTTTTTCTTGAAAATACATAATGCAGTCTTCATTGTGTATACTAAGTATAAAATTTTTTCCAAATTTCTTTTTTGATCCTTAAAAATCATTTGCCTGCGGGCGCCAATACCCCCTTTCCATTTTTATATTCAAAATATAGCTCTAGTTTATTTTTGTGGACACAATATTTAAAATTTTTTTAAACACTTGCAACTAAAAAACATAATTTTATCATGATTTAATTATCCTTCATTGTTTTTCTTGAGAATACATAGTGCAGTCTTCATTGTGTATACCAAGTCTAAAATTTTTTCCAAATTTATTTTTTGATCCTTAAAAATCATTTGCCTGCGGGTGCCAATACCCCCTTTCCATTTTTATTTTCAAAATATAGCTCTAGTTTATTTTTGTGGACACAATTTTTTTAATTTTTTCAGACACTTGCCACAAAAAAACATTATTTTATCATGATTTAAATGTCCTTCATTTATTTTTCTTAAGAATATTTAGAGCAGTCTTCATTATGTATTCCAAGTTTATAACTTTTTCCAATTTTCTTTTTTGATCCTTAAAAATCATTTGCCTGCGGGCGCCAATACCCCCTTTCCATTTTTATTTTAAAAATATAGCTCTAGTTTATTTTTGTGGACACAATTTTTTTAATTTTTTCAGACACTTGCAACTAAAAAACATAATTTTATCATGATTTAATTATCCGTCTTTTGTTTTCTTGAAGATACATAGTGTAGTCTTCATTGTATATTCTAGGATTAAAAATTTTTCAAATTTCTATTTCGATCCTTAAAAATCATTTGCCTGAGGGCGCCAATACCCCATTTTCATTTTTATTTTCAAAATATAGCTCTAGTTTATTTTTGTGGACACAATATTTTAAAATTTTTAAACACTTGCCACCAAAAAACATAATTTCATCATGATTTAATTATCCTTCTTTGTTTTTCTTGAGAATACATAGTGCAGTCTTCATTGCGTGTATACAAAGGCTATTATTTTATCCAAAATTCTTTTTTGATCCTTAAAAATCATTTGCCTGCTGGCGCCAATACCCTCTTTCCATTTTTATTTTCAAAATATAGCTCTAGTTTATTTTTGTGGACACAATATTTTAAATTTTTTTAAACACTTGCAACTAAAAAACATAATTTCATCATGATTTAATTATCCTTCTTTGTTTTTCTTGAAAATGCATAGTGCAGTTTTCATTGCGTGTATACAAAGACTAAAATTTTTTCAAATTTCTTTTTTGATTCTTAAAAATCATTTGCCTGAGGGCGCCAATACCCCCTTTCCATTTTTATATTCAAAATATAGCTTTAGTTTATTTTGAGGACACAATTTTTTAAAATTTTTAGATACTTGTCACTGAAAAACATAATTGCATCATGATTTAATTATCCTTCTTTGTTTTTCTTGAGAATACATAGTGCAGTCTTCATTGTGTATACCAAGACTAAAATTTTTTCCAAATTTATTTTTTGATCCTTAAAAATCATTTGCCTGCGGGTGCCAATACCCCCTTTCCATTTTTATTTTCAAAATATAGCTCTAGTTTATTTTTGTGGACACAATTTTTTTAATTTTTTCAGACACTTGCCACAAAAAAACATTATTTTATCATGATTTAAATGTCCTTCATTTATTTTTCTTAAAAATATTTAGAGCAGTCTTCATTATGTATTCCAAGTTTATAACTTTTTCCAATTTTCTTTTTTGATCCTTAAAAATCATTTGCCTGCGGGCGCCAATACCCCCTTTCCATTTTTATATTTAAAATATACCTTTAGTTTATTTTTGTGGACACAATATTTTAAATTTTTTTAAACACTTGCAACTAAAAAACATAATTTTATCATGATTTAATTATCCGTCTTTTGTGTTTCTTGAAAATACATAGTGCAGTCTTCATTGTGTATACCAAGTCTAAAATTTTTTCCAAATTTATTTTTTGATCCTTAAAAATCATTTGCCTGCGGGTGCCAATACCCCCTTTCCATTTTTATTTTCAAAATATAGCTCTAGTTTATTTTTGTGGACACAATTTTTTTAATTTTTTCAGACACTTGCCACAAAAAAACATTATTTTATCATGATTTAAATGTCCTTTATTTATTTTTCTTAAGAATATTTAGAGCAGTCTTCATTATGTATTCCAAGTTTATAACTTTTTCCAATTTTCTTTTTTGATCCTTAAAAATCATTTGCCTGCGGGCGCCAATACCCCCTTTCCATTTTTATATTCAAAATATATCTTTAGTTTATTTTGTGGACACAATTTTTTAAAATTTTTAGATAATTTCAACTAAAAAACATAATTTTATCATGATTTAATTATCCGTCTTTTGTTTTTCTTGAAGATACATAGTGTAGTCTTCATTGTATATTCTAGGATTAAAAATTTTTCAAATTTCTTTTTCGATCCTTAAAAATCATTTGCCTGCGGCGCCAATACCCCTTTTCCATTTTTATATTCAAAATATATCTTTAGTTTATTTTGTGGACACAATTTTTTAAAATTTTTAGATAATTACAACTAAAAAACATAGTTTTATCATGATTTAATTATCCGTCTTTTGTTTTTCTTGAAGATACATAATGCAGTCTTCATTGTGTATACTAAGTATAAAATTTTTTCCAAATTTCTTTTTTGATCCTTAAAAATCATTTGCCTGCGGGCGCCAATACCCCCTTTCCATTTTTATATTCAAAATATAGCTCTAGTTTATTTTTGTGGACACAATATTTTAAATTTTTTTAAACACTTGCAACTAAAAAACATAATTTTATCATGATTTAATTATCCGTCTTTTGTTTTTCTTGAAGATACATAGTGTAGTCTTCATTGTATATTCTAGGATTAAAAATTTTTCAAATTTCTTTTTCGATCCTTAAAAATCATTTGCCTGCGGGCGCCAATACCCCCTTTCCATTTTTATTTTCAAAATATAGCTCTAGTTTATTTTTGTGGACACAATATTTTAAAATTTTTAAACACTTGCAACTAAAAAACATAATTTTATCATGATTTAATTATCCGTCTTTTGTTTTCTTGAAGATACATAGTGTATTCTTCATTGTATATTCTAGGATTAAAAATTTTTCAAATTTCTATTTCGATCCTTAAAAATCATTTGCCTGAGGGCGCCAATACCCCATTTTCATTTTTATTTTCAAAATATAGCTCTAGTTTATTTTTGTGGACACAATATTTTAAAATTTTTAAACACTTGCCACCAAAAAACATAATTTCATCATGATTTAATTATCCTTCTTTGTTTTTCTTGAGAATACATAGTGCAGTCTTCATTGCGTGTATACAAAGGCTATTATTTTATCCAAAATTCTTTTTTGATCCTTAAAAATCATTTGCCTGCTGGCGCCAATACCCTCTTTCCATTTTTATTTTTAAAATATAGCTCTAGTTTATTTTTGTGGACACAATTTTTTTAATTTTTTCAGACACTTGCCACAAAAAAACATTATTTTATCATGATTTAATTATTATTCATTTTTGATTTCATTTATTTTTCTTGAAAATTTATAGTGCAGTCTCCATTTTGTATTCCAAGACTATAATATTTTCAAATTTCTTTTTTGATCCTTAAAAATCATTTCCCTGCGGGCGCCAATACCCCCTTTCCATTTTTATTTTCAAAATATATCTCTAGTATATTTTTGTGGACACAATATTTTAACTTAATAAACCACTTGTCACTAAAAAACATAATTTCATCATGATTTAACTTTCCTGCTTTTATATTTCTTGAAAATGCATAGTGCAGTTTTCATTGCGTGTATACAAAGACTAAAATTTTTTCAAATTTCTTTTTTGATTCTTAAAAATCATTTGCCTGAGGGCTCCAATACCCCCTTTCCATTTTTTATTCAAAATATAGCTTTAGTTTATTTTGAGGACACAATTTTTTTAATTTTTTCAGACACTTGCCACAAAAAAACATTATTTTATCATGATTTAAATGTCCTTCATTTATTTTTCTTAAAAATATTTAGAGCAGTCTTCATTATGTATTCCAAGTTTATAACTTTATCCAATTTTCTCTTTTGATCCTTAAAAATCATTTGCCTGCGGGTGCCAATACCCACTTTCCATTTTTATTTTCAAAATATAGCTCTAGTTTATTTTTGTGGACACAATTTTTTTAATTTTTTCAGACACTTGCCACAAAAAAACATTATTTTATCATGATTTAAATGTCCTTCATTTATTTTTCTTAAGAATATTTAGAGCAGTCTTCATTATGTATTCCAAGTCTATAACTTTTTGCAAATTTCTTTTTTGATCCTTAAAAATCATTTGCCTGCGGGCGCCAATACCCCCTTTCCATTTTTATATTCAAAATATATCTTTAGTTTATTTTGTGGACACAATTTTTTAAAATTTTTAGATAATTTCAACTAAAAAACATAATTTTATCATGATTTAATTATCCGTCTTTTGTTTTTCTTGAAGATACATAGTGTAGTCTTCATTGTATATTCTAGGATTAAAAATTTTTCAAATTTCTTTTTCGATCCTTAAAAATCATTTGCCTGCGGGCGCCAATACCCCCTTTCCATTTTTATTTTCAAAATATAGCTCTAGTTTATTTTTGTGGACACAATATTTTAAATTTTTTTAAACACTTGCAACTAAAAAACATAATTTTATCATGATTTAATTATCCGTCTTTTGTTTTTCTTGAAAATACATAGTGCAGTCTTCATTGTGTATACTAAGTCTAAAATTTTTTCCAAATTTCTTTTTTGATCCTTAAAAATCATTTGCCTGCGGGCGCCAATACCCCCTTTCCATTTTTATATTCAAAATATAGCTCTAGTTTATTTTTGTGGACACAATATTTTAAATTTTTTTAAACACTTGCAACTAAAAAACATAATTTTATCATGATTTAATTATCCTTCATTGTTTTTCTTGAGAATACATAGTGCAGTCTTCATTGTGTATACCAAGACTAAAAATTTTTCCAAATTTATTTTTTGATCCTTAAAAATCATTTGCCTGCGGGTGCCAATACCCCCTTTCCATTTTTATATTCAAAATATATCTTTAGTTTATTTTGTGGACACAATTTTTTAAAATTTTTAGATAATTTCAACTAAAAAACATAATTTTATCATGATTTAATTATCCGTCTTTTGTTTTTCTTGAAGATACATAGTGTAGTCTTCATTGTATATTCTAGGATTAAAAATTTTTCAAATTTCTTTTTCGATCCTTAAAAATCATTTGCCTGCGGGCGCCAATACCCCTTTTCCATTTTTATATTCAAAATATATCTTTAGTTTATTTTGTGGACACAATTTTTTAAAATTTTTAGATAATTACAACTAAAAAACATAGTTTTATCATGATTTAATTATCCGTCTTTTGTTTTTCTTGAAGATACATAATGCAGTCTTCATTGTGTATACTAAGTATAAAATTTTTTCCAAATTTCTTTTTTGATCCTTAAATATCATTTGCCTGCGGGCGCCAATACCCCCTTTCCATTTTTATATTCAAAATATAGCTCTAGTTTATTTTTGTGGACACAATATTTTAAATTTTTTTAAACACTTGCAACTAAAAAACATAATTTTATCATGATTTAATTATCCGTCTTTTGTTTTTCTTGAAGATACATAGTGTAGTCTTCATTGTATATTCTAGGATTAAAAATTTTTCAAATTTCTTTTTCGATCCTTAAAAATCATTTGCCTGCGGGCGCCAATACCCCCTTTCCATTTTTATTTTCAAAATATAGCTCTAGTTTATTTTTGTGGACACAATATTTTAAAATTTTTAAACACTTGCAACTAAAAAACATAATTTTATCATGATTTAATTATCCGTCTTTTGTTTTCTTGAAGATACATAGTGTATTCTTCATTGTATATTCTAGGATTAAAAATTTTTCAAATTTCTATTTCGATCCTTAAAAATCATTTGCCTGAGGGCGCCAATACCCCATTTTCATTTTTATTTTCAAAATATAGCTCTAGTTTATTTTTGTGGACACAATATTTTAAAATTTTTAAACACTTGCCACCAAAAAACATAATTTCATCATGATTTAATTATCCTTCTTTGTTTTTCTTGAGAATACATAGTGCAGTCTTCATTGCGTGTATACAAAGGCTATTATTTTATCCAAAATTCTTTTTTGATCCTTAAAAATCATTTGCCTGCTGGCGCCAATACCCTCTTTCCATTTTTATTTTTAAAATATAGCTCTAGTTTATTTTTGTGGACACAATTTTTTTAATTTTTTCAGACACTTGCCACAAAAAAACATTATTTTATCATGATTTAATTATTATTCATTTTTGATTTCATTTATTTTTCTTGAAAATTTATAGTGCAGTCTCCATTTTGTATTCCAAGACTATAATATTTTCAAATTTCTTTTTTGATCCTTAAAAATCATTTCCCTGCGGGCGCCAATACCCCCTTTCCATTTTTATTTTCAAAATATATCTCTAGTATATTTTTGTGGACACAATATTTTAACTTAATAAACCACTTGTCACTAAAAAACATAATTTCATCATGATTTAACTTTCCTGCTTTTATATTTCTTGAAAATGCATAGTGCAGTTTTCATTGCGTGTATACAAAGACTAAAATTTTTTCAAATTTCTTTTTTGATTCTTAAAAATCATTTGCCTGAGGGCTCCAATACCCCCTTTCCATTTTTTATTCAAAATATAGCTTTAGTTTATTTTGAGGACACAATTTTTTTAATTTTTTCAGACACTTGCCACAAAAAAACATTATTTTATCATGATTTAAATGTCCTTCATTTATTTTTCTTAAAAATATTTAGAGCAGTCTTCATTATGTATTCCAAGTTTATAACTTTATCCAATTTTCTCTTTTGATCCTTAAAAATCATTTGCCTGCGGGTGCCAATACCCCCTTTCCATTTTTATTTTCAAAATATAGCTCTAGTTTATTTTTGTGGACACAATTTTTTTAATTTTTTCAGACACTTGCCACAAAAAAAACATTATTTTATCATGATTTAAATGTCCTTCATTTATTTTTCTTAAGAATATTTAGAGCAGTCTTCATTATGTATTCCAAGTCTATAACTTTTTGCAAATTTCTTTTTTGATCCTTAAAAATCATTTGCCTGCGGGCGCCAATACCCCCTTTCCATTTTTATATTCAAAATATATCTTTAGTTTATTTTGTGGACACAATTTTTTAAAATTTTTAGATAATTTCAACTAAAAAACATAATTTTATCATGATTTAATTATCCGTCTTTTGTTTTTCTTGAAGATACATAGTGTAGTCTTCATTGTATATTCTAGGATTAAAAATTTTTCAAATTTCTTTTTCGATCCTTAAAAATCATTTGCCTGCGGGCGCCAATACCCCCTTTCCATTTTTATTTTCAAAATATAGCTCTAGTTTATTTTTGTGGACACAATATTTTAAATTTTTTTAAACACTTGCAACTAAAAAACATAATTTTATCATGATTTAATTATCCGTCTTTTGTTTTTCTTGAAAATACATAGTGCAGTCTTCATTGTGTATACTAAGTCTAAAATTTTTTCCAAATTTCTTTTTTGATCCTTAAAAATCATTTGCCTGCGGGCGCCAATACCCCCTTTCCATTTTTATATTCAAAATATAGCTCTAGTTTATTTTTGTGGACACAATATTTTAAATTTTTTTAAACACTTGCAACTAAAAAACATAATTTTATCATGATTTAATTATCCTTCATTGTTTTTCTTGAGAATACATAGTGCAGTCTTCATTGTGTATACCAAGACTAAAAATTTTTCCAAATTTATTTTTTGATCCTTAAAAATCATTTGCCTGCGGGTGCCAATACCCCCTTTCCATTTTTATATTCAAAATATATCTTTAGTTTATTTTGTGGACACAATTTTTTAAAATTTTTAGATAGTTTCAACTAAAAAACATAATTTTATCATGATTTAATTATCCGTCTTTTGTTTTTCTTGAAGATACATAGTGTAGTCTTCATTGTATATTCTAGGATTAAAAATTTTTCAAATTTCTTTTTCGATCCTTAAAAATCATTTGCCTGCGGGCGCCAATACCCCTTTTCCATTTTTATATTCAAAATATATCTTTAGTTTATTTTGTGGACACAATTTTTTAAAATTTTTAGATAATTACAACTAAAAATCATAGTTTTATCATGATTTAATTATCCGTCTTTTGTTTTTCTTGAAGATACATAATGCAGTCTTCATTGTGTATACTAAGTATAAAATTTTTTCCAAATTTCTTTTTTGATCCTTAAAAATCATTTGCCTGCGGGCGCCAATACCCCCTTTCCATTTTTATATTCAAAATATAGCTCTAGTTTATTTTTGTGGACACAATATTTTAAATTTTTTTAAACACTTGCAACTAAAAAACATAATTTTATCATGATTTAATTATCCGTCTTTTGTTTTTCTTGAAAATACATAATGCAGTCTTCATTGTGTATACTAAGTATAAAATTTTTTCCAAATTTCTTTTTTGATCCTTAAAAATCATTTGCCTGCGGGTGCCAATACCCCCTTTCCATTTTTATTTTCAAAATATAGCTCTAGTTTATTTTTGTGGACACAATATTTTAAATTTTTTTAAACACTTGCAAATAAAAAAAATAATTTTATCATGATTTAATTATCCATCTTTTGTTTTTCTTGAAGATACATAGTGTAGTCTTCATTGTATATTCTAGGATTAAAAATTTTTCAAATTTCTTTTTCGATCCTTAAAAATCATTTGCCTGCGGGCGCCAATACCCCTTTTCCATTTTTATATTCAAAATATATCTTTAGTTTATTTTGTGGACACAATTTTTTAAAATTTTTAGATAATTACAACTAAAAATCATAGTTTTATCATGATTTAATTATCCGTCTTTTGTTTTTCTTGAAGATACATAATGCAGTCTTCATTGTGTATACTAAGTATAAAATTTTTTCCAAATTTCTTTTTTGATCCTTAAAAATCATTTGCCTGCGGGCGCCAATACCCCCTTTCCATTTTTATATTCAAAATATAGCTCTAGTTTATTTTTGTGGACACAATATTTTAAATTTTTTTAAACACTTGCAACTAAAAAACATAATTTTATCATGATTTAATTATCCGTCTTTTGTTTTTCTTGAAAATACATAATGCAGTCTTCATTGTGTATACTAAGTATAAAATTTTTTCCAAATTTCTTTTTTGATCCTTAAAAATCATTTGCCTGCGGGTGCCAATACCCCCTTTCCATTTTTATTTTCAAAATATAGCTCTAGTTTATTTTTGTGGACACAATATTTTAAATTTTTTTAAACACTTGCAAATAAAAAAAATAATTTTATCATGATTTAATTATCCATCTTTTGTTTTTCTTGAAGATACATAGTGTAGTCTTCATTGTATATTCTAGGATTAAAAATTTTTCAAATTTCTATTTCGATCCTTAAAAATCATTTGCCTGAGGGCGCCAATACCCCATTTTCATTTTTATTTTCAAAATATAGCTCTAGTTTATTTTTGTGGACACAATATTTTAAAATTTTTAAACACTTGCCACCAAAAAACATAATTTCATCATGATTTAATTATCCTTCTTTGTTTTTCTTGAGAATACATAGTGCAGTCTTCTTTGCGTGTATACAAAGGCTATTATTTTATCCAAAATTCTTTTTTGATCCTTAAAAATCATTTGCCTGCTGGCGCCAATACCCTCTTTCCATTTTTATTTTTAAAATATAGCTCTAGTTTATTTTTGTGGACACAATTTTTTTAATTTTTTCAGACACTTGCCACAAAAAAACATTATTTTATCATGATTTAATTATTATTCATTTTTGATTTCATTTATTTTTCTTGAAAATTTATAGTGCAGTCTCCATTTTGTATTCCAAGACTATAATATTTTCAAATTTCTTTTTTCATCCTTAAAAATCATTTCCCTGCGGGCGCCAATACCCCCTTTCCATTTTTATTTTCAAAATATATCTCTAGTATATTTTTGTGGACACAATATTTTAACTTAATAAACCACTTGTCACTAAAAAACATAATTTCATCATGATTTAACTTTCCTGCTTTTATATTTCTTGAAAATGCATAGTGCAGTTTTCATTGCGTGTATACAAAGACTAAAATTTTTTCAAATTTCTTTTTTGATTCTTAAAAATCATTTGCCTGAGGGCTCCAATACCCCCTTTCCATTTTTTATTCAAAATATAGCTTTAGTTTATTTTGAGGACACAATTTTTTTAATTTTTTCAGACACTTGCCACAAAAAAACATTATTTTATCATGATTTAAATGTCCTTCATTTATTTTTCTTAAAAATATTTAGAGCAGTCTTCATTATGTATTCCAAGTTTATAACTTTATCCAATTTTCTCTTTTGATCCTTAAAAATCATTTGCCTGCGGGTGCCAATACCCCCTTTCCATTTTTATTTTCAAAATATAGCTCTAGTTTATTTTTGTGGACACAATTTTTTTAATTTTTTCAGACACTTGCCACAAAAAAAACATTATTTTATCATGATTTAAATGTCCTTCATTTATTTTTCTTAAGAATATTTAGAGCAGTCTTCATTATGTATTTCAAGTTTATAACTTTTTCCAATTTTCTTTTTTGATCCTTAAAAATCATTTGACTGCGGGCGCCAATAACCCCCTTTCCATTTTTATTTTCAAAATATAGCTCTAGTTTATTTTTGTGGACACAATTTTTTGAATTTTTTCAGACACTTGCCACAAAAAAACATTATTTTATCATGATTTAAATGTCCTTCATTTTTTTTTCTTAAGAATATTTAGAGCAGTCTTCATTATGTATTTCAAGTTTATAACATTTTCCAATTTTCTTTTTTGATTCTTAAAAATCATTTGCCTGCGGGCGCCAATACCCTCTTTCCATTTTTATTTTCAAAATATAGCTCTAGTTTATTTTTGTGGACACATTTTTTTAAATTTTTCAGACACTTGCCACAAAAAAACATTATTATTTCATGATTGAATTATTATTCATTTTTGATTTCATTTATTTTTCTTGAAAATGCATAGTGCAGTCTCCATTTTGTATTCCAAGACTATAATATTTTCAAATTTCTTTTTTGATTCTTAAAAATCATTTCCCTGTGGGCGCCAATACCCCCTTTCCATTTTTATTTTCAAAATATAGCTCTAGTTTATTTTTGTGGACACAAGTTTTTAAATATTTTCAGACACTTGCCACAAAAAAACATTATTTTATCATGATTTAATTATCCGTCTTTTGTTTTGTTGAAGATACATAGTGCAGTCTTTATTGTATATTCTAGGATTAAAAGCTTTTCAAATTTCTATTTCGATCCTTAAAAATCATTTGCCTGTGGGCGCCAATACCCCATTTTCATTTTTATTTTCAAAATATACCTTTAGTTTATTTTTGTGGACACAATATTTTAAATTTTTTTAAACACTTGCAACTAAAAAACATAATTTTATCGTGATTTAATTATCCGTCTTTTGTTTTTCTTGAAAATACATAGTGCAGTCTTCATTGTGTATACCAAGTCTAAAATTTTTTCCAAATTTCTTTTTTGATCCTTAAAAATCATTTGCCTGCGGGTGTCAATACCCCCTTTCCATTTTTATTTTCAAAATATAGCTCTAGTTTATTTTTGTGGACACAATTTTTAAACTTAATAAACCACTTGTCACTAATAATCATAATTTTTTCATGATTAAACTATCCTTCATTTTTTATTTCATATATTTTTCTTGAAAATGCATAGTGTAGGCTTCATTGTGTATTCTAGGATTAAAAATTTTTCAAATTTCTTTTTCGATCCTTAAAAATAATTTGCCTGCGGGTTCCAATACCCCCTTTCCATTTTTATATTCAAATTATAGCTTTTGTTTATTTTTGTAGACACAATTTTTTAAATTTTTTTAGACATTGCCACTAAAAACCATAATTTTATCATGATTTAAATGTCCTTCATTTATTTTTCTGAAGAATATATAGAGCAGTCTTTATTATGTATTCCAAATCTATAATTTTTCCAATTTTCTTTTTCGATCCTTAAAAATCATTTGCCTGCGTGTGCCAATACCCCCTTTCCTTTTTTATTTTTAAATTATAGCTCTAGTTTATTTTTGTGGACACAATTTTTTAAATTTTTTCAGACACTTGCCACTAAAAAACATAATTTTATCATGATTTAATTATTCTTCATTTGTTTTTCTTTTAATAGTTTCGGCAACATATTATGTAAAAATCACTAAAATTCACAAATTATTTTTAGCTAGAAATTCATATAAAATTTTCTTTTTAAATCTAAGATTTGAAATTTAATATAAGATTCCTTACAAGTTTGTCAATCTTTATCCCAAATAAATAGTCCACCGGAAATTCAAATTCAATTTTTATGAGCATTTGAAATTTAAATTTTTACAACATTGGATTTTCAATGGATTTCACATTTTGCTATTTTCTTATTTTAGTGTAACTCTAAAAGTCTATAACAAATGGTCGCAGATACTTGAAATTTTCACTGAATGTTAATATAGGCTTTTTATATATTTGATAAAACTTTTAAAATATTTTGATTTGTTTTGAGTTGTTTACTGATATTTTAATTTTCCAACTTTTTTCTTTCTATAAATATCAATAAAAATGTATTTGTTGGGTAGAAAAGCTTGAAAATTTAATACATGGCTTCTTACACATTTTTACAATAGCAGTTGATAAATAAAATAAATTCATAATCACAATTTTTTTACAAGCATTTTAAGTTTTAATTTTTACAACATACGTAAAAATCACGAAAATTCATAAATTATTTTATGCTAGAAATTCATAAAAAATTTCCTTTTATATCTAAGATTTGAAAATTTAATATAATGCTCCTAACACATTTTTACAATAGCAGGTGAAGAATAAAAGAAATATATTGGCACATTTTTTTTTTACAACCATTCAAAGTTTAAATTTTGACAACATATGAAAAAATTACGAAAATCACGAAAATTCGCAAGTTATTTTAAACTAGAAATTCATAAACAATTTTCTTTATAAATCTAAGATTTAAAATTTTTTAATAATCTTTAATATACGTATACAATGATTATATAATATCATTGGACTAACCTCTACGTGGTGTACCCCAGGCAACGTTTTTAACGGCTAATTTTTCCAAATCCAGGCGCATATGATCTCTACAAAACTAGATAAAAAACGGCCCTTATCAGGGCCAGCACTGACGATCGCCTCATGTAACATTGAGGGTATAAACTCAAATAAGGAAGAACTGCTTGCTGAATTATGTAAAGAAAATTCATGTGACGTGCTATGTGTGCAAGAAACACATAGGAATGAAGATATGAATAATCCAAGAATCAATGGGATGAAGCTCGTTGCAATACGCCCACACAGGAAGTATGGAAGCGCTATATTTGTCCGCTCCTCAATTGATGTAACGACAAGCCAAATAACAGAGATAGATGACATTGAGATTCTCACTATAGAAGTTGGAAAATGCACTGTGACCTCTATTTACAAACCTCCTAACTCAACATTTGCTTTCGACAAATCAGCTAACTTCGACACTAAAAATATTCACATTATTATAGGAGATTTTAATAGCCACCATACCAACTGGGGGTACGACGAAACAGATAATAATGGCGATAAAGTTGAAGTTTGGGCAGAGTCAAACAGGTTAACACTAATCCATGACCCAAAACTACCACCATCATTCAACCGAATAAAGCACATCCCAGGGTTAACACCTGATTTAGTAGAAACTCTAGAACAATACACCGATAAATATGAGGCCGACCCATTCGATGAGGATACGATAGAAAAGGGAGAAGAACTAATGAACTTATTAACTGAGGTGAAAAGGAAACGTTGGTGTGACCTACTAACAGAAGTAGATATGAAAAGGAGTAGTAAGAAAGCATGGAACCTCATTAAGCGCTTAGACAGTAATCCAAGAGAAAAACCAAAGGTACCATTAATAACACCAAACCAAATTGCACACCATCTTCTAATGAACGGTAAAAATAAAATTACAAAACCCAGACCTTATAAACCGAGGATTATACGAACGGAAAACAATGAAACGCATGAACTTGGAAATCCGATCCTACTTACGGAACTTGATGATGCTATGGAGACACTAAAGAATGGGAAAGCGGCCGGGTTAGATAACATGTTCTCAGAACAGATAAAACACTTTGGAAAAACCACAAGACTATGGCTGCTAAGTCTTTTTAATAATATCAGGAGTACTTTAAAGATCCCGAAGATCTGGAGGAAGGCGAAAGTAATAGCTCTGCTGAAGCCAGGTAAGGAACCTGATACTCCATCTAGCTACCGGTCAGTCTCTCTATTATGTCACACATACAAACTACTCGAAAGAATTCTTCTAAACAGACTATGCCCTGCCATTGATGACCAACTCATAAAGGAACAAGCTGGTTTCCGTCCAGGGAAATCATGTACGGGGCAGGTATTAAACCTAACCCAATATATTGAAAATGGGTTCAAAGAGAAGAAAGTTACTGGGGTATCCTTTATCGACCTGTCGTTCGCGTACGACATGGTTAACCATGGCTTATTGCTTTCTAAAGTATACCAGATAACCAGAGACTACAAATTTACGCAAGTCATTCAAACATTACTGAGTAACCGAAGATTTTTTGTAACACTAGCCGGGAAAAACAGCAGATGGAGAAATATAAGAAATGGGCTACCACAGGGAAGCGTTTTGGCCCCCACGCTTTTTAATATCTATACCAATGACCAACCCATATCTACGGATAACAACATAAAACACTATGTATATGCAGATGATTCGGCAATTGCTGTACAAGAAGATAGTTTTGAAGCAGTGGAAACAAAACTTTCTAAAACACTGGACCGTTTAGGAAACTACTATAGGGCAAATTATCTGAAGCCAAATCCTAGTAAAACCAATGTAAGTGCTTTCCACTTGAGAAACAAGCAGGCCAACAGAAAACTGATAGTGAAATGGGAAGATGTAGAACTAACTCACTGTAGCACACCCACATATTTAGGCGTGACATTGGATAGAGCACTAACATACAAGACCCATTGCGAAAAAACGAGTAAGAAAATCAATACCTGGAACGGTCTTATACGGAAATTAACGGGATCAGCATGGGGCGCACAACCACATGCGTTACGGGTTTCAGCGATGGCACTATGCTACTCAGTAGGGGAGTATGCATGCCCGGTCTGGAGAAGCTCTACTCACGCGAAGAAAATAGATATCGCCTTAAATACAACATGTTGACTAATCACAGGATGCCTAAGAAATACACCAATGGACAAAGTTTACCTACTAGCAGGTATCCATCCACCATCAGTTCGACGTCTGATATCCTCTAAAATTGAACGCGGTAAATAAAAAAGAGACACGAGGCACCCCATGTACGGCCAAAATGACCCCACTTCTCGTCTGAAATCAAGAAAGTCCTTCCTAAAGATAACTGAAGAGCTAACGGAAACACCTTTACTAAGCAAGCTAAATGAGTGGAAAAAACTGATCACGGACACCAATGGTAAAAGATGGTTGGAACCAGCAGAAAGATTACCTCCTGGTAACAACCTAGACTGGCCGGTACGGAAGACACTGAACAGACTGCGTGTTGGTGTAGGACGGACAAAAGAAAATATAAGAAAATGGGGATATGGAGAACAATACATAACTTGTATATGTGGGCAAGATCAGACAACGTCACACCTACTTGTCTGCCCAAGAGGGCCAAGTCCATGTACACAAGAGGACCTTATGATAGGCAACAAGAAGGTGGTAAATACAGCCATATACTGGACCAAAGAAAAGATATAATTAGCACGCAATACTTGTTACCATTATATTAGTGTGCTATTATTATTCATATTTTACTTATTTGATATTATTTATTTAGTTTTGTTTTTTAAATTACAAGTTTGTTTTAAATTTAATTATATGATGCCTGACACGAGAAAAAAAAATCATTGGATTCAAATTTAATTCCATCCATTACAGTAACCCACTTGTAAGATGTAACCTACTGTACAGCAGAGCGACATCCACGACTTACCCGCCTTTTTTTCTTGTACTTTTTGTTTTTTATCGAAGAATATGAAGATTTTCCAATAATTTTTCTTTTTCCCATAATAATAACATAAATAAGTATATATAACAACAGATCTATAAGAATATGTTTTCAACCAATAATTTAAAGATAATTCCTATAAAACAATGTAGTAACCGAGGGCAACCGTTCAATAAATAATTTATATAATATGTATATATATAATTTCCATCGCAAATCTCATAATCCCCGTTTGAACACCTACCAGTGGCGTCCTGACACGAATATAATTGGCGATACGTTCTTCTTCTCGATGAAAATAATGTATTGAAAAAAAAAAAAATTGAATCGGTCTAATATCTCTTGAGAAAAATGGTCACGAATATCCGGAATATCCCGCCACTTAATTTTATTATATAGAAGATATTATAATCTCAATAATAATAATCATTATTATTCATCCATCTTGAATTATATCTGAAAATTAAATATTTTTATTAAAACTCATCCTTATATTAATTGTAAACATATATATTTTATATTAAAATTATTTTTTATGGAATTATATGCATACTAGTTCAGATTAGATTGTTTTTTTAATTTTTTTATCCCAGTAAATATTTGTATATCCATTTTTCAGTCTTTAATAATCAAGTTCCTGATCTGTAGAAATCAAACTGAAGTCTTCAATGTCTATTCCGTATGTGCAATTTTTCCAAAACTTTTTTTTTGCTTCTCGAAACACATTTGACTGCGTGTGCCACACCCCCTTTAATAATTATTCTAACCATGATTGTAGCATTCACATTGAAATCTTCAATGTGTATTCCTTACGTATAATTTTTTCAAAATCATAAACTGCTTCTCGAAAATAATTTACCGGCTAGCGCCAAACCCCCTTTCCAATTTTATTTTTCATTAATTTTACCAAAATTGATTTTTGTGTATACATTTCTCAATCTTTGATCATATAGCGTTCCTATTCTTTTTTCATTTTTTTTTAACCCAGTAGATATTTGTATATCCATTTTTCAATCTTTAATAATCAAGTTCCTGATCTGTATAAATCAAACTGAAGTCATCAATGTAAATTCCTTATGTATAATATTTTCAAAATCTTATTTTGCTTCTGGAAAATTATTTGCCTGCAGGCGCCAAACCCCCTTTCCAATTTTATTTTTCATTAATTTTACCAACGTTGATTTTTGTGTACACATTTTTCAAACTCTAATCATCAACTATCCTTTTAATAATTATTCTAACCTAGATTGTAGCATTTAAACTGAATTCTCCAGTGTAAATTCCAACTATAGAATTTTTTCATAATTTTTTTTTCTACTCAAAACACATTTGCCTGCGGGCGCGTCAGCCACTTTTCAATTTTATTTTTCATTAATTTTACCAATATTGATTTTTGTGTATAGATTTTTCAAACTTTAATCATCAAGTACCCTTTTAATAATTATCCTAACCATGATTGTAGCATTCACATTGTGGTATTATTGGTACTACTTCAGAATAGTAAAATACTTTTAAATGATTTGCCATGTTATATTTTCTAATTATAATTATAATAACTATTGTTTTAAATTAGGTTGTTATAAAATGTGCATAATAGATTCTATTTGTTTTTATTGCATTAACATAACTTATTTATATTTAATAATATTATAATCTTAATAATAATAATCATTATTATTCATCCATCTTGAATTATATCTGAAAATTAAATATTTTTATTAAAACTCCTTATATTTGTAAACATATATATTTTGTATTAAAATTATTTTTTATGGAATTATATTCGTATACTAGTTCAGATTAGTAAAATACTTTAAAATATTTTGTTATGTTATATTCTTTTATCTTTTTTTTGAATTATGTTGTTACATAATGTGCAGTATAGATTCTTATTGTTTTAATTATTGTATTAATATTTAATAATATTATAATTTTAATAATAATTATTATTATTATTCATTCACCTTGAATTATTCTGCGAATTATATCTGAAAAATAAATATTTGTATTAAAACCCCTTGTAAGATATGAATAGGCAATAGAGTATGCAGTATTACGGTTACTTACCTTATCAGAATTGATAAACGCTAAACGTCCGGGAGCTAACTTCACAGACATACGACGTTTGTGCTTCCATACTGTATTCAGTCTAGGCTATTATAATCTGCTGAAGAAAAGAATTAAAGATTTGAAATTTATCTTTTGAGTGATTTGGTCGTCTGTGATCTGAAACTTCTTGACATTTTCAGTCAGTTACAAAGCCATTTGTAAGTACTTAAAGTGATTAATCTAATAATATCGTAACACCTATTATATTGATAAATACTTAATACTTAGTTGGTAGGTATATTGAGTTCTCATAAGCGATCACGATTTTATATTGATTATTTATTTATTGCCTTATTGGTTAGCTTTGATCTTATTGCATATTACTTAACCATAAAAATCATGCTATTTTAGTTAATCATTATTCTAAATTTCTCAATAATGTTTAATATACATATTGTATCCCTAATAATATGTTTATTGTATGGATGAATTAATCAATACACTTACACACTATACAGACTTCTGTATTAGAAAGTCAGGTAGTCGCGTTAATGCAGAGTGCTCATCAAACAATGTCTCAGGTCAGACTTTTCTCGGTTAAAATATTCAGTCTTTAAACAGGTAGCTTATCTACCAATTTTAATTTGGCTTACTGTTTTTATACATTGGTCTGGTGTATTTTAACAATAAATTTGATGAGCGAAAAATACTTCTGCCAGTGAGTTATCAGCATACATTGAGTTCAAACAAAAAAATACAAAAAATGAGCAACTAGCAATGTCCATGATTGAAGTATCAAATTCCCATGGAATTTGAGCTTAAAGTATTTTTTTAAATAATTGTTTTAACATATTTTTTTACAACTGTGTTTTATATGAACTATTTAAGAGAACAGTTGTATTACCTAAACTGTAAAGCCTATAAATTGAACATTTTATACACATTTATTAATAAAATAATTTTCAAATTTTCAACATTCACTTATTTAAATTACATAACCAAAACCATAATAATATATGTGGAATCTAATAATAAATTTCTTAGTATTATAGCGAGCTTATAGAATCAACACTTCAAAAAATATCTATAAATACAGGTATAAATATCAGATTTTAAAAATTTCATTGAGTATAGCAAACTTGAATTTAAGGAACAGTGGAATGTTTCATAATTCTGCATTCAATATATTTAAAATATTAACAAAAATCGCTTAAGGATAAATTGTGTTATTTTATACATTTGAATTTTCCTGAATGGGACCTAACTTTAAAAAAAATGTTTAGGGTGTTAAAGACCTAAAGCACTGCCTCCACTAGTTGTGCCAATCTGTATATAATAATTTTATGTCATTGAATTTTATTTAACATATCCATTACACTAGCTATTATAGTGAATATACAACTAATGTATAGCAGAGTGTTACCTACTTACCCACTTTTTTTTCTCGCATTTTTACAAGTATAATAATATTAAATAAATGAACGTATTTATTAATTTCATATTTTATTAATTTGCATTAATAAGCATTTCAACCCTGAATGGCTAAACATAATACTTTGCAAAGTTCCGTGATTTTGATATTTGAATTAACATTTGAGCTTAAACGATTACAAAAAAAAATTTTGAAGTTTATTACTCAACTGAAATTTTTTTGCACTTTATTTTTAAATGTATATAAGCAATAGTGAAGTTAGTATTTTGGCAGTCAGACTTAGTGTTTGTTATGAGTTAGGCCTGAAAAAAAAAATAAATACTACAAAATATGGTGTTATATTATTGTATCTCTGTTCTAGTGTTCTTCAGTTAAAATTTTATAGCTTTTGGTATGTTTACAAACATGGTGGAAACTAATGAAACTATTCACTAAACTATCTCTAAGAAAATTTTTTGAAATTTTTGTTGAAAACAGTAGAGTGGTTTTTGAGTCTTTAGGCTACAATATAGAAGAATCATCTTATAAATAAGCTCTTGTTTGTATTAATTGGTTTAAAATATAATTTATTTACTTGAGGGCATAAGAGTGACAATTTGGTGTATGCTTTTACCTCAATTGCTCGAGTAACCAATAAATAAAAATAATAAAATATTCAAATTTTCATTGTAAACCTTAAAATGCTTGTTGGTTGGTGTAATTCTTTGAAATGCAAATTTTGGAAAATCCTTTCTTATTGCACATCTAGATCATTAGAGGAACCACTATTCCAAATTTCAAGTTAGTATGTTTTTGAAACGTAGTGATGAATGAGTGCTATTTGGCTTTTATGTATGTAAATTAATCTGAATAATAAAATATGCTTAGGTATCTATAATATAGTAATAAATAAATGATACTTATATTTCCTTCATAAATGGAATAAGCTGCCTTATTCTTTATTTGAATTGATTTATTACAATATTCTTACAGCTTGTTCTATAACATTTAGACTTTAAACTAAGGTAACTTTTTGGTGTTTCTTGTTATATTATATTATCCTAAAATTTGAAGTTGACGGGTATAAAAATTAAATTATCTTCAATATTAAATTAGTTTGGGTTTTTAATGAAATTACTGAAGTAGAATCAAACATATCAAACATTGGTAGTTTGGTACTAGCTCGTTTATTATAACATATCAAACATTGGTAGTTTGGTACTAGCTCGTTTATTTTTTTTATTTTTTGCAGTATTATACATTTTTTTTTTATTGGTAACCTGCAGCAATATAGGCCATTGGGTGTGGGGTGGTACAATAGGAGTTATTTTTGTGTATTTGTTTGTAGGTTTTAAGTTGGTAGGTTATAACATGGATTTGAGAATGTATGGCAAGGATATGTTGCTAAATATCCCGCATAGGTGACCAGTGACCACCCAGCAGCTAGTAACTGCAGCTGGTACGGACGCTCAGTGCGTTTCTGCAAATTGAGCCATGCCTCACCAAACCACTAGAATTATATTACTGACAATAATGTTGGAAGGACATGGATATAGATGGGGGTCTGGTATATTTTATTTCTGGAAAAATACTTATATTTGATTAACATGTTCATTGTTCATTACAGTAGCTTTTTTGACATGTATTGTATAGCAGAGCAATTGCCTCTTTTATTTGTTAAAATAATATTCCTTATAAATATTTATTTTATTCTTAATACTTATACAGTTTATGATTTAATACTTTTTAACTTTTTTCTACAGAATTTCCGTTCTCTTAAGATGTCAAAAAATCCATTTGTAAACTGTAAGTCACGTAGACGAAGAAAAGTCAGAGTTCCGATCAACAAACCAAAAGAGAAGTTATTTTGCCCTCGAACTATGATACGTTATGATAATTCACCCAACGAATACAGTACTAAATGGGTTTGTAAAATGTGCTTAAAATGTATATTGAGCGAAGCAGCTGTTGTAAACCATTTGACCACTTGCAATGCATTAGCTGATCAAGATCTCCCTAGTTTACCTAAAAAGTAGTAGTTCATCTAATCTTATTTTTTTTTATTATTTATCATCAAACATGATGTTAAAAAGTTAATTCATTTTTCAGAAATGAAGATACTCGTTACATTTGTGAGTTTTGTAACAAAGTATTTTCACGACGGGTTACGCTAAAGAAGCACATGGAAGAACATGAAAAATCATCAAGCAGTGTTAACTCAGAACAATCTGACGATGAAGTTGATGATACTTTAATAACAAATAATGCAAATGATAGTAACAACAAACCTGAAGAAAAAAATCGATGCAATAGCATTGATTTGATTTAATTTAATTGTATTTCTTTTGATTTTAATTTTGAGTTAAATAACATTTTTTTTATAATTTCTAAAAGTCTGCAGTCATCTTAATGTTTAATAATAATAATTTATAGTCATTTATGAAGTATAACTATTAATTTAAATTTGAATTACGATAATATAGATGAAGTAAGATAATTAAATTTAGCATTATATTTTTTTTTAGTATTTTATTTACTCAATATTCTAACGTTGCAGTGTATAGGGACTTAATTTGTGGCCAGTCACCACCATAAGTTTAAAGAAAAGTACATTGATAGATAATAATTGAAGTTCAATGCATTCTGTAAGCTGTAAGAATTATTTCTCTTTTCGAAAAAAAAAAGAAAAAAAACTAAACAATGAAATCTTATCTTCTTTTTGTTTTTCTTGTAAGTCACATTTTTAAGCAAAAAACCGGTCACTTTATAATATTTCTGTGAATGCTTAAATTTTGGCCACTATTTTCATTATTGAATCACTGTGTGACGTTTTCACTCACACAATTCCATGTCTCAAACTCTTGTCATTTCGAGTAGTCAAATCTCAACACAGCACCCCTTTGCATTTGATTCTCTATATCCATGAGTCGTGACTAAAATTATACAGATGATATTTAAGCAAAATGATAAGATATGGAGGACATATTTTTCTATGGAAGTAGAGATAATTCAATCGAAATCGTTTTTTTTTTATTTAAGATAGTCGATCAAGTTTCAAGATTTAGGAAAAACAAAAATTTGATTTGTATACCGACTGATCGAAACAAAGAATGTTACGGGTCATTCGCGTATCGCTGGTAATGTAGCAAAGAACAATAGCCAATGCCCAAAAGGTCTCTCTTTTATATAACTTCCTAAACGGTCTATACATTTTAGAATCAATCCAATTTTTTCCTTTAAATATATATAATATGACTAGTGATGTAGTGACTATTAATCATGATTAAACGAAATGATATACTACTAGTTGCAAGACAACACGAACAAGACATATATAAGGAGGAGGACTGTAGTCAAGGGTAGTATTTTTCCCTAAAAGTATAGTATAGCGGATGAGTAACAGGTGGTTTTTCCTCCTATTTGCGACACTAGCACTATATGTCCATACATGATACAAATGTCAAAATATTTTCTCTTTTTGAGCTGTTTATAATCAAGAGAAATTATGACTAGTTAAAAAAGCTTGGGAACTTTAATGCAAGTTTTTTGATAGCATTTTAAAAATTATTTTTAGTCAGAAATTCATAAAAAATTTCTTTTCATAGCTAACATTTATACAATATTAATAGATGATTTTCCACGAGCTTTTCGACCTAAAACAAATAAAAATTTACCAGAAAGTTACGCTAATTATAGCCATCTTCGATGTTTATACATTTTTTTAAAACTATTAAGTTCATTATATTTTATTCAAGTATCCCATACTTTTTCTGCTCAAAATCGTTTTTTGTAGACCCTGAATTATCTTAGAATTCAAATCTAACACATCTATCACAATGAAATACTTGACACTGTATGTCAGTAAATCAAAGCGACACCCACTCGTTAACTTATTTTTTCACTTTTACTTTAAAAAAAAAAAAAAAACTTACCTAAAATTAAGAAATATATTATAATAGGCTCTACCAATTGTATAAATAGTTAAAACAGCCTACCTTTGTGTATAAAACAGATAAATATTTTCAAAATTTATTTGGACAATTGTTAAAAATGGCCCACTTTTAATCTACAAAAGCTCATATCCGAGATCGAAGTCTATGTATGCTTTTGTGTGTTAATTAATACTAATTTAGACAATATAATGAAGAATATAGTAGAATTCAATAATTAACAAATAAAAGTTTAAAGGATCATAAAATGTTTATGATCAACACAAAACTTTCAATTTATGATTTTCCAGTATGAAAAGATGTACAACAATTAAATTTGTAAATAATAATTTAAAATTATTCATCTGGAAAATTTAAAGAAAGAATAAATTTTCACAAAAAGAAACAAAAACAATCATTATAATATGTACATATAAATAAATGTATATTTTGTAAATACAAAAAAAAAGTTAAAAATAAAAATGCGTAATATTTATACAAATGTTAATACTGGACAATTTATTATAATAAGTGAATCGAGAATTTAGGTACATAAACCTGTTGCAGTATGAGTATAAAGCCAAATTAATAATTTATTATTTTCCCACGCATCTTTAATGAGTTCTCTGATAACAAATGCTCAGGCAAAATCAGTCGCGTCAGTCAACACTGATCGAATTAATATTAAAAAAAAAAACAATATTATGTTATGATATATACGACTAAAAATTAATTTTAAGAACAAACGAAAAAAAATAAATAGTAATTGTGTAAAAATGTAAACACGTGATAGTAACGAGGATGTGAACCACGTTCGTCTCGACGTAGTGTAGGTGAAAATATTATTGACTAGATGAATTCCACGAGAAAGTTGAAGAACAGTATTCAATTTTCCACTTTAATAGAGCTCGACGGTGCTACGGGATCTTTTGAGACAGGAGTATGTAAATTCTCAGTTGACTGAAAACAATAAGACAATCGAATGTTAAGCAATGTATCGCCAAAGTATAGACTTTTGGACGTGAATATGATAAACTTACCTCTATGAGATGATCAAGACCAAACAAGAAACCTTCTTCGTGGTTGCCAGGCACCCATGGTTGTCTGTGGGTAAGTACCGTGTTCTCTGGTACGTGTCTTGTTTTGGCGAAATCAATTAGCCACGCGCCAACCTTAGTATCGTCGTAAATAATCAAGATACTGCTACCAACGATCTGTAATAAAATATTGATTTTTTAGGTTTTTTTACTAATCAAAAGACTACAAGTCGTCTTCATAACGTGTCTTCCGATGACTTACCTCGTGAGTTTTAAAATAATGAGAACGATCCAATTTCGACCGTATTTCATTCAGTCTGGCCACCAGCCTTTGTTTGATGTCATGGCGGTCGCCCAGGAACAAGGCAAGCGTGTTATTCACTTCTTCGTCGCTCTTCACAGTCTTCAAGTCCGTCACGGGCGGGGAACCTCGAAACTATCAGGTTATCACAACAGTTAGTATAGTAAAAAAAACAGCAATCGGTGCTTTAATGCACTCGCAAATGTGCGCGTATATTACCTTCATAGCCTCAATTCTAAAGCCGTGACTGCATGTCGAACTCTGTTCCTCTCTGAACTGCATGTACCGCAGTTTGGTGACCGCTTGCAGGTTGCGTTCTTCGGCGTTCGGTGCTTCGGGGTCCACGGCGATCATCTGAATTAAAAATTAAAAACAAAAAAAAAAACAAATTGTTTTAGCACATTCCTCGTTATTGGCGTGGGTCGTATGGCAGACGAGGGTTAATGTCGTTTTGCAGGTTGCGCTCTCACCTTGAGGTACAGGTCTTGTCGCGCCGTAGAGTTTTTCACTTCAGACTCGAGGAACGTGCGCGTGCCCATTTTGATGTCCATGACGTTGGGGTCCCGGAACCCGTACAGCAAGTCTTGCAGCTCGATGAACGTCTGTCCGTTGTACTCGACTTCCCTGTAATACTTCGGCACGATGTCCTGAAGACTGGGCTCGTTGGAAAGGGCTTCGTACACGTCGCGCTCGGTGCCGCCACTGCACTTCTTCCATATCGTGCCCAAGCCGGCAGGTGCGAAACAGTCCGGATGTCCGGACAGCTGGAACCACGACTGTTGTTGTGGCACGCCCGTGGCCGACCTGCATGTCACCGGCTGGACGTTGGAAGCCACCACTGTTTCTTGAGATTTGGCATTTCGTACTTCGGTATCCGTTGCCGCACCAGCAGCTGTGGTCGTGCTGTTGTTGCGCAGCAACACATCACTGGCGGGCGCGCTCAACTCCAAAGCGTTCTAAACAATCAAAATCTACACTTTACCATCTCGCCGATAATTTTGAGAATTTAAACCTTGGACGGCTTTTTCTGTCGTCGACGACAATGTATCGTATACATACCAACGCCAAGAATTTCAACAGCGAGTTTTCTTTCTTGTGGTTCTTTTTGGCCGACGAATTCACAGGATTGCACTGCGAGCTCTTCCATTCGTTTTCGGTTTGCTGAAAAATAAAAATGAAAATTATAAACATTATTATCTTAACGATTTCAAGACCCTAATGAACGAATGCATCATATAGTGAGGCGACAAACTATAAATGTATTATGCAATATATTAGGAGTGATACACGCATAGAGAATATCTGAATATACCACTACATTTTGATTCTTGACACCGCCAATTTCCGCTTTTTCTCATCCAAAATAAAATTACGCACAAAACAATAATATATATATATATATATATATATACCCAAGCTATACATGTATACATATTATACTGTCACCTCCATACTAATGAACACACATCGCGAAGCCCTTGGAATTCTAATTACAAAATGCATATACGTTTTACTGACAAGACTCATACGGTCAAGGTAAACCTCATATTTTATGTATACTAAATAGTTGTGAATTGGATTCACCTTATACATTGATATTATATTATTTTTTTGTTACTTTATTATTATTATTTTTTAAATTACGTGCGTCATTAAATACACAAAAACTATGCGCAAAATTATTATACGACGCGCGGTTTCAAATAATGATCGTCCGACGCCGATCGACATAAAAATTTGTTTATTTTAGTTGACCGTTGGCACGACGTAAGAACGTTGAGTTTTCAACAAAGTGTGGTCTTCAGTCACGTGGTGATGTGGTATTTAATGTGCACAGTCGTGTTATTGTTATTGTTACTGTTCACAAGAACCCCCAGGAATGTTGCACGAAAATGATGTTACGTTAAGAATAATAATTATTAAATGTTTTCAAAATCTATTTTTAAACTTATTTGCAATCGCTATCGAACTGAATGTAATATAATATACCGATACAAAGTATACTCATGAATTTCATCATAGAACGTGATTGAATTACCAACAGTCATAGAAAGGCGTTGTCTCTGCTGGTTTTGGATATTCAGTACTTTGAATAGTATTTAATGATAATATTATAAATTATTACAGTCGATATCGTTTTCCGTTTGAACCATAAATGAAATAGCATTTACAATTAACTTATACGAGATATTATTTATTACTTAATGACTTATTTGCAAACCAACACATTAGAGAACAATTATTGTCGTGTCAGCTAATATTATTTAAGAACTCCGAACGATTACATTTATTTTAAAACTACTTTAATACCTAACACGAGTACAACGATTTAAGTAATTTAGCGACCATAGTTTATATTTTGGTCTGTAATTTTGTATGTATTTGCTAGTTACCACTGCGAATACAATATGTAGCCATAACGCAAAATGTTTATTTTATGTGTAACAAACAAATAGATAACACCTAAGGCGTTTTTGTAAAAACTGAGGTATGATATTATGTGCAAGGGCCTGGGATACAGCCGTGAGCATATCGGAATGGAGACTTGTTGCAGACTTGTTTAATTATGAGTGGAAATAAGAGTCTATTATCATAGTATAATGATGGACACTGGCCCTATAAACTGGTAGTACTACCAGTTAATCACTCAATAATTAGTATAGCCATCAGTCTGGTAGTACAAGATAAATATAAATTCTTTGAGTTGGATGTTCAAAAACATGTTTGGATATAAAGTGCCTATCCTCCTATTGGACATATAGACCATACGTTAAAAACACATCATAAATTATAAAATATGAAATATTAATTTAACAAATACTATAGAAACAACAAAACTATTTAAAAGCAGTCGTTAAAATGTTATTATTTCATTAACCTTCCATAATCGTTACGATAAAAATGTTACTAGTCAATTCTTAATAGAACTTTCTACTCGAATCCACAAATAATTTTGAATTTCTGATCATATATTTATACCATTTAATATTAAAAGATTTTATAATCAAAATAATCGAATCTAAAATGCATAAATATATAGCATTTAATCTTTTCAATAAACACTTCATTTTATAAAATCAAAATGATAACTATTCCCAACTCCCAAGTCGTAATAGTATACATGAATAATATAATTTAAAATTAAAATCGTAACAGCAATACATTGTTAAGGCCAAATCAATTGTATAAAAATTAAACTTAAATTCCAATAAAAATTTTACCTAGTACCTACTATATTACCACAATTTTGAATAAACTATTTACATAATATTAACAATTATACTAATTCAGCTAATAATAAAATAAATTTATTTTGTATTTTACCACACTGCATTACGGATGCATAAATTTAGTTTTAAATGTGTTATGTGTGTACAACATGAACAAACAAAAGTGAAAATACAATAAAATAGTTTTAAATACATAACCAATTACAAATAAAAGCAGAAACGTCAGCCTTTGATCTAATAATTAACGTAATAAATTATATTAGTATATACATAGGTATTAGAGAAACTGTAGCTAATAAAGAAGCTCCTATAAAAAAAAAAAAATTAGGTAGATTGAAATGTGTCATTTAACGCACGTGCATCACATTTCTGTGTGATTATTTATTAGTTCACAATAACGAATAATTAGTTATCTATGCATTGTAAATATCAGCAGTCGGAAGTACAATGCGATTGCAAGCTGTGAGAAATAAACAATAATAAAGTGACGACTGGCGTTATTTCACGTTTTCGAAGACTAGACTGAATACCTATATGTGTAGAATAATACGAAATACAAAACGAGGAAATGATCAGTATGCCATGGGGCAGCAGCATGTGTTATATCAATTTCACTTCAAATGAGCGAACCTCAAATCTGAAAAATAATTATAATAACAACACTTACGTATTCGCCAAACGAAAGATTTCAAAAGAAATTAATTTTAAAAAAAAAATTACAACGTTAAACACGTGTATTGTGAATATTAACAAATAATAATAAACAACACCGTATAATATACATGACATATCATCGGATCAAATGATATAGGGACCAGCGACAACGATAATATATCAACGAAGGTTAATGATTTGCAGTTATACTTAACGCAAAAATGTTTGACGATAACAGAATGATTTAAATGCACTTTTAGGTTTGCGGTCAAACGAAGGAAACGAGAACAAATAGGTATATTGGAGGTGATCAATATTATAAAATCGTATCACGTGAGCATCACGTTCATGTGGAAAGATATATAAATACAAAATATATAATATGATAAAGAACGCTGCTCTGATTATGAAAATATACCAGATAATACTTACATTCACTCAATCGATACAATATCAGCATTTATTAAATATTATATAATATTATAATTAATATTATAACATATTATGTTCTTAAATTAATTTAATAATGTTATAATTAATTAAATAATATTAGTTTAAAAATAAAAATAAATATATAATACAAAAATAAATGCTGATATTGTGTTGATTGAGTTATTATTAGGACCAGACAGGTGTAAAATTTCAATATAATATACCTAGTTCTTAATACATTAAACGTGTTTAAATTTAAAAATTTTATCAAATCTGAATGGATTATCTATTTTCAGCCAACATATTATAGAAGGTGTATTAATATAATATTAAAATCTTAAATATCAAATGATCCGTTCAACCCTAACGCACTTTGTGTATGTAATATATATGCACTGCGGTTGTCTGTTAACATTGAATAGGATAATAATAATTTTAATTAATGTGTACCTATACAATATGTAGGCAATTAAAAACGTTTATATTAAAACTTAAATTTCATTTAGATAAATACAACTTTATGTTATGTTAAATTCTCTATATTGGGAGTTGGGGTAAAATATGCACTTCCGTTTACTCAACCCGGCATGACATTAGAGTCACAATTACCATTCATATTATGGTAATATACTAATATGCAATAAATAAAACAGTATATTTTAAATGTACTAATACGTTATAGCGTGTTAAGTTAATTTTAATAAGAAGCGAAGTTTTTAAATTTTTTACGACAGTGAACTTAATTTCCGTGCATAAGTATACTTATTATAATTTAAAGGTTTTAAATTAATTCGACCCAATATACCTTTTATTAATATATTCAATATAATTATGCTAAATAGGTAACTTTCATATTGAAGTCCATGTGTACACAAAGGCGTGCATTTGTGTTTGACGCATTTATGTATTATGTGTGTACATTTATATTATATACCTTATATATTATAACTAACAGTGCAATGATCGACATGTATGTAATACGACCTATGCGAATATCGTATAATGAGAAGTACGTCAGGAACGATGCCGTAATTTAAAGTTGGGATGTTTTTGATTTATATAAATAAATACTTAGACCACGATGACCCCGAGTGTTTACACATATAAGGCGGCAACTCGTTAAAGAGTTTATTATAATATAATATTAATAAGGATTCTATAGACAACAATAATAAACTATAGCCGATAACCAATAACCGATCTTCTCCTCTTTCGACACGTTCTTTTCGAAACACATTTCAATAATATACTGCACGTATAAAGTCATTCAAAATGCATCATAAGTAAACATTTAATGTTTTGACGTCACAAGACATTTCAGACTTAACATGGGCACTTGATTTATTTTTAGAAAATTATTGCTGTTAGAGCATGTTGTGTTTCAGCGTAGTGCTAAACAACAATTTAACAGTAATACTGAATTTTTACAGTGGTGCTCTCAGCAAATATATTATTTTAATTTTTACCATCCATTTTCTGTAATAGTTGTACGTTTAATGTAAAGTCAAAAAGTGATACTTGAGTGAAGTCAAACGCAGAAAAGAATGAAAAAGTGGTGCAACTCCATTATTTGCTGAGGCCACTGACCTCAATAGACTTTCTCTTTATCATCTGATTGAAGACGAGTTTCTTTAATTCTTTAGTTAACTATTCTATACCAATGATATTCATAAAATTATTATTAAAGACATTTTATATACAAACAGAAAGTACATTTCTTAGAGTAACACCTTTATAGTGTTAGTCTACATATTAAGAAATAAGACTTAATCATATCAATTATAACATCTTATGAACACCAAAAAACTGTTAACGATCTTATAAATATTTAACTGATTTATTAAACAAATACTAAATTTAAAGGATAATCTGCAATTTTAAGTTTCAGCTTATGTAATAAAAAAACTGAACAAAAAAAAATACTAAAAAAAATGTTGGTATATAATATCTAACCAATACTTAAAATTATGAATAAATAAAAGAAATGGATATAATATACCTCATTAAATTATAAATACTATATCATCCTTGACAATATCAGTAATACATTTTTATGTTTTTAAATAGATATTTAAAAAATATAAATGTACAGACATATTATTTAAATAAGTATATAAAATGTGCACACACATAGTATTATAATGAAATTATAAAAGTAATCGATTAATGTTTTATTAAAATTTCAAGATAACAAAGTTCATTTATCAATGCACATAAAAATATTGCAAAAATAATAATAAATATTTAGCTACATTAAAAGTTTAAAAAGCTAATTTATATAAAATATTAATTTATACCAACTTAAATGTAATAAGCGGCAGTGAAATTATCCGTATAAAAAATTTATCTAACCGACTATAACTAATTCCACTTGGATGTTGTCTGCATCATCATTTTTCTAAAAGAAATTCATGTTTCATAATTCATAATTAATTGAATATAATAAAATACCTACAATGACTACAATGGTAAATCATTTTTATGTTCAAAATGATTTTGAAGAAATGACAAGAGTTTTAGAATGTATAATTTGAAATATATTTTACCTGGTAAAATTTTTCAAATTGACAACTAAAATAAGCACAATAGGTATAACGCGTAATTTACATAAATACTATGAAAATACTACTTTCTTGTTACTATCATATATATGTAAATCAATTTGTTATAACTATATATACCTACATATTTAATTGCAAAATTAAGTTACTATATAACTAAATATATTTTTAATACAAAAATAAGTTTCAAGATAGGTACTTGATTTTTTATTGTTATTAAATTGACATCTAGGTAATTAAAAGTAGTAATACAAAAAAATAAATAAAATTAGCCTTCAGTTACAGCGTATAATATTATAGGTACCTGCCATTTATTAAGGAACCACATGTTTCTATACGGTTCTGATGACGTAAAAATACGTTGTAGTTAAGTTATATTATATTAAGTAATAGGTAAGTATATATATATATATATATATATATATATATATATATGTATTTAATTTTATCATTTATTTGAAAATGTCATTAATTTGTGACAGTTATTATTATCTATGGTAATTTCCAACATACTATTGTATTATTATTAAACAGGTATTATTGAGTTTATGACGACAATATGACATGCCACATGATGGTTCACTTAAAAGTTAAAATAATAAAACAATGAATAATGAATGAATAAAGACTGATGTATCTTTGTTCTTAAAGAAAAAACATTTACTAATACAAGTGCAAAAAGTCCTTTTTTCGTGAGAATATCATAATAAATAGGTAACTCTATTAGTACCTACTATAAGGTTACATTTTGTTTACTGTAATTCAGTTCGTGTTTATACATTTTCCTTCGTGCCACTGTGCCAGTTATGATATCAAAATTTAAGATAGCTGATACACAACATTATACTGTTGTATAAATTACAATTGTCAAGACACTGCATTACACAGTTTTACATTATAATTAACTTAATAATATGTAACATATTATAAACCGATGACCATAAACTATGAATACACACGATTCGAATAATATTAAAGCCTTTATGGCTTTATATTTCACATAATACGAATTATTTTTTAATTATCTACTTAGGTATTTAAGAGCACGCAAAACGGCGAAAATGACTTTTTAGCAGCATATAAAAACAACGATGAATTCATTAGGTATACCAAGAGTATACCAGTTAAAATTTTAGCCCACCTGTCCACCATAATCAAAATTTAAAATATGGTATAAAAATAAATAATCATGCAACATTCGAATTTGTAGCTTGAAATTATTAAAATCAAATAATCTGATATTACAAATTTATGACTTAATTATTATTTATGAGGTACCTACTGCTAAAATTTAACCATTATCAGAACGAATTTATAATAGAGTTATGAATAATATAATTTGCAAAAAATGTTCTCGTTAAAATATAAAAAATAATAAACTTCAATTTATATTACAAGTTTAATAGTTATCACCATAATAATGAAAAAATATCATATTTTACAATAATATATCATAAGTAAAAATAGATTTCTGGGAGACATAATATTAATTTATGTGGTACCTAATTAAGATCACGAATGAAATATACAGAATAATATATTGAATCATTTGAATCATGTAGGTTAAAGGAACCGGTAATGAATAGGATTTAAAAATAAATGTAATAATGTGAGATTTATTGACGGATTAAAACTGGAGACAAAAGGCTATTAGTTATAACGGCCATTAATTCAATATAAAACCACGTCATGTCTATTCCCGAAAGTACCGAGAATGATATAGCAACCTAACCTTATCTTAACGATTGACAATCAAAAGTGGGACAAACTTACGATCATGAAAAAGTCAAATTGTCAAATTATTTATCACGTAGGTACAATGTACATAATATAATGTGGCAACGTGTATATTGACATAATAATATAAAAATGTAATCAACAGTCAAGGTTTTCGTCATCCGACGAGTCTATTGTTTTACGCAAAAAAGTAGAAAAAAACATTTAAATAGAAACGTGTACTTAATTATTTCAGTTTAAATTAACGACGACGAGTCCTTGTGACGTGCAGCAGCGATCAACACTGTTGGGAGTACCTACTTCGGAGAAATGGCTATTACATATTAAAATAGATACGTAAGTATCATACGAAATACGATTGAAATTCAAGGGAACACCCAGCCGACGAAACGGATAGGAAGGAAATCGGTGCACGCGCGTCGCTGACATCACCGATTCGACCGGATGTGTTTATTTTGAATGACGGACTTGGGTCAAAATTCCAAATTGTGTACTTTGAAATCAGTGAGGCCCCATAGATGTGTGTTTCACTGTTTTTAATAAATACAATTTTGCTGTACACGCGATGATCGCGAGGGAAACGAAGATACGGTGCCGTTGCAGCGAAGGAGCAGTGGCGTTAACTCGACAAACGGATAAAATATGACTATATAATGCTATATATACATACTTGCGATAACTGTAGGTACATAGTGTATGTATACGGCTAATACACTACCCGGATCACACATATTATGCATAAAAATATCAGAAATTTGCGATGAAAAAAAATTTCGCGCGTAATAATAAATTGCAAAGAAAACAACCAAATAATCGTATCGCTGAGTAAATGTCTAGTTTAAAAATAACACAGTTTTAGTATAGGTACATATAATATATTATACATGTATATTTATTTAAAAAACTTGCGAATATGATTATAACGTATACCTATATAGTCAGATTAGCGCGAAGCGTTATGCAAGAACCAAGGCTAAAATGTGTATATAATCATATTTAGAGTAATCTAAAAGCGGTTGTTTTATAACGCATAGTCTTTTTTAAATGAAAATTATTTAGGGCACACTTCGGTTTCGCGGTTTGTACCGAAATTACCTCGGTAATTACGGTCTGCGTTTATTTTAAGTATACTTCACACAATGTCACATACCTGTTGAATGAGTTTGCCCATCGCTGCTAAGTCAGGGGAATCGTGCTAAGGATACGTATCAGTTATTTTAATTTTAAACGCACGTGGAAATACTAAATTATAATGTCAAAAATTGTCTACATCGTATAAATATGGTGTAGATGACACTCTGCACACGACGTTAGATTAGAATTTTGTAATTTGTATCATAGTGGTTGGCGGGCTACAAACTTACTACAATTATTCCCAACGGAAATATAATATTTTACAGCTGATTCTGGAAACAGCGGCGATGGAAGGGGCTGTTTAAAAATAAAGCGTTTTTCGGGTATTTACAGCGATAGTAATTCATTTACCTGCGCGCTCAATCATGTAGGTATCAATAATAATGTAACGATAATATTGGTAATCGTTCGCACATCATGAATTCATGACTGCTTCAGTTGCAACACGCATCGAGAATATATTATAATAACAATAACGTGCAACTATACGGATTTACGAACAGTAGGTTTATCATGATAATAAAATTGCGTCAACTCACTTTGCCGGACATAAGTTTTTCTAACTGTCCGATGGCTTTGGAGACTACGGTGAACGAGTCAAAGAACGATTGTCGACTGGCCACAGGGCACACGGTCATGTCGCTCATTCTCATATTATACTTTTGAGTTTGAATAATTTTATCTTCACGATGCGACAACGGCGGCGCAAACGGTAGGAAATGCGACACAAAATAGCACCGGCGCAACAATCGGGATAAATAATAATAATAATAATAATATTATTATATAATATTGAAATGCTTTCGAACAAACACGTGGCTATCGGTCGACAAACGAACGCTAGACACTCGGGGGATGATGAATCGGGGGTATAACGACCGTTATTATTAAAACTGTTACGACTGCGATAACGCACTACAGCAGCTGACGATCGAATGTTGCCGGTTGTACCACAAGTGCATTTACGATAATATACGTGCGATAACCGCAATACGCTAATTGTTTATTATGCTAAAAAAACAATATTATTGTAAAACAACACAAAAAACTGGCGGCCGCGTGTCGTCGACGGACCGTGTTCGTAGCGGACGCGCACGGGAATGGAAGACCCAAACAAAACCCAATCCAATAGTATAGTGGCAGACTTCGATAATCGTGACCAACGCTCTCGTACACGCACGCGTGTAAAGGTGAAAACACGACCGATCGGCTATGGTGTGGGGCGAACTCGGCTCAGAGGTTTCCCCCTCCCCGAAGACGACCGCAAACGGCTATTATTGTACATGTATAGTATACATAAATAAAATATTATATACTCATTACTACTGGCTCATATTTTAGGTCATCTAAAAAAAGCGTGCGGACAGTAGCGGAATATTTATATCAGCTATCAATATTATTATTAAGGACATGTTATATGGTATACAAGCATATAACATATTACATTATATACATGTGTACGCATTGATATTTTTAATATGTAAATGATTGTTCATAAATAGCTACTATAATACTAAATTGTTGGCTGTTGTACTACCTGTTGTTTATAAAAATGTACCGTCGTCGTTTGTTATTGTTTTTGGCTGGTATACATAATGTTTGTAATGATTTTTGAAAGCAATTTTTCTATTATATTTGCACCAGATTGTAATTACCGTATTATAAATTATAATGTATAATTTATGTGCAAGCGTCACGTGTTCGTCTTGGATATGGCTGATATGTACAAATCCAAAAGAAAAATTTTGTGATTGTACTTAAATTTTATACAATATAATGACGTAATATTGTAAAAAAACAACATCAGTAAATTTTAAACGAGTACCTAATTGAATAATAAAAGTGGTTTGAACTATTTGGTATTTTTTCAGCATTTTAATGGGCAATGGAAAACAATTAACGACAATCGTCAAAACCAAAACAATTTGTAAACTATTTTGTAGTTAAAAATCCATGAAATTTTTGATTTTAACACCTAAGATTTGAAAATTTAATTCATGATAACATTTATCAGAATTTAAAATACGCTATTCTTAGATTTCCATAATATTTTTTGCTATGAATAAATCTTAAGCGATTAATCTAATGCATACTACTAGCTTAATTAATACAATTATAACTACTTAAAAATATCATATCATTAGAACTTTAAATAATCATATAACGATTCAATAGCATTCAATTAAAACAATATTAAAATCTAAATTAAACATAATATATGAGCGTATTATGCCATCAAGAATAAGACGATTAAAAAACTTAAGTAGTAATTAAATAATATAACCTATAAAGCATTAAAAAATAAAAATATAAAATACTGGACACGTATAGATTGTATGCTGACAGTTGAGTATTTATCTCACTTTACTTAACTCGGTGAAAGTGCTTTGTATCGTGCTGTTTATTTAATATTTATAATTATAACATAAGTATATTTTTTATACGGCATATTTAATAATAATGAATAAAAATAGCATATAATACGTTATTTTTTTAGACTTAAACCATAACAATTGTAAAAATGAAAGAGGTTTAATCACGTTTTCATGAAATAGATGTAATATTAGTAGTAATATGTGTAGGTAATGACATAATCTAATTTTTCAAGGCTATTAACTTTTTATTTTTGCAAGGTTATAATTAAAATAATAATTATAATAATTAATTATTTTCTCAATTTATAGTGATCATCAACTGATGTTAGGCGACATATAAATATAGTCAATTTTATTTTTTTTAAATTCCATAGTAAACAAATTAAATTATAGTTTTAAAATAATAAAAATATGCTAATGATAGTCATAGCTGCCAATGCATAAAATCAAAATAAATAAACAATAATATGGGTATTTTAAATAAGAACTTACACGAATAAATACAATTTAGGCTATTTTTAATAAACAAAATAATAATCTAAATCATAATATTATTAATTTAATAATCCAACCCTTATATATTATGATAGTTTTAAGTGGGTTATTTCAATAGTAGGTACATTATAAATTATAATTTATAATAAAACACGATACATGGGGTATACATAAAATACAATCCATATTGCTCTAAATTTTATTTGAAATACTATTGTATATAGAATACAGGTTAAAGAATAAGATTCCACATAGTAACTATAATATGTATAGTAACACTACATGATGGTATCAATAAATAATTAAAGTATAGATATTAGATAGATCAAGTGCAACTAGATACCTAAACATTTTTGAAGAGGGGGGAGCTAGAGGCTTAATGTGTTTAATTTGGTGATGAAAAACGTGTATGAGATAGTATATTTCAAAATTATTTTTGGCTTTTAATTGGTTTAGCTCAGGGCGGTCTTACCCGCGACCCTTAATCTTTTTTTATGGTCCATTTTAAACGACATATGTAGTAAACTAGTAAATATGTTTAATAATTTTAAAGTGTGACCAAAAAAAAAACAAGTGTCATTAATTATTAAAATTCAAAGTTTCAAACAAATTTGAGTAACCTAATCATCATAATTATAAATTAATATTAATCTGTAAAGGGAAAACTTACACATGTATTGATATTATAAAATAAAATATGATTATAAATGTTTTTACTATTGTATAATCTTTATGGTATAAATGAATTTATAAATATGTATAAATATTATAAATGTGCTATAAATAAAATGTAGGTACTATAATTATTAATAATTATATAATAAATGTTATGATTGTATTGAATGTGTAAATTGGTACGCCTAATTTTCGTATTTATTTTGGATTGACCCCTTAGTTTAGCCCATAAGTCTACCCTTATTAGTCATTTGCAACTACGAAATCAAGAATATATTAGCAACACTGGTTCATCGGATAAATCATTTAATCATATATATTTTTATAAATCGGCCACATATTTTGTTAGAACGATATTATAATATTTGTAACTACATCATAAAATTTAAAAAAACTTGAACAAATATTTATTTAATTTGCGACAACGAATATATTTTAAAACTATAAAATACTTCATGCTTTTACAATTAATTGCTAGGTAGTCATATTAAATGTGTTGAAATTTATAAATACTGTATTTTAAACAAATACCTATTAAATGGCTTGAATTAACTTATAATTGTTTATCATGAAAAAAATTATGTACATATTTATAACTAGGCGATTGTAAATCCCACCGATTTACAAGTAATCGATTTTAGGATTGGATTTATAACATGTAAATTTCACTGATAAGTTTTATAATAAAATAAAATTAAAATTATGATTTAAAAAAAAATTATTATTTATTTTCCTTATTTAGCAGTATTTATATTAACAAAAAAAAAAAAAATAAACACATAATAGGTATATAAAAATATTTATAATGATCAATAATAATTTTATTTTTTTTTATTGATCTAAAGCCCGGCGATTAAGGCCATTAGCTATAAATAGGCCATTGGTTGTAGGGTGAAACGATAGGGGTTATTTTTGTGTATTGAGTTTGTAGGTTTTTTAAGTGGATAGGGTTGTAATACGTGTTTGTGTGGCAAGGATATGTTGCTAAAAATCCCGGGTGGTCACCCATCCGAGAGCTAGTAACTGCGGCCGGTACGTACACTCAGTGCGTTTCCGCAGATGGAGCATACGACCGCGCTTCACCAAGCTACAATACTAATATGTTATAATTTATATACAGATTTAATACGAGTATATATAAATATATTATATATTATATTTAGATACTTAAATCTTTTTTCATTTATTTGAAGATTTTATAATAATTAAAAATGATTACCTGAGTTAGCCAAAAAAAAAATATGTATAATCATGAATGAATCAGAAAAAAAATTACTTGAATACAATTTAAAATTGAGTTTTTTAATGATTATAGATGCAGCTTTGGCGAATTGCATTATTGTCTCATAGAAATATTTTTTTCCTTGTATATAACAAAACTATATAGGGTTTAAATATTTTTGGCATGTTTTTGATCGAGAATTCCTGAGTTTATTAGGTTCATTATTTTTACGTAAAAAAACGTACTAGTGGAATTTACATTTAAAAAAATGTTAAAAGATTGCAATCGCCAATCGGTGGGGTTTGCATGCACCTATTTAACTATTTAGTTGGTTAATATATTTTTTAAATGCCATATTGATAAAATGATAATTGAGTCTAGGAAAGTTTGTTCAGAAATTTATAGAAATAATATATAAGATATGGATGCATATATTTGTAATACCTATTTGATATTTTATGAGTTAATGGATTCATCAGTTTTCGCTGATAAATGATCTGATTATTTATATTTTAAAGCTTTATACCTGTCTAATAAAAAGTTTATTTATTACAATTAATGTTAAAAATAATATATTTTACAGCGACTAAACTACTAAATTATAAATAGTTTTTGAAAATAATTGCATTACTGTAATTTATAGCCGATTTTCTAAAGCCGTTAAAAATTAAAATAACATGCTTAGACATTAAATAAAAATATTCTTTAAGTGTATTCTCACTTAATACGCAGTAGGTATAAAATAATTTTCGAAACATCTAAGAGAATAAACGTCAACGAAATGCAATCGCGTGTATGGAGAATGATGATGCTTATTGATGAAAATAATACAATAGTTACCTATAATTATAGTATGTAATTTGGTAAGTTTCAACTGCCTCCTATTTTAAAACGCGATTTAAATAATTTTATGAAACATTCAAACATAATATAGCCGTATAAGTGAAAAAAAAAATTAAGAAGATAATATTTCTAAATAATAAAGTCTCTGATAATAAGGCTTTGTGGTATGACAGTATGGACGAGTGGAGTGGTATACTGCATGTTAATATGAAGTAACAACCTATATGGTCATACTAAGGATAATCAATTACGAAATTTTATCTATATATCATGACAAAATTTAAGGACTTTCTTTAAGTCAATCGTTGTCAAGATATGGATGCATATATTTTTAATATTTGATATTTTATGAGTTTAAATTATTAAATTATTGATAATTTATGGACCAGTATATAACAATGAATTGGGAAGATTTGAAAGAAGGAAAAATGAAAATCTGCAACAACTATACAATAAACCGAATATAAGACACTTCTAAATCAGAAAAAGGCTGGAATGGGCAGGCCATGTCTGGCGAGCCGAAGACACGATAATTAAGAAAGTCACTTAGGAAAGTAAAATAACGGGCAAAAGACCAAGAGGCAGACCCCGGCAGAGATGGTATGATAGAGTATAGAAAAAGACTTAAATAAGATCAACCCATTGCTAGATATGGGAGTGGCATCGAATAGGGAGAAGTGGAAAGGCATTTTAGAAGCGGCGATGGTCCTCAATGTACCGCTATAAGCCTAAAAGAAGAAGAAGGAGAAGATATTTTATCAGTTAATGGATTCATCTGCAGTTTTCGCTGAAAAATGATCTGACTATTTATATTTTAAAGCTTTATACCTGTCTAATAAAAAGTTAATTTATTACAATTAATGTTAAAAATAAAAGATTTTACACAGCCATAAAGGTACCCTGATATACGTTTGCTCATAATAAAGATATGATATGAATGAAATGTAGCCTATTGGCCACATCTTTCAAAAAAGGTCCGGCCATGTCCCGATCTTATAAGCCCTTAACATGGACTTCAGCACCACTAAAGTTAAACTTTGTAGAAGATTGCGCTTTGCTTAGTTGTCCAATATTAAACGAGATTAATAATATGTCTTCCGTAGATATTGTGTATTAATGAATATGGTATACTATTAATATGATTGAATCATTTTAATTAATTATAATTAAGTTATTTACGCGATTTTCAACATTATATTATATTTTATTTTATCATAATATATTTTACTAGGTACCAACTTTTATATCATGTAAGTTGATTTCCTAATAACTAGGGAACGGATTTCATTGTAAATACATATTTTTATTAGAATGAGATATTTTAAATCTGATAAAAAATGTATACGATTTAGATCATTCTAATTAAAATAAACCCAAATTTACTTTACATATTTTTACATATTTTGGTATAAATACATATTTGGTAAATAAGTACATATTTTAGTACTTATTTTAGTGATTTTTAATTTTTGACAACTTTAAACTTTATCTGCTTCGTATAAATTAACAAGATTCGAGAATTCGAGAATTCACAGGTTTTTCAGAGAAATATACCGGACAACAAATTCCATATGAAATTACCATCCAAAAGAATTATGTTAGTATAATTTACGAGGAAACATTAAAATCAATCAGACAGTTTATTCGAACGGTCATTAGTCAATATAAGAGTATTTTCCGACCAAAACGTCACAATTTTTCATTTGCAAACCTTCAACAATATGTTGCTTCGCATTGTTATGTTCCAGAATAATACTAGTTTTATATACCTATACATCGTTTGTATTACTTTCATTTATAAAATATTTTTTTTTGTAATTTTCAATATCTACTATTTACTAATACGTTTTTTCGATATACTTTTAAACATTTTTTTTTTTACATATTTCGATAAAAATAATTACATATTTTGATTTTTTTATTACAATAAAGTCCGTTCCCTACTAATAACCAATAAGTAATTACTAATGATAACTAATGCTTTATAACTATGTTCACTATAGTATACCTAGTCTAAAACTAGATAGCTATAATAATAATTTATGCTTGAAAAATGTTGGGACAAATCAAAAATAAAAACATTGACGGTACCTACATCATGACGTTTATTAAGATTTGTTAATATTTAACGGTTTTTTAGTGACGTATTTAGGATTTTGTCAAGGGGGATATACGTTAGCAAACATTTAATTTCCCTAAGAAGAGAGGATAGTTCATTTACCATCGACATCATAATATTATAAATAAGTAACAAATCAGAAACCAAGTGGTTAGGTTAGGTGATAGTGCATCCCTCATATTACCTCCGTTAATACGCTACTGACAAATATAGTTCTATTATTATGTATATCGGTTTAAAGGTTTATTATATCTATTTATACACGCACTCATAAGTTTTAATTACAAACATTTTTGTAGTCTTTATATCACGTACGTTTCACCAGCCCCCCCACTTTTATATTATAACAATTTTTTTATGCAATTATTTAGCACGTAATTAGCACGAATTTGCACGACTATTTTTGTAATTTGCACGATTTTAGATTGTGCGTAAAATCTAAAAATATCCATGGGGGGCTGAAGAAATATTTCACCAGCCCCGCCAAACATAAAAAAAGACAAAACAGAATTAATTCCTGTGCCAATATTTAGCACGTAATTAGCACGAATTTGCACGACTAGACCCGGAATTCGCACCTCACTCCCCCACCCTACAAATCGAATTTTCCTTTTTTGCGCATTTCCCCAGCCCCCCACAAAACTTAAATAATGTGATTTTCAAACTTTTTCTTGTCCCAATATTTAGCACGTAATTAGCACGAATTTGCACGACTAGACCCGGAATTCGCACCTCACTCCCCCGCCCACAAATCGAATTTTCCTTTTTTGCGCATTTCCCCAGCCCCCCACAAAACTTAAATAATGTGATTTTCAAACTTTTTCTTGTCCCAATATTTAGCACGTAATTAGCACGAATTTGCACGACTAGACCCGGAATTCGCACCTCACTCCCCCGCCCTACAAATCGAATTTTCCTTTTTTGCGCATTTCCCCAGCCCCCCACAAAACTTAAATAATGTGATTTTCAAACTTTTTCTTGTCCCAATATTTAGCACGTAATTAGCACGAATTTGCACGACTAGATCCGGAATTCGCACGTCACTCCCCCGCCCTTCAAATCGCATTTTCCCAAAGTATCAAATCATAATCATATAATCATGTTTTGTTGTACATATATATATTTCATGATAGTATCACGACCATATTATATTATTTAGCGCGTCTTTTTATCAATATTAATTCTAATTATACATTTTCATTAGATATTATTCATTTCATTTCATTTCATTTGTAATTGTTATTGCGACCGATGACAGTCGACAGTAATCGATTTACGGTCTGCAGTGTGCATTTTTATATTTCTTGAGTGTAATTTTATAATAAATTAATTGCACGTATATTGGTAATTATAAAAACGAACATATAACCACAAAAAAACGTCGTCTTATTGGACCCACTAAGGAAAAAGCTATTTCTTTAATGTTTGATGAAGGAATGGCTTGTGAAACAATAAGAGAAAGAGAGGCTGTCCGGCTTATGAAAAATGGTATGTAAAAATGTTTTAATTACACAACTAATAAACGATTATAAATTGTAGCATTTAAATCAAGCTATTATACAATAATAATAATTAACTGGTGTAATAATATAATGATAACAATCAATACAATAGTAAAATTATTATAATAAAGATAATAGTCAATTTTAGATTCTGAAAGAGTGATGAATGTATTGATTCTAAAATGATTTGTATTTTTTTTGTCTATGTACAGCATAACTTGTTAAAATAATGTTGCAATTTCATACATGGGGGGGGGGGGTGGTTGATGGTGCCTGATAGCAAAGTGAATATCCTTTGTGCATAAGAGAGATCAAAAGTATACATTTTCTAGCAGTTCTCAAAAAAATCGAGAAAAACAAAAACAAAAAAAGCGGGTAAGTCGTAGATGTCACTCTGCTGTACAGAAGGTTATAAGTGGGTTACTGTAATGGATGGAATGAAATTTGAATTCAATGATATTATATCATTGTATACGAAAAACGATTCTGAACTGAAACGGGGTTTATCTGTCTAGGATATATTATAGATTATTAAAAATTAATTCAAGCTTTTCTACCGAAAAAATAAATTTTTATCGATATTTATAGAAAAAAAAACTAAAAAAGTTGAAAAATTAAAATGTCAGTAAACAGCTCAAAACAAATCTAAATATTTTGAAAATTTTATCAAATATATAAAATGGCTATTTAAACATTCAGTCAACATTTCAAGTATCTGCGGTAATTTGTTTTAGAGTTACATTAATATTTTAAAAATGTTCATAAGATAGATACAAAAAAAAAAAAATATTATACAATAAAATGATGTACAAGTTACTATAACCTCATATAGTTAATTCAAATTATAACTATAATATTTTACTTATATAATTATTACTTATTTAATATTTTATTCTACAAGAATCACGTTTCATTGTAGTTTTTTAATGTGACAGCTCACAGCTGTTTCGTCACAGTACTAATATTATTATTTTTGTTTAATTAGATATCACTAATTGAATTATACAATTTTGCCCTATAGTAGAATTAATAGCTATTTCTAAAATAATATAAATTCTTATCATACTTCAAAAAGCAACATAAAACATGTAGCATCATAAATGATGGATTTAATACACATACAAAAAAAAATACACAATATATAATTATATTTGATACTCTGGGAAAATTCGATTTGTAGGGCGGGGGAGTGAGGTGCGAATTCCGGGTCTAGTCGTGCAAATTCGTGCTAATTACGTGCTAAATATTGGGACAATAAAAAGTTTGAAAATCACATTATTTAAGTTTTGTGGGGGGCTGGGGAAATGCGCAAAAAAGGAAAATTCGATTTGTAGGGCGGGGGAGTGAGGTGCGAATTCCGGGTCTAGTCGTGCAAATTCGTGCTAATTACGTGCTAAATATTGGGACAAGAAAAAATTTGAAAATCACATTATTTAAGTTTTGTGGGGGGCTGGGGAAATGCGCAAAAAAGAAAATTCGATTTGTAGGGCGGGGGAGTGAGGTGCGAATTCCGGGTCTAGTCGTGCAAATTCGTGCTAATTACGTGCTAAATATTGGGACAAGAAAAAGTTTGAAAATCACATTATTTAAGTTTTGTGGGGGGCTGGGGAAATGCGCAAAAAAGGAAAATTCGATTTGTGGGCGGGGGAGTGAGGTGCGAATTCCGGGTCTAGTCGTGCAAATTCGTGCTAATTACGTGCTAAATATTGGGACAAGAAAAAGTTTGAAAATCACATTATTTAAGTTTTGTGGGGGGCTGGGGAAATGCGCAAAAAAGGAAAATTCGATTTGTAGGGCGGGGGAGTGAGGTGCGAATTCCGGGTCTAGTCGTGCAAATTCGTGCTAATTACGTGCTAAATATTGGCACAGGAATTAATTCTGTTTTGTCTTTTTTTATGTTTGGCGGGGCTGGTGAAATATTTCTTCAGCCCCCCATGGATATTTTTAGATTTTACGCACAATCTAAAATCGTGCAAATTACAAAAATAGTCGTGCAAATTCGTGCTAATTACGTGCTAAATAATTGCATAAAAAAATTGTTATAATATGAAAGTGGGGGGGCTGGGGAAACGTACGTCTTTATATCTATGTATTAAACATAAAATAGTAGACATATATATTTATTATTTATGAACAAATAAAATACAATCAATTAATTTGAGTCACACTTTTTTAATTATCATTGCACAAAAATTTCACAAAAAAATCAACAGTATTCAATAAAATATAATTTTTAAATAAATGTTTTATTTATAAATCATTATTTATAATTATTATACATGATGCAATAACTCAAAACATGAATGTACAAATTATAGAAGGTACCTTATTTTACAATCATTTCAACAATGGAAAATTTCTGTATTTTAATATTTCAAAAATGTGAGTTTTGATTTAATTTTAATAATTATTATTATGTGACTATTCTGTATATTAAAAAACTTAAAATCGTTATCAATAAATAGGAATTGTTTTTATCAGTTTTTAGTGTTTAAAGTTTGTACTATACAGCACGTGAAAAATATCAATTAACGAAATACGACACCACGACGTTGAAAAATATTTATTTTGATAATAAATATTTAAATGAGGAATTTTTTTTTAAATTAATAATAAACTTTGGCAGCGGTGACCGTTGGCTGAAATTGTTTACATTTTTTTTTTTTTTACATAAACTTGATTTTTATATAGTTTTTGCAAAGTTTAATTTTTACATAATATTATATAATATACTTGTTTACAATACATTTTCAAGAGGAATTTTGTTTCAGAAATTAAATTTGATAAACGTCATATAAATTATGAACACTATATAATATGCTATAAAACGGAGTTTTGCTAGAATGTGATAATGATAATCTAACATAGTATTTAGCACTATTATAAAGTACACTGCAGGCGTCATGTTATAATGAAGTCAGCTTTAAAGTACGGCGTCACATACGATATAGGTATTTTTTAACAAAACAAAAATAATATTATAATTAACTTTAATAATGGAAAAGCAAGAAGTGCTGGCTACTGCAGGCTACTTATTAAGTAGGCATTTACTGATAATGTTTTAAAAAATTTTTATCTTTTTTAAGCTTCTACTTTTTTTGTGTTCGGATATTTATTCAGTAAACAGATTTGATAAAGTTGATAACTATATTATGTTGACCTACAAACAAGAAACTTAATATTTATACTTGGTAGTTAGCATTTGGCTACTATTGGAAGTAGTTGGCTCACAACTTTATGTGTAGATTATAATTTACGGCAACTATGCAATAAAAAAAATTCGAGTTTTGTTTGGAGATTTGAAAAACTAATGCATCATCTCACATGAAAAACGATTCCTAGAAACTATTGAGTTTTAATAGCTGACTAATGAGTATGACTATTAAGTCAAAATGTGACTAATGAATAATAAGATAATGAGCGATATTTTAAGTATTTTAAATAACTAAGCACCCGTTTTACATTCATGAATTTGTTACATACGCATCATATAATTTATAATTTGTTCATTATTTTTATTATAAACGACGACTTTTTGGTAGAAATAGCCGATGTCTATATCTAATTCGTGTTCAATTTTTTATTTTTTTTTTTTACTTAAAAGTAAATTAATAATGACCCTAACGCTTTAGGAAACTAACCTGAGGAAATAGAATAATCGGAGTAACATTTTATTGATAAACTTTTATATTCGGAATATACATATAAAAATAATAATAATAATATCAATTATAAACAATACCTATTGAGATAAGTGTTTTTTGGGGTTTTAATTAGTCCCAAGTATAATAAAATGATTATTCTTTACTGATTGAAATTGTCTCCTACAAACGCCATTCGATCACAAGAGTCGCGAGCGATTACATCACCGCACTGTCACCCCAGATAAGTACCATCGAACTTGGTCACCACCAACGTCCTTATAATAATATTATCAAGTCGATTGCAAGTCTAAGTATAGTCGTATAGAGTACTTGCAAGTATCGTGTTCCTTGGGTTCATAGACTGTATTATATTATTATGCGTTTAAGTGCAGCGTGAACGGGTAATTATTGTTATTCTCGAATGTCATCGATATAGTAACGATATCGGTATTGACGGTATTTATATGCGGTGTCGACCATAAACAATAATATGATACACAGAATAGGTCTGTCGTCAGTCGTGTATAAAATATAATGACAAATAAACAGTAATTTACTATTCTAGTACCCCGGCTCGCCCACAAAACGCATCATAGTTTGACGCAAAATCATATTTTGTTTGCAGCAATAATAATTATATTAGGTACGATGGAATTTATCGGTCGCAAATATATCGAAAACTATATGTAGATACTCCAATATTATACATAATATATCGAAATATCGTCGTAAAGTCGCATAACCTATATAATATATTCAACTATTACTCTTCCCATTGAACCAGTCATGAATCGATGACACTGTCGTCAAGTACCTATATTATATAATACTACACAAGCTATTATTGTTGTACAATATATTATATTTATTATTTTGCTACATTTAACTGTTCAAACACAATTTAGAAAATAAGTTGAAAATCGGCTTATACGAGTGCGTTTCGATGTCATGACTTTCTTTTTATACAAAATTTGTTTTTCTTACGTACATATTTATTGAAGAGTATAATAGATCTAAACATTCTAAACTAACTTGCAGACATCAGAAACGAGCGCGAAGGAAGATTTCCCGCGAAACAAATTTTAAACTACCACCATTTTACGATGCCTATTGACTATACGTCAATTTATTGAGTTTGTCGTTATACATATTACATATTATATAATTAATATTATACAATATTATATATTATTATTATACAATATATCAATATCCTACATTAACGCGTATTAGATATTGTTGTTACTTTATTATCTTGGAAAAAAAAAAACGCTGTTTGTAGTATGAAGGCATAGTCCTGCTGCAGACAAGAAGTGTTTTTGTTGCACGCATTGACGTCATAGACGATTTTAATAATCTACGAGTGTAATATTTTCTCTCACTGTAACATCAATCGAGTGGACTCTATACGTATACAAAGGATTAGAACAGAACAATAGCTTATACAGGTATACAATCATTTATACATGTATATGTATTGTAATATAATATAGTCTATAGGTAAGGTTACCTGGTTATATTTTTCTTTATAGGGATTGTACGCCGAGGTAGGTTTAACTTGATACATTTTAAAATTTAATTTTTACACAACTAAATGGATTCCAATATCTTTTACCAGGTATTAAAAATTATTATACATACACATTAGATAAGTATCGACAGCCATGAATTATACATATTTTGAAACGTTACCGAAAGAAGTTAAATATGTGTAGTCATGTTATTATAGTTGATACTTCAATCGCACAAATTCATTTAAATATCGCGTTCATTATAGTCAAAACTGTTTTATTGGTGAAACAATATAATTTGTACTTATAGTATAGGTAAGTCGGTTTGGATATAAATTTATAAAAACCATGTTAATCTTTAATTTGTCTTTAAGTCATTAAGGTCGTATACTCGTATCTATCATATCGTGTAACTGAAATACTGCTGTCTTATTATGACGAAATGTCAACTATCATTCTTAAGTTATGGATTCTAAATTCTAACATTTGTATGGTTTCGAGAATTAAATGAATTTTGTTAACATTTGAACTTTAAATGGTTATAAAAAATACATCTCTACAACAACTCATCTATGCTTTAATACTTTCTAACTGCTATTCTAACAACTTATGAGTAACCGTTGTGTGTTAAACTGCTTCACCCAATGTTTTTTTTTTAATTTGAGGAAAAATTTAAAATGTCTTGGTCAAAAAATTTAAAAAAAATTGACAATTATGTATGGAAATAATAATACAAATATTGAAATATCTAGAAAAAATGTCAAATATCTATAACTGTTTTTCGATTAACTATAAAAAAAACAAAATTGTTCGATGAGAATTCGTTTAATTAAAGCTTAATTTCGTGAAAAAATTATGTTAAGAATTTACCGCTAAGTACCTACTAAGCATTAAAAGAACCAATATTATAATTTATATAATTATGTTTTCAGTTTTATAATACAATATGTACACATAGAATGTCAATTATTTTTTGAGAAAACAGTATAATATATAGTAAATTAATTATTAATTATTTGTACTTATTCAAATAAATAATACATATATACTTAGTAAACACTAGGTATACACTTCAACAAACGCCATTGACCTGTCAATTACGACGAGTCAGCAAATAAGGTTATTGTGGTTACGGCGGTATAGAAAAAATGATAAAAGTGATATTTTACGAAGGTCTCATCGACAAGATCTCACAATTTATGGTTCAATACTCATGCATTAACAAAAGTTATCGACATTAATAACACGGTTTATATGGATCAAACGGCAAACACATCTACTTCTTTAATCATCCATTTTCAGTACTATATAGGACTGAATTTACGGTATTCCATTTTAGTGTTTGTATACAGGAACATTAAACTTTTCTACAGAGTACAGATACATACACAAACGACACGAAACCCATATCATCCAATTATTTTATCGAGTAATTTTAAACATATATTTTTTTATTAATTAAGAGAACAATGTTTTAGTACCTATTCTGTTTCCACATAATAATACAATAAACGCATTAAAATAACATAAATATTTTTGGATTAAACATTTCAACATTGAAATGGTTCGTTGTTGTTACTGATTGGTATTAGGTAACCTATATACTTATAACGATATTTACGTTCTTAATAATGATAATTATTATTATTTGCCATGTTAAAATAAACTACGTATTAATATTTCAATATTTATTGTTCTATAGAATATTATAAATAGAAATTGGCCTACAAAAGCCACAACGAATTGTTACCTATAACTTTAGCGGTATATTTCGTTAAAAAAATATAATAACCTTGGTAGTTTGTACACATTTATACTTGTAGTTTAATGGCAAACATTATTTTAGACAAATTTACAAAATAATAATTATAGGTACTATTGTGTGTACAGCACCAAGGGTTTTTTTTTTTTTGGTCGTATAAATAAAATTAATGACACAATATTTAAAATGTTTAAATACCATTATTATACTTTAATACATTTACGATAAAAATGCTACAAAATATTGTAATAATCAAAATTGAAAACATTTCTAATGCTGCAAGCTAATTAATGAGTATCTAAAAATAGCAGTTAATATTGTATATTTGATCAGAGTATGAACGAACGTCCGTTGTGAATTTATAGGTAATAATTAATATGAATTTATTATATGATAATTATGTGTAAAGGTTGAAAGGTTATACAAACACATTTATAGATTAAAATAACTTTGCAAAAGCTTGTGTGGCATAATTGTTTTACAAACGTGACACGATTTGTTTATAATAATATCCTAAATCTCGAGAATCTGATTATATCGTAAATATTTGCCGTACAAAAGTTCAACTGCCCAAATTTGTTTGCTCTGAAATTGGCACGTTTGAATATATTGGAGTTCTTATTTAATTTAATTTTTTTAATTTTAGTCATTGATATTATATTATACTAAATAATAAAGTGTGCCAGTAATTAAAATGATATTATTAAAATAAACATATTATAATATATCGATGATTTCAGGACAGTCGAAATGGTCCGACGTAGGTAAACGAATTATGAATGAATACCTATATTAGGCTTACTGTATACGGTTTATATTATGTATAATAATATGAAACAAAAATCGGCATAGATATAACTGATTAAAAATACATATGTATGAGTGGAATCGAAAATTAAATGAATCATTTATTTGCCCCGAATCCCCGATCGATTGTTATGTGTTATGTAGCTCTTCTTAGCCAGGCGATCATTTTAACCATTGCATAATGTAATAAATTAATAACTGTGTCATTAAAGGAAAGATAAATGTACATACGTCACAACGACAAGTGGATAACTATATACGTTTGCGTATAATATATTATGGGATAAGGCATAGTGATTTCCTATAATGATTATTCGAAGAAGGTTTTAGAGTTAATTTTGTGTACAGATAACACAAATAATGTTTGTTGGGAAAATGATTTAACTTAAATGTCTTTGATTGTCAGCGACCTATGACTCGTAAGATTCGTTCATTTAACTTTACAGAACCGCCATTAATTCTTTGAAAATTAGTAAATAAAAAAAGTATAATAATAAGTGAGAAGATAATTTTATACTCTGGTGAATAAGCATGATGTATTATCAAACGTAATACTAATGATTTATTATTGTTTTATGATTAAATAATAGAAAAAGTTAAATAGTTCAATAGTTTTTTTTTTTTAAGAATTCGTCAATAATTAAAACAATATACGTCATAAGTGAGTATCTAATTAAGATATTCAACATTAATCGAATTGGAAAAATTAAAGGAATAGCACTCTTTAATTGAAAAACATAATTTATTATCTTTGATATATGATTGAATTCGATCAAATTTTTTGAGCGCGAAGAACTCCTTATCTGCCAAACTTCAATCCTCAAACAAATAATTATAGTATACGAATATATTAGAATAGTACTTATATACTATTAAAGTAAATGTTTGAACAATTTATTTTCATTAAAAATAATTTTAATCGACAAAATGTATATTAATAATTTGTATTATTTTAGATTCTGAGCGGAGCGGAGCTATGAAGGAATGTATTGGTTTTACAATTATATGTTTTTTTTTGTGTATGTTTATTCAATACTCGATAAGTAGTAGAAATAATGGTTTAATTTTTTAATTAGAGGGTGGTTTCTGATAGAAAATTTCCAGTAGATTTCAAAATAATTAAGGAAAAACGAGTATTTTAGGAAATGAATTTTGTTTTTTTAGCGTAACTCCCATTTATCCTTTAATTAAATATTTATTACCCAAACATTAAAATTTTTCTACAAATTTATGCAACGATTACCACCATATCAGCAACAGCTGAGAGATAACTTTCTTTCCAACGGCAATTGAAAAATTATATGAGATCTTGACATCTTGTATGAAAAAAGATAGGCTAAATAGGTTAAAAATATTGAATATTCATAAACGAATACCCCAATGATATCTATATGAATTCATAAATTTTCTCGACAAAAGCAAAGGCCAATGGAGATTGAAGATTGGTCAAAAGACTAATGAAATTATTAATTTTTCATATTTTATCATTATAAAATATATTAGAAATACTAAAATGATATAGGTATTTAATCTTTCTGTTAACACAAATTATCCCCCCTTCACATTTTATACTTCTAGATCCAATCCTGAATTACAATATCGCCAAAAAAGTATAATACCTACTACGCAGAGGAACACACGTTCGCGTTTTTTTAATAGCAAGTAACTCATAACACTTATTATGACCTGTAGACCCCACGGAGCAGATGTAATACAAGCGATTAAACCGAAAAAAATAAATCGGCGTGCGTCTTTTAATTGGAAACTACGTAACATCGTAATCTTGGTACGCACGTATATATTATTGTTATATTTTTTATCAATTCTGAGATTCTAACGATATCCTGCAGTGGGTTAATTTGAATGAAAAAACTGTCAGTACAGAAGCCCTTTATTCTATCAGTCAGTCCACCATAAATTACATAGATGATAATTTAAAAATTGGGAGTGTTGACCATCTCCAAACCACTCCTCACAAATAACAAAAAACAATTCTTTTTTAGATACCATATAATGCTTTAACTTGGAGTGTCATGCGTTTTGACATATTACCTTTTAACCTGCCTAAATAAAAAACTTGTTCCGACGAGTCCTTATACTTTGTTTGAGGCAAGTAATATTAAATATAAAAGATTTTTTTTTTTATTATTAACAAAATAACATTTACAATCTATACATAATAAAATACAATAAGCAAATATGTTTACAATTATAATAGAGACTTAAATATAAAAGATAAAATATTATATACTTAGGTATATATTATTATTTCAACTAAACTTAATAATTATGGCATAAATATCAATTTTTCTCGAACATGTAAAACGTGAAATAAAGTTGTTGGATCTTTTTTTTAAAATTATTTTCACAATAATATGTACAATCTGAACAATTGGTGCATAATAAGCATATATATGCTAAGAGCAATAATAAAACGAGCAGGTGAAATAAGAAACCCACTAGTGGCACTTGACTGCAGGGAAAGTATGGATCTTAAAATTGAAAACATTTTTACTATAAAACCAAATGAACGATACATTTCGATTGTAAATTAAATTTTAAATGAATCAAATTACTTGAAAAATGTATCTTTTCATTTTCGGTGTATTAACCAAATTTGGTTAATCTCAAGTCTATCAAAATGGTAGGGAAAATGTATTGATAAAATAGAATTTATGATAAAGGGCTTCACCAAGAACTTAACCCAGAGCCCCGAAATTCCAAAGTAGGGTGCTGTTTACACACCCTTATATTATACTATGTACTCGCAGGAACGGTTAATAATATTACATTATCGTGGGAACGGGACAAAGGGCAAGGAAAATTGAATAAAATTAATTTATCTTTATCGAATTTTCATTAGTAAAGTCATTGTGGCGTGGGACAGACAGATATATAGTATGATGACGACAGTCGATACGATAATATTTAATATTGTAGTAGTATGAATTTTTAATGGTGAAAAATCTCCAAGAGATACCAGCGTAATGACGACAATAAAAATGATATAATAGTGTAATTGTTATCGGCTCATTGAACAATTTTAATACTATAAATAGTTACGTAATTATTATATGTTCATATTTCATGTCAAAGTTCGATCAAATTAAAACATAAATATATGAGTAATTGAATAACAAAGTGATTGTCGATCTCGTGACTTTTACGTCATCAGCTATACAGTCATATTATAATAATATTTTGAGAAGTAAAATATTGAAAGTATCGTAAAATTATAATTTAAAAAAAAAAAACTGGAAAATTACCGTATAGTAAATTTCGAGTGTACCTCGTCATTGTAATCTATAGGTTGAATTCAATGGTAAATAATTGTATACGATAAACGATTCTCAACTAAGGAGACGGGCGATGGACCAGTATCTAATTTTTAAGACATAATTTATGTTATTTTTATATTATTAATTATTAGTTATTACCAAGACAATTTTACTCCGTCCTAGAAAAAAAAGAACAAAACATTTAATCGATTTGGACGAAATTCGTATTGTATGTAAATATTTCCTTTTTTCACTGTTTTTTGTAAGTTTTTCTTTTAGTTATGATTGATTAAGATATGTACTGGAAATTTCCTTATACATATCATATTATTACATCAATGTAAAACCATTAGGTTACCTAGGTTAGATTTATTTCATCTAATCATTTGGAACCTCAATAAATATGGCCACTCGTATGCTCGACAAGATGTTGCAGAGATTTCGAATTTGAATTCTCATTCGAACATAACATTTTGTACACAACAATATAATAAAAGCTTAGCACTAAATAGTTGGAAAGTTATAGTTAAGGTTAAATGCAATATCTATAACTGCTAGCACACGTGAGAAAGGACAAACAGTAAAACACATAGTATTTATAAATGTACTCAAATAAAATTTCAAGGAGAAATTGAAAACATTCATAGCAGCAATGTCGAAGCAATAGATTAGATGCGCAAGCTGCAGACTGTGCATTTATGTCTAGACTCTTCTTCTAGTTTTTTGCCTACCTCCCTTTTTCTGCCTCAAGTTATTATATTTTGGTATAATATTTTATTTATGCAATTTCTTTATGTTTATTAAAAATATTATGATTATTATTTATTGCTGTTATTTACTACCTACTGTTTGAATTTATTTATACATGTATATTGGTGTTTTTCATTATTGTATCCTAACATAATTTGCCCAAAGGCATAAGTAATAAAAAAAAAATTTTATTTTAAAAGTAATTTTTAACTTGACTTATTGGTTTCACTTCGCAGGTAATAATACTTTCTAACTTAAAGAGTTGAATCAAACGCATAAAATAATTTAATCTGTACAGCACTAAAGCTAAAAATTAACTTAATTTTAAAGTAAAAATCAGTAGCCTTTTAAAATCATTATAATAAATGTATATATATATTATACATTATAAAGTTTTATTTTAATATAAATAATTCTAACAAATTATAGGGAAATTAAATAATTTTATACTAAAAAGTTTGTTATATTAGATATTATATAGAAATTAAAAATTTAACATTTAAAATATTAACGCATATTTTCTATCTCGCTCCTAGAAACAAAGTCATCTATAATTTCTTCATAATATTGTTCTGATAGCTTTGTTTCAAAGCAATAATTGCAGCTAGTCCGGTGAGCAATTTGTCACAGAATACTGCGATTATCAATATGACAAAAAGGTTTTAAATATTTGATTCATTTAAATTAAAACATCTATATGACCCAGGAAAGTGGGGCACGGGGCTTGTCACTCTTGCGCCGGCGCTGCAGCACTTCGATAAGGACGGCGAACGTTTATGCACTCGATCGTATATTGTATGTATATACTAACTAAATGCATAGCTTTAACAACAGAAGCTTAATGCATCCAATGCATTTGAATGTGCTACGAACAACGCATGTTGCGTAATCCGTTGAACTAACAAGTCCTCACTATTAATTTTAAAAGCTTGATGATGATAATATATAATGATATGCTCGCTGACATATCATACAGAGTGATGACGTTAGGTACGCGATGACAACAAACTCTAACTGATTCATCATAAGCCTAAATTATAATTAAATAATTACGGTATGTTTTTTCGCCTACTTATGCAATATAGTTTATTTTAGAAACAGAATCATATTTATTTTTTTAATAATAGTGATGATAATTCTATGAACAAAAATATTTTAATATATTCTATATATTTAAACTATTTACTATGTATTTAATACTATAATAAATGATATTCTTAAGTATGTCACATTATTGTCACCTCGAATGTATTGTGACGTGCTGGGTTCGTCCGTCTAAATAATTAAACAAAGAGTACCTAATCACAAATCGGAATTAGGAATCAAACTATTTAGAAAAACCGTTATACCTATCCGTGTTATTAGACATTTTTACTTTAGAATAAATTAAAACCAATTTATATTTATTTAATGATTAATTACGATTTGCGAATTATGATATTATAGTACGTTAATAATGCAATACTACAGTACGCATTTTAAAGTTTATTAAACGCTTAAATGTCAGCGTTTAAACAATAGTTATATGTACACAGAATAAGTAGGTAGGTCGTAGGTATAAGAGTAATATTTAGTAGGATATTTAAGAATGCATTAACCTCTTATGGTTATTACTCTACGATTGACATACGAATCAATTAAAATGTAATATAGTTACATTCAGATACGAATTCGAATTTGTTTATAATATTATACTATATTCCTTTAAATCAAAAATTGCTACAACTCTACGTGTGAGATGTGTGTAATAATTATGTATATGTATATTAATATATTTAATATAAGTAATTAAGTAACTGTTCTAATCAATCGAAAAAAGTCTTTGGAAGAATATTCAATCAATAACCTCGCAAAAAGAATAAAGATAACCGACTTAAAAACTACCTAGCTAAAACCTAGTACGTTATAGTATAGTGTAGTTTATACTTTTAGACAATTATAAACATCAAATCAATTGTTACTGAATTAAAATATTGTGTTAATCTTAAAGAAAGGTAGGTGCGTTATTAACGGTTTTTTTAAACATGTATGTATAAAGTGTTAATAATTTATTGCATTTCATTAATTTAAAACAGTGAAATATAATTTAGTTATGAACTTGTGTAGTTAAAAACAATACACACTATGCAAAACTGCAGTAATTATTTTATAAGTTAAAAACATTAAACAAATTACTATAAAATTAATTATTTTATTTTCATAATAAATCATTTTAAGCAATTATGTTAAACGTCTAATACTCTAATCTAATCATATATAAACGTAGACATTAAGTAACACATTATATATATTATGTGAATTTATATTTTGGGAGCAATAGTATACAAGAGGTACCTAACCTATTTATTTGATTTACTTATCATTTTTGGACGTTAGTCTCTCCCGGTGACTGTGATTAAAATACAAATCGATGTCATAAAGTATTCGTTATCAAAAATTTAGTGCACCTGTATAATATTGTATCGATAAATTTGTAGACTGATTATTGATTAAGACTGATATAAACACCTTGTTACAAACATGAAACACGGAGACCGTACGTATATTAACATGGCATATTATGATATTATGTTTGCGATATTATCAACGTCTGAAGTGTTGTTAATTATAAACGCGAAACGATTACATTCAGTTAAATATAATATGATGACTCTGACTGAGACGTGTGGATGATGTGCGTTGATATATTAACAACAAATCAATAATTTCGAGGGAAATCGTCTCGTAAACAGACTTACAAGTTATAATATAATAATAATTAATAGGTAAGTTAATAATTATGTAATATAATATATTATAATTATTTATTCAAATCAAAGGTTATACTTTATACACGATTTTCAATAAAATCAGTACTACTAATCTAGCCATATAGGTAATAATATTATGATAATATGTATGTCATATTTAAATATCACAATCATAGGTTGACATAATATTATAGTTAGGATCATGATTAAGACGATCAGATTTCACTCAAAATAAATATTTGTTTACACCAGACAATATAAACATCGTAATTTACCTAACCCTAACCTGGCATTATGTATATTGAAATTTTGCCTTTATGGGTATATGGGTAATTTTTCATGAAATGGTCATCGGAAAAAAGAATTGTGTAGAGTGTACTTGATTATAGCAAAATAATATATTACTATTAGGGTATAAAAATATAAAATAAGTATGTCATCAGTCATCACCAATAACTGGATATCATGCAATAAATTACATTGTTAAATACTAAATAATAATAGTGTAATAGCGTTTACAATTTTGAGAAAATAGGGTTGCAGATAGTAGACACCTGCAGAAACGTAATAAAAACATGTATATATATTTTACTAATAATTTTAATAAATAACAACTATATCAATTTTAATTTTGTGATATAAATTTAATGATATAAATCAAACGGCGTTCAAAAAGGAAACTCAGCAGCAAAAAGTGAGAACCACTGATATGTATTAAATTGTTAAAACCACTCAAACAAAACATAATATATTATATATAGAACCTTAAGCACTATAAATTCCATCCGATATTTAATCCCTATAGAGGTGTGTATGGTGTACTATTTATAAGCAGACTGAGGTATGATATTATAATATCCGTCTACCATAGTTACTACATAGATTAGCCATTAAGGGTCAACATAATATAAACGTGTAATATAATACGTTACATGTAAGTTGTAACTGCAATCTGCAAGTAAGTACAGATACAGTATAAGGTGTACGTCGTATATATTATACGTATCATGCATTGGTAGTCGAGTTAGGTATTTGTACAACGATACATAACATGAAATTTATGCTTGAGTATTTTTATTCGGAGTCGCTTCACTTCACATTCTGTTTGACGATTTTTTTTCTATTTTAAATAAAATATTAAATGCGCAAAATCGACTATAATTTCGACAGTTAAATCGGTAGTGAAACATCTGTTTCTTGAGTTAAGCAATTGTCACCTTTTTTAAATCCACCATGAAAATGATTTTGTAATAAAAGAAAACTACCTACCCTTAAATAATACATATGTTTTTCTATATATACGTGAAATTATAAAATTATAATTTGTATTATACTCGTAAAGAGAGCAGAAATGTAGAGACTAAAATTGTGTGTAGTATGAAATTAAAAATTATGCAATAACCTATAATAACTAATAACTTTTTTTACAGTTTTTTATTTCAATGAATGGATCATAGGTAATGTTTTCAAGGTCGTTACTATTTTATTATGATGTAGTCTATTATTATGCTCTATGTAGACAAAGAAAAATAGAATTTGACTACCCTATGTTTATGTATATGGATTAAACACACTTTTTACGGGGGGGGGGGGGGGGGAGGAGAGCCTCCCACGTTAACTTAAAATTGTATGTAAAGTGTGTATAATAAAAAAATATGTCTTAGCCTCTGCTGGTAAATGATAAATGATTATTTATCCATGACGCAAAGTTTCCCTTGATGATGGTTTGAAACTACTCTATTGAACACTGAGCTGTCGTTCATACATTCCGTCGTAAACGTAATACTATGTATAGCTAACTATATACTGCAGTTGTCTAATAAAATGTTTATTTAAGACTTGAATACATACAGAGAACGTCATTACGTCAGGATGATACTTGAATTATTGCAATACGTAGAATAACATTATTTGTTTGAAAATAAAAGTTTATTTTAAATGATAGGTACTTTTTAATACTTATATACACCAATAAATGTTGGATATAATATAAGCTACGAATATAATACTATGTTATCACTTATCAGCGTGGACGCATGGTTCTTAATGGTTCATTCCCAAGAGTATGATTACTGTATGATGTCTTAGTATTTCTCGAAATGTTTTTAAACAAAACAAACAATATTGTACCTACTATATAGCTATTAATTAATGTAATAATAATATTATGAAACTATTTGTTGTTAAGATTATATAGTCAATTTTCTGTTAAAAAACAAATATTAACAAATATTATAACTAATTAGTCATATAATAAAGTACTTATAACAAAAGAATATGATTGTAATATTTACTTAAGCCGTACGACATAAAAATTCCATTTGTGTAGGCTTACGAAAGTTAATCGTTGATAAATACGTAGTTATTATTTGAAATAAATCACGTGTATAGACATAATTCCTAATTGAATATAATGAGAATAATAACTCCAATAGTTAATATAATATATTTTTATGTATTGGTACCTAATACATAAGTAATTAAGTAAACTACATCTTAATACTATAATAATCTAATCCAACCCTATAGTTGCCTACATATTATACATTTATATATATGTGATTTTGTGCGTTTTTAGTTGGTTTTTTTTATGACTTAATAACATAAAAGTATAGGTGTAACAATTATAGCATAATATATTATTATTATATTAGTATAGACGGTGTGTCCAGTTCGAGTTCTCAGAAGTATGATGCTATAAACATTAATATTAGTCATCCTAAAGTCACATAACTTTTTTAAATAAACTATACACTACTCTTGGTTGATGCGAGAAAGTATCGAACAAAAATTACGTATCATATTAAAACGTATCTACTCAATAATGTGTGTCAAGTCGACACGCCGAATCGTTAAAATCACCGTTGAGTTGCAATGTTGCACTGTTTGTCATTATTGTAGTCTTTTAATTTATTTTATTATTAACGAATCCCTGGGGAACACAGTTTTAATTAAATCATCTGTATGCAGTTATATGGAGAGTGGCGTATATAAGGGGTAGGGTCTGGTGGACTGCAATCCCGCGAAAATTATTTCTATATACGCCACTGGGAGCCAGGATGGGTTGGATTTGCCAATTCGGAGTAATTCCGTTTGAAGTTTGAACCGTCTGCATCTCCGATAAGTAGTGACAAGTGCATATATTATATATTATGCTGATTGGTATAAAAGAAATATGGAGTTATTGAAGTCAAATAATGAACAAATTTTCCGTGAAATTGACTACCGTCGTATAATAGTATTATGTATTCACGACTGAATAAAAACTTCTACAAGCAGTTTACACTAGTCTTCGATATCTGCTACAAATTGAATATAAACATTTTAATAATATAGATTAAAGCATAATAGTAATTTAATTTTTGAGAACTCTATAGGTATAAATTCGGAAAATATTCGAATAAAGTTGAAGGCCCTGCAACTTCACAGACACCACCAATATACGGTAACGCATGGATTTACGATCTATAGATATCTTCTCTCACTGGTGTAACATATATTTCTCATTCGTCGTTTTAGAGCTTGACCAATAATAAAAAGTCTTAACGTTTATAATAGCGGTCGTCTTGACAACGATTTTCCATATGCGGAATCCATACAGGGACAATAAAACAAAACATAACATAAACTCAACTATGTCCAACATATAGACGGAACAATCAGAATTGTTTATAAAAACAGAAATAAAAGAAAAACCAGACCCTATGTGGACCCAACATTAGAGTTAAATGTGGCGATTTAAGCTCTGGCTCACTTATAAGTTCTTAATGTTTATAACTTTTTATGTACATCATAAAGATTATAATTATATATTTTATGGCCCCCTACGTGAAAAATGGCCACTGCAGAGTACCGCGACCTGAATTTCTTACCATAGACCAGGGGTGGCGAACCCACGGCACGCGTGCCGAAAGTGGCACGTTTGTCAAATTTCAATGGCACGCGAAAAATTAAAACTGAGAAAAATTATGCTATTCTTTAAATTTTGTTGTAAAAAATTCAAATAAATAAATTCAAATAATTTTAAAAGTTATAATATTCCTATATGTAAAATTGATTATGTTACTATATTAATGAAGTTAATCTCTCATTAGATAGTGTACAGAATTGGTATGATAATAATTTCTTAGAGTTAAATCTTAAAAAATCTAATTATATATTATTTAATCTTAGACCTAATTCATTTACATTAAATAATCTTGTCATTGGTCCGCATTCCTTAAATTGTAAAAACAAAATTGTATCCTGTAATTGTCAACATATTCAAAGAGTAAATCATATTAAATATTTAGGGTTAATATTTGATGATAAACTTAAATGGAATTATCATATAGATAAATTGGTTAATACCATTAGGAAGTTATTTTATAACTTTAAAAGCTTAAAATATGTTTTAGATTTTAAACATTTGAGAATTATGTACATATCTTTAGTTCAGTCCTTAGTTTATTATGGATTACCCTTTTGGGGTGGTACTTATAAAGATTATTTGACTCCTTTATTTACAACTATCAATAGTTTAATAAAATTTATTATCTCAAAGCCTTTTTTGTATCCAACAAAACAGTTATATATTGATTTTAATGTTCAACCTATATCAATATTATATTATAAATCTTTGCTTTTACTTATATATAAATATAGACATTGTTTGAATACCATAGAGCATAATTATAATACTAGAAATAAGTGTCATTTTAATATTAATTCTATTAGATTTTATAAGACAGTAACTTCACAGAGTACTATTTACAAATGCACATTGTTGTGTCGTAAATTAAGTTTAAATCTTATGAATTTTAATAATATTAACTCATTAAAATTATATATTAAGCTTAACCAGTTTGATAATGTTACACTATTAATTATGATTTGTAAATTTGTTATTGTAATTTGTAATTGGATTTTGTACTGTTATACTGTTATATAATTTTAAATAATTCTGTTATTATTTAATACTATAAGAAACTCTCTCTTCTAAGCACAAGGTTTTAGCTTTTTAGAAGTGAGTTAATATATTATTTTGACTTTATTTTATTATCTTTTTTTTTATTTATTTTATTATTTTACGTTGTTATATGATATATTGGCAGAATAAACTTATTTATTATTATTATTATTATTATTATTATTATATTATCATTATATTTAATATTTTCTATTTAGTGCTTACAAACTTTGGACACGGGAAAAATTATCAAACCCTTGATTGCAAAAATTTGGCGCTAGACCCAAAAAAGTTGGTTACCTCTACCATAGACGATAGTTATGAGTTCCAATCTATAGCGTTTATTAAGGCACACAGCGTAGTGGCTGTTGTCGTGCCACGCGTATTGGGGACCACTGAGGTGAAACGGCCGTTAGGTTCAACTGGTTCGAGACGGTCAGATGTCACATTTCAGGTCACAGACTATTAACAAGTTGATAACTAAATAAAATACTAAAATTTTTTTAAACTAAAAACAAGTATACCATATTATAATATATAGGTAGGTATAAAATACAATCAATGCTTAATATGCCAATAATGGATTTTAGAGTACACATTATTGTCTATTATTTATTGGGGTGCTTTACCACACCTCACTTGATCATTGACACAATTTAACTAAGAATATAATCATAATGAATATAAATGATAATTTTGTATTTATGTAATAATTCTAGTAGTTATATGCTTAAAACGAGTGTTTCAGAATTATAATATATGTACGTATAACTAAAAAATATAATATTCTTAATTCATATTTCTTCACATTGCACAAAATACCTAATCGGACGTAATTATAATTCTGAATACTACATAAAATTAAATTTAACGCGTGCGTCAAGAAAATCGTGTTCTGATAGTGTTGGGTTACAATGGTTATATAATGCATGTTTAATTCAACGTTAAATATTATTTTAGATTTCAGTCACAAGTTATAATATACTAATACGTGCATATTTAAATAAATGTCTTATATTGATTAATATGTACGCACTATTTTTATACTCAAACACGTTACAATAAATTGTATGCATATTGTGCATTTTTTTTTTAAACAAGCTATAAAACCGTTACGAATCGAATTAATGACGTGGCCATTAAAATAACTGGCAACCACCTACCAATACGATTTGCGTTTATAATAATAGTGATTTACAAAAACGCTGCACACATTTGGCAATGACACGATTGACACGTTGTAGTATTGCACATGATGCCCACCGACAATAATATTATTAAAGAGCCATGTTTTATATTCATATATATAGATGATTATATACATCGTTAGTTTCGACGTACAATTAGAAATGCAAATAAAATACAATTAAAAAGTTATATGACAAGGACTAGTACGCACATATAACATTATCGTTATTATACTTATTATATATGAAAATATATTGGGGATTTACCAATGTGATAAAACTTATGAAATATCTTTAAACTGGTTTAACATAATGGATTATATTATTATTATTTATTTATAGATATTTGTAATACATAGCAGGTTACTACTTTACCAGATACTGTATTCAGCAGCAATAACCGACTAAGTCGTGATTGACGTCATTGACGTCGCTAGAATACACGAATTACGATTATTACATGGTTATAACTTATAATATGTACCATAAATATGATAACAATAAATTAAATATGCGCGGTTAGCTAACTATATATTTATTTTTTAACACCTCTATATAATACCAACAGGCTACCAACTAGCACACGTTTAAATTTTCTCTCGGTTTTGTCGGAGCTCGAAAAGACTAATAATTATTAGAATTAATATTTAATATCCTTCAGATACACTGTCTTGGTCCTAATGCATTGCTATAGATTTCGTTTAAACTTTTAAGTCATATCGTATGGCGATCTGTACATTTATATAGTTTTCAATGGATTTCATGATATGAAATCCATTAGTCAAATATACTTCATTAAAGCAAAAAAGTAATAAACAAAAATAATTTGTGAAATAAATATTGATTGCGAACGGCGACATGAAATTATTGTATATACGTAATATAAAACAAGGTAATTAAATTTTAAATTTTTTATACTAATTTCCCGAAATTTAATAATATATTCATTTGTATGATTTTTAAGAATCTGAGCAAAACGGAACAATATATAATGAAGCAATGGTGTGAAAGATATTTTTCTATAAGTGATGATAAAAATGTTTACACTAGGTTGAAAAATAATTAGGCACAATTTCTTTTTAACAGCACTTGAAATAATTTGTAACAATCATGAAAATTTGCAAATTTTTTTAGTTAATAATATAGGTATACAATTTTAAATTTTATAAGCCAAGTCAAAATAAGCCTTAAAAATTGAATACAAAGTTCCTCATCTTACAACAACCTAAATTTCTCAACAACGCATAATCATAATATGTATAATAATAATAAATTACTATAATTAGTAATTTATTAATAACATATAATGTAGAAATTATCTTTAAAAATACCTACAGAATATAACAGACTGTCATCTATACACTTAAAATTGTTTTTCAATGTACACAACAATTTAGCATTGAATTAAAATTTAATATAATCGATTAGTGATCTATTCAATGAAGAGATATCTACACGCGCAGAGCGACTTTCTAGTTTCTTATTATATATTGGAATTTCAGAAAAATATTCTACTTCAGAATATGATATGAAAAATGTCTGCAATCATTAAAAAAAAGTAGAAGACTGAAAACTATAAATTTTTTTCAAAAATTCAAAATATAATTTTTATTAACTTGAATACATTCAAAACGTAATCAATAATCATTTTCAATAAAATAAGTGGTGTTTGCCTTTAAAATATTAACCTTGTGATTTGTATAGTATGCTTATTAACTACCGTCTGCGATGTAAATTTGTAGTAGGTTTTGAAACATTTACCCCATAATATATTGTTTTTTTCAATAATTTGTATTTATCAAAATGCAACTTCCGGGTCACAACGAGTGAAACGAGGTAAACCGGACGCTACGTATGACATACATTTTTTTACTAAATATTCGGTTTTATATACACTGCTTTGTGATATAGCCTATTGTCCAAAAAAAAGTATCGTTCGCTATTGCTCGGCGTCTCTGTCTCTTGTATTTGGTATGGAATTTTAGTTTACACATTTACCGTGCAATACCATTACGGTGTAGTGTTATGACTGATTGATATATAATATATTATTGTATACCGGGTGATTCATTTAATATGTAACTCATTATCAAAAAGTATTAATATTTTTCACATGGTTGAAAGCCGTTACAAAACAACGTTTATTTAAAAAAAATTAAGTTTTCAAATATTTTTATTTTTATATTTATTTTTAAGTTTTTAAATTTTCTGAATTAATAAACACACAGTTTAAATTTTATCTTCAAAAACAGAATATTTTTCTGAGTATTTCGACGAATAGAAATTAAATTTAGAATGAGTATAGTTTATGAGTTATAAATTCATAAGTATTTAAAGTTAAAGTTGGTGGAGTAGTATGACGTATCATTCATCTCAGCTTAAAACACATATAACACATAAGCTTCTCGTTCAAAATTCGATTTTTACAGCCTTAGAGAAATGTTGTAAATAAAAAAAAAAATTCTTTCTTTTTAAAATGTTGTTTTTAAAAACCAGAAGTCATGTTCAATTTTTTTCAAAAACATCATTTTCATTGTACGAAAATATTATTACTTATATATAATGATAGTGTTCAATGATAAAATAATCACCCGGTATAGGTGACGACTCTCATCAATAAATTTGACGTTTTTCGTCTTGGGAGGGACATATCATACAACAGGCACGTTTGTATATACAAAAATAAAATAATATAGACCACCCTGGTAGACTGTAAAGTATATAATTTCGGATCGTCTTCGTCGAAAGCTACACTCGAAAACCAACTCACGTGCATGATGGCGTCTAATATATAATTTATATAAAATAACACGCGACACTGGGACGGAACATCGTACACAAGTATATAATTATATATATATACGAGGATAGAAAAATAGATAAACCATACGTCCAAACACGAAATATTTGACATAGTACATTAATATGTAGAATGTAGTTATTAAAAATAAACGCAAACCTATTTTACAACCACTTGCAATTTATTGAGCCGACAAAGTTGTATTGAAAAGTTCTGATGATATATTTTTGAACTATTCAGATTAATTTTTCAAAACGATTATTTGTAGTACATAAAACGAAAAATAAATTTATACCGTAGGTACATAGCGTATTTTTAATACAAGTACAATTTATATGTGCTAAAAATCCAAAACTCATGAGTTCGACATAAATTAATTATCAAAAAGCAAAACTACGGAGTGAGCATACTTGGTGTCTGATGAATCACACTGTATAATATATAATGAATACGTCTGTGTAGGAGTTTATATCAGCCCCTTCTCCGACGATGAAAATGGTTTTACAACACCAACGCACATTAACCGATAGTAAAACACGAAAAATCCATCGCATGTTGTCTGTGGGATTTTAAAAGATGTTATCGACATTATCGTCGTTATATGAACACAACGAAGTTACAACGCGCATCACCCATAATGAAATATTTATCTATCCAACGCAATACGTGGGATGCGACAGCTGCAGTGTTGGCCTGGCCCCATGGTCGTGAAGGCCGCTAACGCATCCGGGGCCCTCGGCCGTATTTGTGTCGAGGGGACATGATATTACTATATAAATATAATATTTCACTACTTATAAGAATTTTTTTATCATTTTATGAAATAACATTTTTTGGCACCCTTCTGATGAAATGCAACGGAACCCTTTAAGTACCAGACCCACACTGTGTGATAGTATACGCAAATTTATAATGTTCATAAATCTATAATACTCAATATAACGATAATTTTGAAAAAATTAAAAGAAACGTTTTATCGCGCGACTAAAATATAAGAGTGAAATATTGTAAAATCATAATAATACATAATAATAAGCTAATTTGACGTGTTCGACAGACCATAAACGACGCTTTTGTCAATCAAAATCACGAGCAAAAAGAAGAATGATGATTTTTTTTCGAACGTTAAAAGTGGAATAATATATACATCAATGTGTGGCTAATGGCTCCGTCAACATTTATATATAATATATATTATACACAGATAAAGGATGAATTTTTCACAAAAAACATTTAATATTATAATATACAGCGCAGCACTCCAAGATCTGCAGATAGAAAGGAAAGGATATACTAGAAAAAGTAAAATCAATTAGGTTGAAGTAATTTAAAAAATATACATACATAATAATATGACAATTAAATAAACTACAGTAACTAGACTGATAAAATAAAATAACCCTACAGATAAATTTGAAACAAAGAAAAATATCAAGGAGTTATTTTTTCATAATATTACACATTTTGTTTTTAAATTCAGATTTGTCTTCCCCGATAGTTACATTTTACGGGTGTTGTTATAGGTTTTATATAGATAAATTACTCGTTACTTATATTTTAACTCACTAAAACATTTTGAAAATTATTTAATACTATTACATAAATTACTATTCACAACACATATATTATGAATTATCATAATATAACATTTGTGAACGAGTTAAATATTTATAATATAATGCATTAATATATAAATATGTGAACTAATAGTTTTCAACCTTAGCAATATATTTGGATCTATAATTTTAGTATTGTAATATTGTAGCTGTTTACCCAAAACAATTTAAAACCAGTTTTTAATCATTGTTACCTCATCTATAGGTATAATTCTATCACACTGATATTTTGATATTATGTAATAATTTCAAAAAAATTAAAATTTTAAACATAGTTCTGAATAATTTGATTTACTTTTTTATGGGGGGAGGGGCGGTAAACATATTAAAATACGTATTAAGAAGACGCCACACCCGCATGTGTTGTCTCCGTCGTACAAGTGCGTAGCATAGCAAATTTTACGCTCAGCAGATCACGTTTATCTCCTTCAATTTAAAATTTAGAGTGAATTGACCTATTATAAAAATTAAAGGCAAGATTATTACCGAGTGCATCTCATAGGTTTTTTATTATATTTTAATTTTAAAGCGAGTAATGAGTATTTTAAAATTGTAAATAATTTGTATATCTAAAAATTTAAAATACTCATAACTCGGCTTAAAATTAAAATATAATAAAAAACCTATGAGATGCACTCGGTAATAATCTTGCCTTTAATTTTTATAATATGTCAATTCACTCTAAATTTTAAAATAACGGAGATAAACGTGATCTGCTGAGCGTAAAATTTGCTATGCTACGCACTTGTACGACGGAGACAACACATGCGGGTTTGGCGTCCTCTTAATGCGACTAACTTATTCAGGAGATCTTTTTTTTTATGCATGTTATGATTAGGTACTACTTTTTTATTACATTATTTTTACTAGTACCTTTATAATTATGATTCCTATAACATGTTGTTTGTATCTCATGGTTGATGATTACACATTTAATTAAGAAGACATGACACCCGCATGTGTTGTCTCCGTCTTACAAGTGCGTAACATGACAAATTTTACGTTCAGCAGAACACGTGTAGCTCTGTTAGTTTAAAATTTAGAGTGAATTGACTTATAATAAAATTTAAAGATAAGATTATCATCTAGACAACCTCATAGGCTTTTTATCATATTTTTATTTTAAAGCGATTTATGAGTATTTTAAGATGTTAAAACTATTTACAATTTTAAAATACTCATAACTCGCTTTAAAATTAAAATATAATAAAAAACATATGAGAAGCTATCGATAATAATGTTATAATCTTTAATTTTTATAAGAAGTCAATTTTTTTTTCTTTATTTGAAATATACAATCTGTACCTATGAGGCACAATGAGTACATGAGATGAGAGATACATACATATACAGTTAACATTAACAAAATACTAACCTAAGCATATATTTACATGAATACAAGGGTTGTGAGAAGCCATCCATCAATGACACTCACTAAATAAGAGGTCAATTAACTGTAAATTTTTAACTCACGGAGCTAAACGCGATCTGCAGATTGTAAAATTTGCAATGTTATGCACTTGTAAGACGGAGACATCACATGCGGGTATCACATACTCTTGAGATAGAAATCAATTTGAACCGCGTTAATATGTTATTAATTCAGGTGAAAAACATCTAATCTAGCCGATTTATTACACACACAAATTCGCTTTACATATTTAATTTGACGGAAAACACGTCGACTGCACATCTTTCCTCATGTATGATGTACGCCATCGGTGAATCGCTATAGTATATCATCATCATATATTGACGGCAGTTTTAAGAACAAAATCTTTAGAAAAAAAATAGTGTATCGTGTTCAATACAGGAATTGTGACTTCTAGCTAGGTTTTTTTTTTTTTTTTTTTTAATTATAAGATAATAGCTTCAACATCTTGTGGTTATTAGCTTATACATACTGGCTATATATAATAATAATAATTAGGGAACGTTTTTTAATGTCTTAAAAAATAATAAAAATGTCCTAAAAAACTACAACCATATGCCAATAAAAATACAATACAAAAATTTTAAAATTAAATTAAATTCGGCGAAAACATAATTTTGAACAGTTTGGTGTATGTATAATATTGTTATAACTGAAAATTTATAAAAATTGTACCTACATAAGCACGTAATCGACAACGCTCAGACGGTTTAATTTCCGGCATTTTTCACGACACTATTCGAATTAAACGAACACTGACATTAAAAATAAAAGTTTAATTTTTAAATTCTCTGATGTATGAATGTAATTATTTACTTGGAAAACATTGCCCTATGCTACCCACTAAAAAATGTATTTTGCATCAAAGTTCCCTATTAATAATATAATAGAGTCGTTAGTTAGTTATAGGTAGATATAATAGGTAATTGTCTGAGGCTGTGGTCTCATTGAGAGTTTGCTCACCAGGGCCTGATTAAGGTTGTTTAGGCCAATATATAGTGGCTACGTCATTACAACAATTTTTCAGTCTACAATTTATTTTAACACTGCAGTGACAAAGAACTGCTGATAGCCTCAACGGTTGTCTGATCGGTGTATATACGTCACTGCAGAGGCGCATATAAAGGACATTTGCTTATATAATATGTACGGATGAGATCATGGGATTGGTTGACAGACAACAACCAATACAAATACAAAACAATATTATACATTCTATTTTATTAAAACAATACTGCAAAATTCAATCGAGCGCGTAATAGTTGTTACTATCAAAAATATTATCGGCTACTGTATAATGAATATACGTCATAGGCCCACGTATATATATATATATTATGTCGTGCTTAAGTAACGTATACATAATCATATAATAGTTATACATGATGTATACTATATAATGTATAATCACCGGGTGCGATCTGATACTAACTGGTTAAGAGTACGTAACAGTGGTATTTGTTGTCTCCGTCTTACCAGTGCGTAAAATAGCAAATTTACTATCAGTAGAACACTTGTAGCTCCTTTAGTTTAAAAATTACAGTAAATCGACCTATTATGAAACTTGATGGTAAGAACATTATCCGTGTTTGTACGTCGGTTTTTTACGATAATTCAATTTTTAAGTGAGTTATGAGCATATAATATACGGTACATTAAAAATACTCATAACTCACTTAAAAATTGAATTATCTTAAAAAACCAACGTACAAACACGGATAATGTTCTTACCATCAAGTTGCATAATAGGTCGATTTACTGTAATTTTTAAACTAAAGGAGCTACAAGTGTTCTACTGAGCATAAATTTGCTATTTTACGCACTGGTAAGACGGAGACAACAAATACCACTGTTACGTACTCTTAAGGACCATTTGACGTGTACTCGTATTATTGTTATATATTCAACAATGTTAAAGCGCCACTGTTTAACATCCATGACGTGCACAAGAAAATCTGAAATCCATTTCTCGTTCGGAAAGGTATTGAATCATGAACATGTCTTTGGAATTGCAAGGAATTCAAACAAATATTTTGTTTAGGGTTATATATAATATTATTTATACGCATTCATGGTTCAATACAAAAACGATGAATGATGCAACTAATATCGTGATGCCAGTGGCGTACAATTATAATTAAAAATTTGCTTGGGGGTTGGGGGGAACATGTTTTTAGCATAACCTGTGAGCCTCATACAGTAATCTATACCCCACAAAATATAAAATGTCATTAGTAGAATAAAAGTTTTAAGCTAGGGGGGTTATCCCCTCGCCACCCTTAATTACATCCCTGCATGATGCGTAACAAAAACGTGTCTTACGAATTTCAGATAGCTCCTCATCGTCTAAAAAACATTTTCACATCATAATGAATGTGAATTCTATTCTAGTAATAAATAAATAAATATTTTTTTTGTACAACACATCTGGGAGAAGAGGGTTGTTCGTATAGTAGGTGAGAAGCGCCCATAATATAGGTACGACTATTATAAAACGAGCCTGTGCTGTACATGTTATACGAAACCTCAACACGGTCAACAATGCTAATTGTTTAGATTACGCTTTATTTGGATACTTGTAAACAGTTGACTTAGAACAAGGCATAGAACAGAATGTGACGACACGTATATAGTACCTATACCTATATATACTATATAATGCTAATAATAATGATTTATAAACAATTACCGGAATAACTTAGATATCAACGGATTTAAAATTTTTTTTCATTGCATTCAAATGAGGCGAATGATTACAATATACATGTAAAACCTATTATTCACTGAAATAGGTGTTTATCTAATCATTAAAATGATTTTTTTATTTTTATTATTCCGACTTTAATTCATATGGTTTTCGAAAACGGAAACTTATATAAAACAAATTTACAAGGACCAATATTATCGACCGCCGACCATTAACCATTTGCTTCTAAAAAAAAAGTAGATTGAATTAATTTTTGTCGAAAACATAGTATTTTAAAATGCCATTATGGATGGCTCTCACACTCGTGTTTCATGTAAATATATATGTAATTTCACTCTCTATCACATTTACCTACTCATTGTGCCTCTTAGATATAGATTGTATATTTCAAATAAAGAAAAAAAATTAATATTTTTTGAGTACCTACTGCAGTATAAATTAGTTATTAGAATCTGTTTTAAAATTCCATCCTTACCTAGCAAAATTGAACATTTTATATATTTTTAAGTTATAACCTCAAAATGACTTGCTGAACCTAAAAGTTTGCGCGTAGCCCTTCCTCATCACTACCTATATATAGATCGTAATGTGAATTTACTCATGTGTCCGTTTCAGAGTCCTATCATATATTATTCCCCAATTCAATAAAGGTCCCTAAATATTTAAACGACGTAAGAATCTTCTTATTAATTATTTATAGTTAATTATACTACCTAATAATGCACTGTCGCAATATACGCGAGTTTAGTAAATTACCGTTTGGTAAACAAGACAAAATACTTGTGTTGACGATTGTCTTATGTAGGTTTATTATATCATGCGATGGAATGTTGCAAAAATATGATATAACATCCACATATGAAGGTTTGCGTATATACATGCCCATATAACATAACAAAGTATAGTAACAGTACAATAATAATATTTAGCCCAATGTTAAGTTTGGTTTCTTATTGAACTTTAATCGGTTTTCAAATATCGTGTAAATGTATTTAATATATTACATACAGTTATGGGCCATAACTTATGGCACGCGAGATGTGAACTCTGCGGCGGCCGTATGACGTAGGTCCTATAGGCCTATATATATATTATAAATTATAAGACCACAAATGCGAGATAATTTTAAACTCGTGGTCATGTGATACTATAGTATGGCAGTACTGTACATAATAACGCCTTATTATAATTTGGACTATTATTATATATAGAAAAAACGCAGGGACAGCGCGTTACACTGTTGTCAGGAGAGGGGAGGAAGTGCTAGCACTATTTTATTTTATTTTGCTCCACCTGTCATTAGGCAAATCGAAGTTAAATTTGGATGTAGGTATAACATTATCTATAATTATAATATATTTATAAAACTATATAATCTATATTTTTTAAGTTTTATGCTTTAAGTGTGGGAAAATATGTTAACAACCATCACAAAGGAAGGGATGGAGATAATATACAAATATCATAATCCCCCTCCACAATGATCGTTGGAAAAAAATATTGACACCCTAAAAAAAAAATTAGGAGTTGTCATTGACTACGCAGTACGGCTAAATTTTTGTTACGTTCAATGTATAAAACCATAATGCAATATTTCAAAACTTCTCGTATTTTATTACATTACTATTATAAATAATGATGGGGTTATTTAAATTTGAAAGTATTATAAGAGCTCCAAGATAAATGTTTATGGTTACAACAAATATATATCATCATCTGCATTATGCTGACTTAATAATTATACTCAGTACGTTGTGTAACGTGGTGAGGAACCACCAATAAATTATATAGTATATAATCGAATCGTATAACGTAGTAACGTACTATGTGAAAGTAAGGCATTTATTTAAATGTTAGGTATATATTATTATGTTACGTCTTGAATATCTGCAAATAGAGTTAAATTATGATGCAATTTTTACTGAAAAGATAAATTTAAAAGTTAGATAAGAGGTTATAAATAATATGATCTAGGATTTTTTTATTCTCCGAACAAACGGATCCAATCAGCTACAATACTGTAGAAGTAATTAATAAATGCCTCAATAGTTGCCACACGTTAACCGTTATAAAATACGACTTAAATAATTATTTATTTATTTATTTTATGCTATAGGTAGTAAATACTTCAAAATATCTAATATCCATAATGTGGACCATATCATAATAATTTAATACATAAATATAGTGAGATAGGTAATATATTTGTGTATGGTATAAATATAATGTTCGTGTATTAATATATACAAACAAATTATAAAGCGACCCATTCAATTGTCTATCACTCATTACTTTAAAACGTTTCGATTTTTGAAAATATTAATTTTGTATAAATAATAATTGTGATTTTTAAGCAATTTTAGGACTGTTTTTCAAAAAGTGATATATTTTCAAACAATCTTAGACTGATTTAGTATAATAGGTAGTACTTATGTATAGACTCTTAAATGTATCTCCCTAAAGTAAAGTATTATATCAGTAACATTTAATGCAATCCTAAGAACTAGAATCTATTCACACATCTATATAAATAAAAAAATGTCAACACAGATATTTAGTAAATACAATAGTTGGTCATTTTTATGGTTTATACCAAAACCCAAGTATAAATGTAAATTTAAATGAAATATTTTTTCAGCTGTCTTATTAAATGTTATCTATTTTATAAGATGTAATTCTCGACTGTTAGATTGAGGTCAACTAATTCTATAGTTATACCTCTAACGCTCAACGCACGAATTATAATAATATACCAAATAAAAATAAAAATACATCAAGTAGCACATGTTTGTTGTTTTGATTATATATATATGTATGTGTGAGTGTGTGTATATAGCAGCGGATTATGAACTCTGAATTATTATACGGTCACTTATATTCATTGACACCGTAGGGACAGTTTTGAAAGTTGACAGTAGTAAGAGAAATAAAATAACACTCAAAATAACAATATATATAATGGCTAATCTTAAAATATAATAAATATTAAAATCATATTCAAATGTTGGCCGAGGGGTCGATTTGTAATGTGTTCAATTGTAAAATTTTGAAATACTAATGTAATTATAGGGATATATATAAAGCGGCCGAGCCTGCATAATTTGTTAAATGTACTAACTGTGTTACCAAAAAGTAACGCATGCGTAATGCACAGATAAGGTTTTCATTTAATTCGTGAGAATATTATAAATGTGGTTTCATCACTATTAAGTATTATTTATAACTCTATAAAATATATTATCTAAGGTTCATTTGTTTCCCACACTAAATAATAATGAAAATTAAAAATTCATGATCACACAAAAATTAAAAGTTTGACTGATAGGAGATCCGCACTAATAATTTTTATTTAGAAATATGTTGAAATAAAATGTATTAACACTTGCAATAAAAACACATTTTTCAAAATAGTTCATGGGTTTTTTTTATATAATACGACCACTTAAGTTTTATACCCTATACCAAATATGTAATCATGCTCGACAAGAACAATGTCGATTTACCATTATGTGTTTAATCTCGAATTAAATTTTCAATATTTTTGACCAAACGAGAAATTTTTTGTCGACAATATTTAAAAAGAAGCCAATCAAAATCAAAATTTTCTTTTTAAACACCTATAAAAAAAACTGTATGATTTATAATAATACTAAACAAACATTCTGTGAAAATTTCACGTATATACGGTTTTTTTTTAGTTGCACAGAATAATAAAATCTACTGGTACTACTAAAAACTGGTTTTGAGTCAAAATCCCAATTTTTCTTTAATTCTTTTTTGTTTTCCTAACGATTTTGAAAACTATTGAGGTTTTATAACTTTTTTTTTCTCAAATTACCAAACTAGATTCATATTCCTGCTCGTCAAGATGCTATGGTAAAAAATTTAAGTGTCTTTACTGCTCAAAAGGTAGACGCCCACAAAAAATAAAGATTTTATCGTAAAATCAATGCATTCATCTCTCTACTCAGAATCTAAAAGACATGAATCGGTAAACTTTTAATACGATATTCAATGAAGTTAGGCAAACCATTTTTTCATAACTTACTTTGAGTAAAAATTTAAAAACAAATAATATAATATTTTTATTATGCATCTGTGTCGGATTTTCAACTTTAATAGGCATAATAACTTCTTAAGTACTTATCTGTACTATCTCAAAAACTGTTGTCCTTGTAATTAAAATATCAAGGCGACTTAAGTACCTAATAAGTTATTACTTTGAGCTACGTTCGTATATATGAATAATTTTTAAACTAAAAGTCAAAGAAAGAAAGAAAATGTATTACATTTTTAAAGTATGCCTAAATGGTCAAATAATAATATTGTAAGAACTGTAAGAATTAACAAGAAATAATTACCATATTTAACGAACTAAGTCAAACATTTTGAATGATAGGTGATTTCCGTAACTAATTATTTTGAACACCTGTTGAAAATTGTACAAAAAATAAATACGCTAAGTATGCGTTGTACAGCACTATAGCTGGAATTTACGAAGTTTTAAATTTCATAAATTTCATATTATTCATGTACTTTTGGTTATAAACAAAAACAATTTTCTTTGATATAACTTTATTGAAATCGGTCCAGCATAGTTTAAGAGATTAACTGATTAACGCATTTAAATAACTCTTCTGCCTTAAAATATTATAGTACATTAATACATGATACATAGGTATAATATGATATACGTAGAAATTTATTCAATCTAGATAATTCTTCTTTTTTTCATAAAAGTGATATTTTATTCCCATAAATATCAAAGCTCTTAAATGATTAGAGCTGAGGTTTCAGCCCTTCCATATAAACCGATCAACTCTACCCATGAATTTTTTACTATTGTGCTTTCAGATTAAAACATAATTTTTGCCTTAGTCGAATAAGTAATAAGTCAAAAATACTAAAATTTACAAAAAAGGAAAAAACGTTTAAAAACATTTCGTCGACCTAATTCCCTAATTTGCAAAGGTCATATATCCATCTTTTATTAAAATGATAATATGAAAGATGTAGATACTAGTGAGCAATCCAGTGATTTCGATAATCGAGAGATTCACTTGAAAAAACCTTTCGGTCAATTTAGTATTTCATTTTCATTACTCAATAATACAAGGGTCGAGTAACTATGTTAGCTCTATACTATTTACAGTTAATAGTTCCCTAATACATATTTTGTTTCATTTCGAGAGATTAAAATCATTAAATAGTAAATACCAAAAATAAACTGAATAGGGAAAATTATAAATTGATTTTATTCGATACCAAATATTTCAAAAGTATATGAGTTAGAAGTGCACAAAATATAATCGAATACAATAGATTTGATTAAATATAAATTGTATTTTATTATTATAAATTAATAACCTATTAATTACTAATTACTAATTTTAGTTAAATTGTTTTATGTATTAGACATTGGTCGAATTCATTTCGAAAGAATCACTCGTCGGGTAATTTTAATCACTCGATTATTTCAGCTGATTTCAATACCGAGAGAATCACTCGAGAATTTTTAAAACAATCGAAATAATCGATTAAATCTAACAATCGAGTATTTCGAGTAAATTCTCTTGATTTTTCCCATCATTAGTAGATACTTTTCTAAGGCTTTAAAATTATTTCATCGGAAATAGGATTTCTAATAATTATATAAATTTCATCAAGGATAAAATAATAAAATTGGAGATATGGCTATATTATACAATGCGATTTTAATTACAAATAATCCCAAAATCGTAAAAAATGGAGTTACGACCTTTACGACTAATATAAACATATTGTTGAAAAATCACAGCATTAGATGACATCATTGACATCAGACTATTGAGTTGTATCGTTCTATGAACTCTAGAAATACCTCCGCCATATATGATATATAATTATACATTATTATATTTATGGTCAATGGTCATGTAAAATCGGAAAATATAACTGTACATTTTGGTACAATGTATATAAGTTTGAATTGCAAATTGTTTGTAAACTGATTATTAATAAATAATAGTTTTGTTCTATGATTGATTTATACATAGGTACCTATACTCATTCCTCACGATATATAATCATTAAAGTTATAACACTTATAACGGTGTTGAAAAACGGTAATGAATATATTTAATAAATATTCTAAAATTTGATATCAAATAGAAAAAAATTGCAACTCTGATTATTATAAGCATATAACTACATAGTTTTAAACTCTATGACGTGTAGACGGATAAGTATATGATCTAAGCGCGTAGGTTAGGTATACTATACGTCAATACGAATATCTTAGAATTTGTAATTGTGTAATTCGTACATGGCTAAAAACGTATTTTTGATACATAGATAGTAATTCATTCGAAATAATAATTACAATAATATTTATTTAAATAAGGTAGGTAAAAAGTAAGGTAAAAAAGGCGGAGTGGCCATTTAGAAAAAAAAAGTTGTTATGTGCATGCGCAAAATGAAATAGCCTAAAGCCTAAAGATAGATAAGTTATAACAAAGTTTGTTAAGCACCAACAACATGTAGAATTAAAATATATTTAATATTTGTAAAGTTTTTGAGTGTTTCGAACTTACAATTACACACTATACACATAATAATATAATCATTATATTAAATAACTTACGTGTGCAATAAATCTATTTAATATATAAAAACATGAAGAATTATACACAACTGTACAAATATACAAATTTATATATACGAGTATAGAAACTTATTGATTATTTTACATAATTTTTATCTACACGATTTTACTTTCAGAACAAATTTAATCCTCTATTTCACAACACCTATAATTTTTCAGTAGACTGAGTCAACTATTATTATGTGGCTCGGTGTGGAGCGGTTGTTGCAATCAATCACGTAATATGATTGATAGTACACACGGGTGGTGTGGCTCTAACTAGTTCCCGGATGGGTGACCACCCGGGTTCTTAGTAACAAAAACCTTGCCACACATACATGTGTTATATTATATGACGTGGTACGTCAGTACCAAACCCCACAGTTAAAAACCTACTAAGAATAACCATCCAATGGGTCTATATGTTCACCAGGGTTAATTTATAAAATAAAACTCATCATTATAATTACGCACATTTTTTTTTACACATGTTTGCATATTAATAGAACTAAAAAAAAAAAATGATAAGTATCCAGACTGGATCGTTCATTTTAATATTAGTTTATTGCAATTATTATTTAAGTCTTTTTTAAACAAATTTTGCTTTATTGGTCACACAACGAGATCTTGCGAACTATATATTACTAATTTATGTAATGTGTATTACGTATATACGTATATACAAACGGTAGTTTCCGTGTTTGAATGTAATTTTCCTGTTCAGCCAATAGTATAGTTTCTTATTAAGTCCATACTTTATATTTATTTGTTGTATCTACAGTTTAAAACGTCATAGATACGCAATTTAACTTAGGTACTGATCTATAAACCTCAATAGAAAAATCAGGAAATCAAAAGGAGGATAATATCTTTTTGGATTTAACATTAATATATATATTAATAGGTACATACCCATATATATATATATATACTTATTGTTATGATATATTATACACCTATGTTTAACAGTCTTGTTCATAAATTAAAATTCCTTTCATTTGTTTACCTTACTAGCAGTTTATCTTGTAAAGTGTTATAATTTTTACCATTCATATAAGACAATTTATTATTTTATTATATCACCTTGGGTATTTACTGCTAAGTGATATTTTTTTTATTACGTAGCTAGCTTATAATTATATTTTCTTATAAGTGAAGCAGCTATTTAGCGTACAAGAGTTAATTATTTAAAAACATAATTAAACAATATTCCAGTTAAGAACAATAATAATTTTGCGTTTACGCAAATTCGACCAATAAAATTTGTGCTTATATTGAAAAATCAACAAATAATAAAATGTATACACTATAAAATCATTTAAGATATCAATATAACTTTTATATTAATTAAAAGTATTAAAACATCATTAGGCTTCTATGAAATAGGTATACAATGGTTAATGGTTATATTAAAATAAAATCATCAAAAGAATAAAAAAAAAGGTTACAAGAACAAAGAAATAAAAATATATGATAAAATACTAATAAGAGGTATCATTAAAAATGTCTATGTTGTTTTATTAGATCATAAAAGTTGTTTTTCTGTTCATTATAAAAATAAAAAGGTTCAACTGCAGAAGGATCGATTAAGTAGAAACTTTTTATTTTAATTTCACAATACTAACTTAATAGTGACGTAGGAAAACCATTATTTCATCACAGCCTAATGGAAACATTCCAATCTATATTTTGAATTTTAATTCATTAGAAACTAATACCTACAAACCCTCAGTTTACTAGAAAAACTGCAATACAATAATACAGCAGCAAAACAATTTTCCAAAATAAGACGTTTTAGTAGGGTTAAATCATAATTCACAAGTGCATACAAAATAAATAGACGACTCGAAACCACACCAATTAACCAATATTAAACAATATATTTTTACAGAAATTTTATATATTTACATATTATACGAGTGCATAGCTAAATAAAAAACTTGCATACAAAATAATAAAATTGAACATTTTAAACAGCTTCGTGACCACCTCCCTCTCTCCGGTTCACCAAAATCATAAACATTGTTAATATTTTTGAACACGATAAAATAAATTTAGTTTATATTTCAAACTGCAATATCGTTTACTATTGTTTGGTTAAGTTAGATTAATAATAACAAAAAAGTATATCACTAGCTGATACATTTTTAAGAGGCCCCTCTTATGGATTTGCAGACTTTATTTGAACCCTTAAATCCACGTTACTGAGACGATATACTTAATATATAAATTCATTTTTTATTCTACTCAAATATAATATTTATACTTTATAGTATATAAAATATATGCATTATTATAATATTTATAACACTCGGATTTTCTGTTGCTTGTTACCAAAATAATTCAATAATATTTTGACTGTGAATTTTTAATTTACCTCGAAAATCTTTCTCGATTATTTCCCCCCTAAATCAATCATTTTAAGTTAAAGTCCATATTTAATTTAAAGTAAGCTTTTTAGAATATTATTTCAGCTTGTAAAATATTTCTATGATAATATAATAACAATTAAAATTATATTATTAAAAAGTGTTCACACTATAGTAAGTTGTCTAGATTAAAACTATTTCATCCCAATAAAAAGTTAAAATATATAGTAATATATTATAATTTAAAATGTAACTATATTCGTCCAATTAAATAAACCGCAGCAAATAAGTATAAAAAAATATATAACAATGACAATTTTATAATAAATTATAAGGGTTTCTGGTGTGATATGCCTACACTGCGTTTTTTAAGGATATAATATATTAAAGTTAACTTCTTATTTTTGAAGTATAAGTCATTAGGTGATATTTTGATATTTGAAGCAGGTCGTATACTATAAGTATTAAAAACTAATTTTGAGAATCTAATTTTGAAGTCCATTTTAGCGTAGAAAAAACTATGTAAAATGGGTTGATAAAAAAAATCTGTGTGAATGCGTGAGCGTGATAGTGATAAACTTTCAAAAATATTCAGTTACATATCGCATACTTCAGTAGTTTAAGAGAATACATATAGCACAGTGTGCATAATATTGTATTATAATATTCATTGTTATTGTCAAATGTATTCATATTTCCTGCCCAAACGGAGAACATTATAAACATTAATATTATGATGTTCATTTTTCACTAGTTGTAAGTGCACCTTGCTATAATAAGTACCTACTATAAGAAATGAAAACATTATTATTTAAAATATATTTATTTGTTGAAATGAAAACATGATTATTGGTATGTTTATTCAAACGTATTAGCAAGTATTATACCTATCATCATACAATTATATTTTCATTTAACATGTTATTTATACAAATTTATTGTACTTCGATGTTTTATTTAAAAATATATTCTAAGAAAATTGAAATATAAATGATCAACAACGATTGTTAACTGTTGTCTATGTATACTATGGAATAACTACTTATCGTCATTAAAATAATTAAACTCATTACTCAACATAATATAATAGTATTATTATGACGTAAACCAAGTACATATTATTATTATATTAAAATATATAATACCTATATTTATTACGTATTATTAAAGTGAAATAAATCAGAAATATGTTACTATTGATTGAAGTAATCGTGGTATGCTTTCAAAAATAATAACAATTATCGAAGAACCAAATTTATTGTATATGTACGTTTATCAAAATTATATTTAGGGTTAGACGCTGCATTGCATGAACAATCACAAAACATTTAACGTATATCAATCGAGAGCTAATGATCCTTTAATTTTACTGGGCTCAGTTAGGCTGGGGGGGCGTTATAAGGTGAGGTAAACATGTAAATACGAGCTGGTAATGATCTGAACTATAGTTTCTGTAAACGGTATAGATTTTTGGGAATAGAGTAATTTTATTAACATCTATGTCACAAAAATATGCGTAATTCTACTGAAAGTCTATAAAACCATATTGTACAAAATTTTCATAATCCGATATCCAGCGCTTTAAACTAAATTTTATTATATTGATGGTAAATTAATGTTTAATATTATTACAAGGGTGGTTAGCTAAGACCGAAAAGTACCTAGTGCTGACATGAAAATGAAATTGGCACGTGAGAAACGATGATTACAACGGACCGAATTAGTTCATAAATGGCATTAATATTATACATTTTGTATAAACAACGAATTGGTCAACAATACAGTACCATCATAATGGCATATCACAATAATTGATAACACCCAATAGCCTATATGTTGCCGCAGGTTAATTAATTTAAAAAATAATAATAATAAATAAGTAGACACATTATAATATTATATAATTAATAATTATATGAGCAATATCACCGTAAGTAATATACAAAACACGATCGTGGAGCATACAAGACTGCTATTATAATATTACACCTATATCATATTATTATAATATCAATTATTATATCTTATGAAACAAGTAAACAACAAAGTACGAATATCACACTCTCAAACGCAAGTGTGTGATATAGGTAGAATGGAACATATTATACCTACGTTGTACCCGCATACACACTCGTTCACACAACTATACAAGTATGCCCCTCGTCCGATATTTTATATATAATATTATTTATTATCAAACACAATGCAGTGACGGCCACAGGACAAACGGATGGAGAAGGAGACTGCTATGTCGACCGCATATGTCATTTAAGGTCAGTATTGACGTCATACGCCGAGAGTGTCTTTACAACAAATGTCTGTATACTCCAACACCATAATAATATTATTACATATTTATGTATACGTGTAGAGTGTGTAGACTATAGAATATAGATACTATCTAGCTATATAACAGCTATTACCTGTAACCTGTATAAATATAATACTATAAAACTTGATCCCCCGATGACCGATATTAATTATTATTTTCGTTGCAATAAAATATTATAATATTATACAGTGTGAACATAACGTTTATGTTATATTGTGTATTAAACGCATAATATAATATGTAATATGTGGCATTATGTTTTCGTTTAAAATGTTGCATCAAAACAAATTAGTCTTCGAGAGGAGTGAGGACTCAGCCCGCAGTAGCGCTGAAACTTCTGAACAAGAAAAAAATCGAAAACTGTATTGTTTAGTCGGACCCAACTTTGAGTTAACCATCGAAAACAAACATTTACTATACGTAGCTATTATAATACCTATTTGGATTTACGGAATTGAACTGTGGGGTGGTGTCAATAAGTCTAATATTGATTTAATATAACGCTGTCAAAATATCGCACATTTCGGGCCATCACTGCAGTCTACCGGTTCGAAAGAAATAACGTAATTCATCCGTGATATGATGCTGCTTATACCGTGTAGACGAAATCTAAAAGTTTGCTCGCAAGGCACGAGAAGAGGATGTATCACCATGTCAATCCAAAGGCCATTCAATTATCGGATAACTCCAGTGACATTAGACGTCTTAAGCGTCTGAAACCATATGATTAAATTAAAGATTTTAGATTAAGGTAAAGGAGCCACCTCATTGGAAGTGACTTCACCAACGTGTAAAGTATATATAATTTTATATCTAGTATGTAAAACATATATATATAAACCTTGGGGTCGTTTAAATAATAAAACCCCAGGCCGTTTGAAGAAAATAAAAATAAAATGAAAACTTCCAAAATTCTATACTTTTTATGCAACTAATATAATTTTACTACCCTGTTATGTACGAGAACGTCATCAAAAGTGTTTTTGTATGAACAATAACTGGTATAGTAGGTACGCGACGCAATACATAAAAAATAATTAATTGTAAGTGGTTTTTTTGAAAAACGTGTTTACCGACAGATCAGATGCGTAGTATGAGCACCTATATATAAACTTATACGTTTTAATGTCATGGTTTTTAAATCGTAAGTGGTGTGTCTCAAATAATTGCAAACAAGATACCTGCGTGTAGTGTGTAAAATGCATCGATTATAGTAGGTATACAAATTATTAAGTATAATATTTGCCGCATGAGCATGTGGACGACGGATCGCACTCTGCTCGCCAACAAATTAAATATAATAAAATATATCAATAAATAATTACTGTATACAACATACTAAATAATATATATATAATATATGATATTATGTGTACATTCATTATAATAAACAAAAAGATCGGATCAGAGATTCGAGATTGGAAAACTTTACTAATGCTGTACAATTTCTGTGTTGGTACGATAAAACAATAATAATAATATTATATATTTTTAATGGGGGGGGGGGGGTGCATTTTTTAAAAATGATTTATTAATGATATTATTATTATTATTTAGTAATTTTCGTACCTAGTACACCTCCCTATACTCACTACGGCGACACTACCCCACACACTCACACCGGCCACACCATGAATACGCCACTGGACTCACCAGATTGCTGTTTAAGCGGATGGACCTATAATAAATAATATTATTGGATAGTAATATTTCAGTATTAATAAATGATTTTGTGTGGGAACATCATAGATGACTACTTTTGAGCACAAAATCGACAATAAACGTTGGCGTTAAAAACACATGTGGATTGGGGTATACGGGATATTAATCAAATAGAATACGAGTACCTATAGCTTTCTATATCTTAATTAATATTCTGTAGTCTTAATATTCTTGATTTTAAGAGATATTTTCGAAAACTCAATAAATTTACTTTTATCAATTAATAGTTACACTGCAATAATAATATTATATTATTACTCAATACTCAATGACAGGCTGATCCAGAATTTACCAGAACTAATAACATTCAGAATAAAAAAATTTCAGGAATTAGTATTTTAATTTTATGTTGTTTTAAAATGATGTATAATAGTCAATAACGTAATACTTAAGATAAACGTTGATGAAATATGATGAAAAACGTTATGAGAGTGATGTAAGTAGATATGTAACAAACGCTCACATCTGTTTTATAATTCCAATAGATTTTTTTTTTTTCTTTATTTGTTAGTTAAGCATCAACTACATAGGTTATTACTTTATTAGCTTTAACAAAAATTCGTTGTTTTATAACAGATAATAGATATAATATTCATCTATGAAATAAATGTAAGGTAACGTTATATTTTATGTCAGTAGTCAATCTCTAGGTATTTAAATATTGATGTTCGAAAAATATTGAGAAAGCCATCGCGAGAATACTAAATTTTCTTATAAAACCAACTATTGTTTTTTTCTTTCCCGCTAACTAAATAACTTTTTTCATTCGATAATAAACTATTACTGTAAACAATCTTTTAAATATCATATTTTAATATTTATCTATGTAACTATACATATAAACTATAATGTAAATTAATTATTAATCATTGATCAATAAATCAAGATTGGCCAAATTAAAATTAAATAATCATTAATCTAATACAAAATTACTACTGACAAATATATAATTACATATTATATAACCATATCTCAATAAGTTATTGATCAAAAAAAAAAAAAAAAAAAAAAAAATAGTTTAATTTGGCACTCAGTATTATGGCCTGCAAAAGTGGCGGTTCAGACGAAATCCAATTGACAGTTGACGTAACATCGAAGTATATTATAGAGATTCAAAAAAGAACAGACGTAACAGAGATATTAAATCTAAATATACCTACTTAAACTTTTACAACACGGTATGAAGTTATATAATCCGAATATAAAAAAATATATTACGGGACGAATTATAACATAGAAGTTACATTACTACAATAAGGTTCACACGAATAACATTTTAAGGAACAATGTTTCTTTGCAGAATGATGCGTCTAGGATCAATCCACCAGGTTAAAAAATAGTAGTCTATATGCAAAATATAATTAATTTGAATAGGTTAATTATTATTTTATATACTTATCCGAGTTTCGGCCAATTAATTATTGTGACGCTTCAGAGAAGAAGAGAGTCCGTGTTCATTCAATATTTAATTAAAATCCGATCACTAGTCATAGGTATAAATCTATATGGTTTAAAGTGAAGTGTAAATCGTACTCATATAATATTATATCTTATAAAGTTATAAATTATAACTTATAAATTATAATCTATAAAATTTTATTACATAGGCATGTAAAAATCACAATATATCATACTATATTTGGACGGCTGAGGGAATATAAGTATGAGATATGGGTAATATAATAATACACAAATATTAATACATATAGACGGGTAGGTGAAGTGGTGTGCAATAAACACCTATACGAAATCCGGACGACGATGCTTAAAATATTATGAAACTTATCTAATAGCAGAGAATGAAAATATTTAATATTTAATTGATAATACAACAATAAATCAATCGTAGGTTATGGTGTTACCTACAAATTATAATACGGCCTACTCTTAAACAATATTAATATCATATTTTTACATTTAAGTACAAATTATAGCAGAAATTATATCATAATGTCCTAAATATATACTTGTAAGTTGTAGGCCGTAAAATATATAGTGTGTTTAACTATTATTGAATAGATAACTTTTAATTAATTGCATATCACAATCACTATATCAGTGATAAATCCATATAATCCGGATAATTGTGTACACAAGAAGAGGATTATTATATTTATTTTAAGACAACGAAATAAATTAACCTGTGATAATATAAACTACGATAGTTAACAACCCGCATACTTCATCATTAATATGTTTAAATAAACATTGTACCAATTTAATTCCTCGTCCTATAAAAGGTTTAATTTATTTATTATGTTTTACCTGTTGATGAAGAGCGATTTCGTCGCCGTCGCTTCCCGTACAGCTGTGTTGTCGGTGTTTCGTTTCGCAGAACCGCTGCCATTGACGTCGGGGCCCCATGGTCACCAGGTTCCAAAAGCACATGGTACCATCTTTCTGCGCGTGTCTGTTATAAGGTTTTTACGAGTTATTTCAAGACAATATTTTTTTTTCATGTAAACTGGATTTATTGACACTGTACGACTTGTTTTTTTTGTTAGTAGATCGATTGTCGAGATCATATTAAAATTATATCATTACCATTCATCGGGTGTACACGAGAATATTAATATGTAATTATTAAGATGATTATACAGAGTCGTGTATTAGTTCAGAATGTCACAGGAGGATAAAATATATAAAACAGTATTATGTAGAAAATTACAAGCCCGCCAACTGCCAAAATCATTGAGGGGACTTGTCGTCAATAAAATTTTTTTATGCCACTAAGAATTCCTATTTTAGAATAAAACTTTTTATTTTTAAAATAATACACACGATATAATATATTGAGCAGGGAGGAATTTAAAAATATGTGACGTATTAACATGTAAAGAACGATAAAACTTAAATTTGCTAAGTCATCTTTAAACGCTTGAGCCAGGCATGCCCAGACATGGTCATAAAACAAAGCTATGGCAAGCTGACAGCTGCAGACAATTTTGGAATATAGATTTTACTACCAAAATAAACCCTTCATAAAAACACTAAGTCGAAATATCAATACTCAACAATGCATTTAACATTGATGAATAAAATATAGATTTAAAAAAAAGTTGGCATGAAGGTATGTACAGCTTTGCTGTAACATAGGTGTCAAGTGGTGAGTGTACTACATCATTAAACAAGTCGCTGTAATTAATGCGTTAATGTTTAATTCAATGACAAATCATTGCATAGAAAGAACGATTAAATTTTAATAATAGTAATTTATTTACAATTGTTTGAAGTTTGAATAACCAATGTCATTTAAATTTTGACCAAACATCAAATTTTGGGACGTACAATAACGGACGGAACAGTTTACAAAATTATGAAAATTATATGAAACCTGTAGACTTTATGTATTTACAATAACTTCTAAACTTAAGTTTTTGCTCCTTGCGGCTTAAATTATTTTTAGGCAAGACAACAAGACTAATTAGGTAGACATTATATTTAAATTAAATATTTATAAAAATCTAATTTATTAATTTAATTCAAAAGAAATGAAATCAGTTTAAAATAGGTTAGGTTAAAACTAAATAAATATTATTTATATTCTACAATTATTATAATTATATACAAGTGTAATTATTTGCATATTTAAAAACACAATCTACCTCATGTTATGCAACTGCATATAATTGATCAACATTAACTCAATTTAAAAAAAAACTAACTATTTTAGTACATTTATATAATAATTATATGTGTAAAGTATGTTTAGTTGTAACTTTTTTTTAAAATCTAAAGAGTTTTATGATTTACTTATATTTTATTCAAAGAAAAATTAATGTAATTATAATTCTATTTCAATTGTTACAAAGGAAGGCATTGCTCTCGCTCATATTATAATGTTCAATATTAATGATTCTAGGAATAAATAAATTATATCCACAGCTAATTTTATGATTAATTAATGATTGAGTATTCAAGTTTAATATTAAATTCATGACATTGCCTTTTATAAATATTAAAAAGTTTAAAGTTAACAACGTATTATTCAAAACATTTGAAAAAAATAATGTTTTGTCAAAATTACAATAATCTTGACTTGAATTTTTCATAGTAATAATAATAAAACAATTCAATTATAATAATGTCATATATAAATAAATGGTCTTGAGTCATTTATATTCATAATATTTTATTTAAATGTTATACATTACTTTAAATACTATTGTGGTGCACCTATATGCCAGTATAATAATTATTAAACATTTTAAATCAGAATATATATATAGTTATCATAATCCTGTCATTTGTGATTTTAGATGGGACATAAATATATTTGCTTTATAATGATGCGCTAAGATAGTTTTATTTTTATTTGTTCTATAGGTAATAAAAATAAATGAGAAACAAAACAATCTATACAATAGTTTGGTATCTACAAAAACTAATTATAGTGATAAATTGTATGAGGTATAAGTGGAAGTTTTTTGGGAAAAAAAGCTTTATTTTTAATAAGTGAGGGTGGTTTTTGGTAGCAAATCAGATCTATCTACTAATTTGGAATAGTAAAATGGTAAAAGTAAATTTTTGATTATAATACCTTCCTAAAACTTTAATATTGAATACAAGTTTCTTCATCAGTTGTTTTTACTGGAATTGAAATAAAGTTTAGTGTTATGCACTAGTTAACATTAGATTTATACCCATCACAGTGACTAAAAGAGTACATTCTACTCCCATGATTTTATGATTTTTATTGCAACCAACATACTTTCAAGACATTATGGTGTTTTATTTTAATCCCTTATCTTACTTTATACATCTATTATCTATAGAAATCAACTATTGGTACTAGATACAGTGAACTATGTAATTAACTTTGTTTACATAAAAATAAAAACCTTATAGTAAAATTTGAACTTAGTTGAAATTACAAATTAAAAGTTATGTTTATGTTTTATGCATGGAAATCATCAGGCATGTATACAGGGGAGGGATTGAACCCCAAAAACCGAAAATATTTTCCTAATATAGTAATATTCTTATATACTTACTTCTGAACAAATGACATACCTACATACAATTTTGATATTTACCATAGTAATAGTTACATTAAAAATAATGAATAAAATGGAAGAAATTGTTTTATTATGTTGCTGCACAATTTGTATTGCTATATTTTGAAACGCCCCCCAAATTTTGTTCTGTGTACATGCCTGGAAATTATAAATTTGTCATAATTGATCTATAAGACTATAACCAACAGATAATAAATATTATTTGACTACAGCTCCATGACATTAATAAATTATAAGTCTCAAACTTGAATTACTCTATATAATTATAATATATACGTAAGTATAATAATAATTTTATCATCATTAAGTCAAATGCATATTTGAAAATATACCAATGTGTATTCTTTAATAAGAAAACACAAATACAAAATATAAACACAGTTTTGTACTTTACATAATGTGAGAAAGAAAGAACATTTAACTATTCTGTATGCTTTATCTGTCAACTCTAAATAAGCTAAAATATTAATTTAATTTTTAATAAAGTTCGATTTTTTAACTATAACTATTCCATTTTTAATGTAGGATTAGATTTTAGTAGAAGAATATTACTTGGAATGTGAGTTTTTGCGATTTTGATGGATTCAATTGCAAATTTTTATTTCCATATAATAAAATCAATTTGTCATGAACACAGTGGACAAATTGCTTTCATGGTGAACGCACCTCGATTTTTACTAACAGCAGTAAATCATTTATAATAATAGTATATTTGTATGTCAACCAGTTAGTACAGCAATATAACTTTACATAAGCTATTAACACAGAAATAGTAAAAATTTAATTTTGTATTATAGATTCTTAGCAATGTCAATGATATTGGTTTAACAATCATGTGTGTTTTTTTAAAGCATAAAAATTTTTTTTTTAATTATGCCACATATAGGAAATGCTAACACTAATTTTTAATGGAAATTTTAAGTCTCCATAATAATTTATTTCATGAAAAATTTCTTTTGGTTTTCCGGATTATTTCTAAAAGTAAAAGAAATATTTTATTAAAGTATCAACTAGATCCATTTTTCTATCAGCAACCACCTTCAAAGTCAAAAATAGAAACATTTTTAATGCTCCAAAAGGTATATTTGAATAAAAAATTTAAATACACACAGACCGTCATAAAACCAATACATTGAAAATGATGAAAAAAAAGGTTAAATTTGTTCATTCTGGATATGAGTACATAGCCAAGAAAAGTATTAATTTAAATCTAGTAAACAATAATTAATAAATTAATGTAAACTAGATTGACTTAAAAGAAGCCATGATATAGTTAATTTATACTTATTTGTTGATTAAAAAGTGTTTCATAGAATCACCAATTTCAGTATTATTTAATTGAATCATAAATATAACAATAAATAGAAAAAAAATGCATAATATGGTTAATAGCCATGTTTAAATTTACAACATAGATAAATACATCACTTTATTCTGCATGAGGTGGCAATCAGGTTTCCTATGTTTGTTTATCAATCATCACTAATTTTGTGTATACATACATTTTCATAGTAATTTGATTGTAAAAAAATAATAATTATCTATTTTATATGAAATTTGACCACTGCAAGCACAAGTGCACAATTAACAGAGAGTTGATACAAATTTTACTGCCCTTTCCTAAGGTCAATAGAATCAAAATTTAAATAAAAATATACATACGAATATCAGACATTAATATTAACATTTAACATTGTATAATATATTACGCAATATGCATTAATTGGATATAAATCAACGAACCGATATTCAAATAGTTTCAAATCAAAAATTATGCCAGTTTAAAATTTTTCCACAGAAACACCTATAAGTATTACCAAAATTTTGAAGTTTGAAAAAATGTATTAAATAATTTAATAATGTATACTTATTAACAAGATTACAAAATTAATTGATAATTTGTATCTTTAATTATATATAATTTAAGGAAATTATTTCTATAAATTACTTCTTTAATATAAAATATCTTGTGTTATGAATACTAGCTAATAAATCAATTAACAGGCAATTTTTTTTTGAACAATTAGTATATTTTCACTGCAGAAACAAAATCAAAGGCCATCATGAGAAGATTAAATTAAACCTTTGCCATATTAACAAAAATTTCCATAATTTCTACAGTATCTTTTAAAAATTAATTCATAATACTAATTATTATGATTTGTAAGTAATACTAATATATTTTCCATTTGGTAAGTAATATACAATTACATAAGTAACAATTATTATTACTTGTATAATTCAAAAAATCGTTTAAATTACATTCAAAATAAATATCTACTTTTATACTAATAATGGTAATGATAAATAAGTTAAGTAGAATAATTAATGCTTAATGCGTTCAATTTGCAGGTATAATGCATAACATTTAGTTACAATTTAAAATACTTAGCTTATGCCATATTAAAAATTATTTAGATTTCCCTCTATGACAACGTGTAACATGTTTAAAAATGATATTATTCAATTTGTGTATAAATGTAATTTTAACATTTTTAAGGGAGGTTTTATCAATTATTTTCATATCTGTATCAACGATGCACAATGTATTGTATTCCACTACGGTCAGGCACCTACCTTATAATTATGTTGATTTAAGTAAACAAAAAAGTAGACTTAAAGATAACACAAAATATGTTCACATTATATAGCTTATTCTCTATACAATAAAACATGTAGGTACTCCTTTAATACTTTGAACTCCGTATGTGGAACTATTTAAAATAAAAAGGATTTAAGATACTACTTTTTAAATACTTTTGGTTTTTTAAAGTTGGTTTTTAACTAACATAATATAATATACTATGTTTATATGATGGCGTTAAAATGGTTTACATTTTAAAAACCGTTTTAAATATTAAAACACTCACATTATGCAGCTTAAGAATTTCAAAACGGTTTAATTTCAAACCGTTTTAATGCCATCATATAACCGTAGTAATAGATACAATGATACATAGTTTAGTACCTACGTTTATAATAATAATTATTTATTTTATTTGTTGAATAAATGTTTAACATTTTAAAAACGTTATGTTTTCAAAATTTTAATCACTCATATTGTTACTTTTTTTGTCATGGTTGCCCCACCCACACTTAATACTCACTCTACCGAGTACTGAAATGAGCTACTTTTCACAAACTTTCGGGCTTTGATTAACATAGAATACAAATTAAAATTAATAAAACTATTACCGATTTACTGTAGTAGGCAACAATATGTATCAACCAACAATTTTAAATAAATAAATAAAATATTTGAAAAAAAAAGCCAAAAGTATTCAATGCCTACAATAAATATTTAATACAAAAAAAAGTACTAAGAATACCATTGAAAATACTTCATGCTAAATGTATTTAAAATAGTATTCAAAACATAAAAATTGTTTGAATACTTTAACTAAAATACTTCACAAAACTGCCAATTCAAAATACTAACTATGTTAGAAATGATCCAACTGATTGGATGATATGATTGGCATGCAATCGTGTATTGGAACACCCTGCCATTTTCAGACTTTAATTTTATTAATGTTACTATTTTATGTGTTTTTTATAACTATTGGGCTATGTCTGTTAATATATAAATAAATAAATAAAATTATCTGCTCTAGAAGAGTTTATGCGTAAAATATCAAAACACCTAATAAATAGTCTAATATTTATAATACTAATAATAAGCACACAATATTCATTCAACTAGTTTCTAAATTCTTATGATTATTGAAAAGCAAAAAGTAAACTAAGGTAAATAACAATGTCAGTAGTGTCATTGTTAAATTATATTTTAGATATAAACGTCTGATACATTGAAATACCTTAAACATTTTGAAAATGCCTACACTAAGAAGACTATAGTACATTATTCTAAAAAATATTAATTCAATACAACAAAATCTACCTTCAATTTTATCTAATCAGTTAAATATTCATTATACATTTATAATATTAATGACACTCGAAAATTGGAATACATGCAGTGTGGACAGTGGACACTATTATAATTTTGAATGATACATTTTAAATTCATATTGGATATTATTTATAGTTAGTAATGCATTTTCTATTGGACAATAGTTTATAAATTTATCTATGTAAATCAGATGTGAATATGTGATTAAAATAAAATATGATACATAGTTAAGTATAAAATTGATATTTTACAATAAATAAGTACTCGTATAATTAAAATAAATTAAACTTTTACAAACATTAAAATATAATATGTACCTACATTTGGTTTAAAAACATGAGTCGGTATAAACCGAGAACTTTTATCTAAATTAATTCCAATACCACTCAACTTAATGAAACTAAAGTATCATAAAATTCAATATTCAAAATTTAAAACTATATAAAATAATATCAGCTAGCTAACATCACTAAGAAAAGTATTATATTTTATAGAAGAGATTTAATCTGAAAATATACATTCATTTAATTTCAATATATATGTAACTACATTAAATCGTATTAACCTACATGAAATACCTACAATGAGTGCATGGATTGAACAATGGTTATACAAATAGAATAAATAATAAAATATTTTTACAAAGATTTATGACTTCCAGTAAATAAAACTATGTGTAAGCTGCTTCCTAATTTTACCTATTTTTATTTTTTATCTAAAAAAAAAAGTTGAACCTCTTCTCTAAAATACAATAATTTTAAAGTTTAAAATTTAAGTTCAAATGTGAAATAAAAAATAATGGTTAAATTGTGTTTTTCATGTAACTTATCGTAACGATATCTAAATATAAAATACATTAAAACTCACTCTGCATTTTAAAACATAATAACATTCGAAAATCCTCCAAACACAAAATGTAGATACTTTTTTATATAAAATAAACACTTGCACTACATTAAAATAATTAAACGGTACAAAGCTTTTGGTTAATGTATTAGGTGAAAATTAGGAAAATTAAAAACAAAATGAATTTTGTTACGCGATATTTATATTTTAAAGTAACGATGATAAACGGTCCGCACGTATGTCTGTTCGCTATTTAACTGCGGACCAAACCTATGACCAAAGACAGTTTAAAGGAGCGTTCAGTACAACAAATTAAAATATATATATATATACACCTGTATAGGTCTATTGGGTATATACTTGTGTGTGTACATATGCTAGTATAATATGGACATACACTCGAGTGTTAAAAGTACATAGTAAATTGGTCTTTTTTTTTAATTTCCACCGGTGTTTTTGTTTACATAAAGTCGGAAAACTGACAAAATGTAACCACACGCAGTCGCCCACACGCAAATACTTTAGTACTAAACAATGAAATATAAACGTATATATAGGTACACTATATACAAAGGTAATATGTACAAGTAATTATTGTTAGTTGAAATTTAATATTTAGGTAAGCTCCATGGTTTGTGTACTCAAGTGTGCGATCTTTACCACCGACAAAAGTAATATCTATACCTGTATACAATAATTACTCAGCAGAACTAAAATACGATCCACATTTACCTCGAAAAATGTATATCATTTGACGTAGTCTGCGTTAAACGGCACTGATGTTAGTACTAAATGATAATTTATATTGTTGAACATAATTTAAACATTTTAAAAAAACTCAGTAAATGTTAACATCATTTTACGAATCAAAGAATACCAATGATTTGTACTGCAAGTAACGCAGCTTAGGAAAAAGTAATAGTACCTACTATCTACTATTTACTACCTATATAAGCTAAACGAAAAAGTATCGATTGCATTTGTATAGTTAACACTCACTGTGGTAATGTCCGGTGTCTGTGACGGGTGTAATGAAAAATGTAAATGATGGAGACAGTTAAATAAGAAATATCATCACAATAAATTCTTTGAAAATAATTTACGTAATCCATGAAATAGAATTTTAAAAAGTGGGTGTTGAGCGTATTTGTTTTACTTAACAAACCGAGTTTTTTAAGAGATTGTCGGATGATTAAAGCCAGGGCCAGCAATAGAGGGTAGGGCTGGGGGGCAGAGCTCCAAGACCCGGAGGAGCCCGTTGTCAGAAGCGTATTTAGACACAGCCACACAGGCCCTATAGGCACAGGCTTAGAATGGAGACATTTGGAAGACAACAAATTTTACTAATTTTTCGAGTAGAAAAATCACTTTTATAAAAATTATACGCTATATAATTTACAATCATTTTTGCTTTATTTTTTAATTTCGATATTACGGATGTCTGTAGCCCCCCCCCCCACACAAAAAAAAAATCAGAGCAGGTCAATCAAAACTGTAGTTAGACCTCACGGGTTAAAAATTACAGTCTACCCAATTTTGAAAATCAAATTGAGCCTAACTATTGAATTTAAATTAATTTTAAATTTCAGTTATATTTTACTTATACAATTAATAGTTACATATAAATTTATTTATTTATTTATTTAAAATTAGGGTATAGATAAATTAGTTGTTTATAATTAAATATAATTTAGTTAATTACTAATTTTGTAATTTAACTTTCATATAAGATACAGTGAATATCTATATACTGAACCAAATTAATTCATTACACAATCTGTTAGAGGAATAAAGCTTTATTTCTTGAATCAAATATTCAAATGCAGCAATTAGAAACACACATAGTTAAGTAGATGATTAAAATAGTAGATTAAACTAAACTTTAACAGGTGCCACCTAACGGACAACGGTAGTAGGTAACACCTAACCATCACCCACGACTCGACTCACCCCTTAAAAAAGATACGACCGCTGTAACACCTTTATACCGTGTTCGACGCCATTAAATTATAAGTGAAAGGGCTCGGAATTGATAAGCCCCAGGGCGTACCAAAGTTCTCGACGGCCCTATAATTATAGCAGAAGCAAAATAAAATTAAATTGTAATTAACGATCTGAGTGTACGTACGGGCCGGTGTTACTAGCTTCCGGATGGGTTACCACACGGATGGTTTTTAGCAACAAAGCTTTGCCACTTATATAAAACGTATTGCGACCAATCGTTCACCCTACACAGTAGGTACCGGGATTTAAGTAGTTAAAGCATTAATTTTAATTATATAAAAAAATTTAGATATCAAACTAAAAAACATGAATGTCGATTTTCAAGAAAATATAAATAAAATATGCGTAGGTACCTTAAGTATAAAAATAATGAAAGAAGTATAATCAGTATTTTTAAATGATTTATTTATGGCTGAAGGTATATACATTATACCTAAGTAATGTGTGTTCATGTGTTAAAAATTATTTGATTTTCTAAAAACCAGAAACTGTATTTTAAATGTTATATACATATAATAAAGTAGTAGACAAATACAATTTTTAATAATATTAATTAACATACTTTTAATCAATAAAATAAATACTTTTTTAGTTAGGTATATCGTATATATTATATATATATATATATGTATAACGATATTAATCCCGCCAAGAACAGTTTATTTTAGAAATTTTACCACGGACATTTTTGATTTAGGATAATTATTTTACTCTGGATATTTTCCTTTTGATATTTTTTTTACGTGAAAATGTTTTTCTTGTAAATTTTAAACTAGGTTCGAAGCTTAAGGCGATGTACAAACTAATCATTTTTTCTTTTATAAAGTGTCATTGTCTATGTCATCATTCCTAACGCACTATGGCAATTAATTAATAATTAACTGAATTTCTTACAAATTATTAACACAAATTTAAAAAAAATTAAGCCTAAAGATAAATAACTAGGTATAAGACATTGAAGAAAAACATTTTAAATACCATGCAAATCAAAGGTATATTTTATTGATTTTATCAAGCAAAAATGGATCAATGGTTCAAATTTTCTTATAGTTATTACCATTATATAGGAGAATTTTATTTCAATATTATTAATAATAAATCATGGAGAAAATTTAAAACTGGTTTAATGTAAAAATGCCCGTTTTCCTTAATTTATTTGGAAACTGTTCCCCACAAAGTACCAACTATAGACCATCACCGAAATAAAATATTGTAATAGTTTTTTTTACTATAAAATATGTAGGTAAACATGTGTTTTCAAAAAAAAAAACCCATCATTGTATACGCTCAGAATTTAAAATATTCCAAATTTTGATTTTGACTTTGAAATTCATTCTTTGAAATAATCCTGATAGAATTCGTTTAAAATACAACATTTTTTACTTGAAGAGATATAATCTTAAACAAATGAGCATCAAATTCAAATTACAGAATAATACTGATATAAATATAAATTTACAGGTGGTGTCAACAAGTGTTAAACGTTTAAAATATTTTTTAATTAAAATTGATAAACTCATTACTTATAATAAATGATTTAAGTTTTTATTCGTAAATCACCAAAGTACGTCTATTCTGATTACAACTTTCAACTAAATTATAAGTTATATTTTAAAATTAAAAAAAAAATTTATAAGTGATTTTCAAAATCAACTAGAGTGCATCAATGAGTATATTATTTAGTATTCACCAAATTAATAATAAGTGTATCAAGCAAATGATCTTTACGATTAGGTTAGGTGTACATTGTACAGGCCTGACTGCCTATGAGGTCAAACAAAATTATACAGATATTATCACAAAGAACTGATTAGATGATTATTATTTTGATTTTTATTATACATAAATCCAAGAAAAAAAACAACAAAAACATTTAGTCGAATTAAGAAAATATGAATTTGACACAGATTTACGATGCCTAAATTATTAAGTATACGTATTTATTAGTATCTGTGTACATAAAAACCTAACAGATTTATTTTTGTTCTAATCAATAATCGTTCAAAAAAAAAAATTATAACTGAAAGTTATAATTACTGATATAAAAAAATTAAAATTAGTACACCTCAACTTAAATTAAGTACAGAAACTAACAAAACTGAAAACAAAACAACAGTAACATGACACTCGTAAAACATTTAAAATTGTTATGCACTTTATTCAGAATGCATTTCAAAACTCTCTTTTGTAAATATATATTTTTATATTACGTTAATCATATAGGTAGGTTACTATTAAAATAATTTTCGTTCATATATATTTTCCTGTATAAAATAACATAAAAAACACAAAATGCAGCGGTTCCTACGTTTGTATAACCCAGTCACCGCTATGAGGATCCGCAGACATTATTATATTCAGAGGAATAGTTGGCAGTATTTTATTTTAGTAATTGTTTCAAGGCTTCAGCAGTGTCGGTCTGGCACTTAAGGGACCCGGATGCATTTCATCAGAAGGGCCCCCAAAAATGTTATTTCATAAAATGATAAAAAAAATGCTTATAAGTAGTGAAATATTATATTTACAGTAATATCAGGGCATCTCGACACAAATACGGATGCGTTCGCGGCCTCACGACCATGGGACCAGGCCGACACTGAGCTTCAAGCAAACATAAATTGCACCCAATGAAGGGAAACAATTGTGAATTTCACGCAATACATTTCAGGAATAATTTTTTTTTTATGGTAAATTGTACCCAATAGAGACAGATCGTTGTGATCGGATGCAAATGTTGTCTAAAAAATTTTTTTACTGATTACCTACTATACCCTATACCTACTCATTATGTATTAAATTTGTTACAATCGTTTCTATAAAATAGAATAGTACCTATTCTATGCAATTTTTTTTTGTTGCTTCAAAAGAAAATATTTATATTTTATATATGAATACAATCAATAAGTAAAGGTGATCAAATTATAAATTTGTAAGTTATTAAGTATAAAGCGCACTTACTTACTAACTTTTAATGTTACCCAATGAAGTCTTTAAATATAGGTAATACTTATATCTACCAGTATGGCAGTATATTAACCTGTTCACTGTTAAGAACGTATTATTACATAATACCTACTAAGAAAAATACTATCGTTTCTCTCAGTAAACTTTGAAACACGTAAGGAAAAAACCATCAAGTTACCAAAATAGGCAAATGTATAGTCTGGTAATGCATAATTTGTATACACTATTAATTTTTCCATGGAGACGCACATACATTTACTTATGTTTAAATAATCTAAACCAAATATAAGTAAAAAATAGTTTGAATACAAAATACAATATTAAATAAAATTAATATATAACCTGGGTGTAAATGAGTACTAGCCTCTAGGCTCTAGGTATCTTTGTTCAAAATATTTTAAATCAAAAAATAGAATTTGTATTTAGTCAAAATCATCTGTTTTTGGTATAAGACATTGTATTTATAAAATTACTTTTTAAAATGTTTACTATTTTAAAATAAAAAATGACTGAATAACCTAATTAATGATTTCAATGAGTATTGCTGCTATATCATACATAATTAAAATCCTTTATAACAATTATTAATCTAGGTAATTTATATGTTATAGAATTGTTTTGTAAGAAAATATTTTTCAATTTCTAACCAATACTTAACTTAACTATTTAATAATAAATAAAAATGGAATTCATTAGGACACAAAAATAAATATTGAGTAGAGAAAAGTAATGAAAAATAAATAATAATTTACTAAAGGTATGTCCACAAAAATTGTTTCATTCAAAGCCAAAAAATTCTTAAAATTAAGTGTCGGCGAGTCGGCAGGAACGAATGTTAGATACAACAGGCAGTTGGATTATAGGTAGGTCAATATATATTTGAGGAAATAAATAACTTTAAATATCAAGGCACCAACTTAAGCAGCACGAGTGACAACTTAAGAAATTAAAAAACACATTACATTGAGGAACAAATGTTTTACGGCCTCTCTGGCTGAATGGAGTCGAAAATACTGTCGATAAAATCAAAAGAACAACTACAGAGAAATAGCAAGACCTGTGATAATGTACACATGTAAAACATGACCCAGGACTTAGCGAGTTAAAAATAGTTAGACTCGCTACCATGAAGAGAAAATTTGTCAGGAAGATATACAGATCTAAAAGAATAAATACCAAGTATACAATATTAGATATAACAGGGAACTACAAGAATTATTCGTTAAATCAAATATAATAGGGGAAATATGGCACAAGACACTGGCTTGGTTTGGTCATGTATTTAGGGTTAAATAAAAAGCAAATGATACACTAAACTGGATCCCCCGGGGAAGGAAACTAATTGGAAGTTCAAAACAGAAGTAGAACGACAAAAGAAAAAAGGAACTAATACATCTACGAATATACAATATTGATGAATTAGCTCTGGATAGTGCCAGTTGGAAAAGAATTTGTTTAGCAGCCATAGGCCTCAATGGTCCTTAAAGCTGGAAGAAGGTTTCTTAATTAATTCCTCAAACTTATATCCTTACATTTTTTTTTTTTTTTGTACATTTATAGTTAAATATTTCATAATTATGTTACCAACATAAAAATCACTATTTATATACAGCTAAAAAAATCAAGTAAATATTACATTGGAAATCAAGGTATTTACTAACCATACACAATACACTATAGTAGTACAAAAATTATTGTCTATTGTACTGTCTATAATAATTTAAAGAAATTCAAACAATATTATTTATATAGGGTGATTTTTTTATCATGAACCCCACTCATTATTTCAAAAAGCTTACTATTGCTTAGTGCTTACATACATTACATACAGGTTAATAATATATTTTTATATTAATCTAAAGAACCAATATTTTTGTATTTTAATTTCGACCTGTCAGTTTATTTTCAATTTTAGATATAATCAACAAAGATTTTTGAAAAAAACATATTTTCAATAAGCTTTATTGTTTTAGATCATAAAAGATCAACATTTTTACCATTTAGAATAAAGAAATCCATGATGGATTAAAAGGAACACTTAAAAGTTATGATAAAAACTAAAATATTTTTTGAATAAAAAAAATATCATAACTATATTTATCAAAAGCTTGGGGGCGGCTTGTTATAATAAAAGCTCTAGCGCAGGGTTTGTGATTAATACATATTATGCAGCACAGCTATTTTTTTCTGTCTGAGACTTATGCATACATAGGTAGGTACATAATTTATTGTGAACATACCTTGTTCTCGACGGTCTCTAAACAATAATCTGGTGGTGGAAATTCTCTTGACAGATGCGTCATGGTTATTATTCTTCAACACACTGGTCTCACAGATATTATATGTATCAAATATTTCACAGTTCACGGAGCAGGTATTCACGAATTACATCCAAACATCCGCAGGAGCGAGGAGAAGACATTCAACCAACAAACAACATTAGAACAAGACATTGTTGCAAGTTGACGTTTCATCATCGTTATACATTAAACATTAATAGTCTTCTAATACACAAATGTCAAATACACAATGTTGTATTATAGATGTTGGTGACTATATACATCATTGGCACATTGCCTACGTTATCTTCTATATTTTTTTCACACCTGATAGCGTTATCGGTGTTATCATATAAACATAAACAATAATATTTTATTTACATTTTTCATTGAATGATAAAATTTTATTGTATAATATAATATATATATATATATATATATATATCACAATATTCACAGATATGATTAATGAGTATAATAAAAATAAATTATTAACTATAATACATTAATATAATAAATCATAAATATGATACATTATATTTATGTAAAATTTTATATTATTATGTCTATTGTACTATTATAATAGATATAATATTAGATACACAATATTATAAGAAATATAATATATTGTAATTTAGTGATTATAATTTTATTAAATTAAGAGAATAATGAATGTAATATGTATTATTTTAGTACTTTCAATTCAATTAACAATTTGTACATCTTTATAAAATCATACATTTATACACATTATATTATATCTTGAAATTAAATTGATCTTAACTTAGTAGACATGATCAAATAATACAATTAAACTTATAAAAAATTAGGTAGGTACCTATGTTATACCTACATAAATAGCATTTGCACCACTTACTGAGATACCATAAATTAAAATCTATGTTACCTACACACTATTTACACATAACTGTGTACCAAAATTTGCATTCTTCTCTTTACACTAATTCCTACAATATTGATTCTCTAGCCTGTAAAAATGCCATCTTAATTAAACTCATTCTAAATTCTGGTCTATAAATCCACTATAGGTTTGTAATAACTATGAGCTTTATTATATAGATACAAAAATCTAAAAATGTGTATATTAAAAATCAGACATCACTTATTATTGAGTAATTAAAATAAATTTTAAATAATATGTAATTGTATTTTATTTATTATTATTATTGTTAATAATTGTTAACCCAAAACTTGGTTATTCATGAGCTATGAATTATAAGAACAGTATTAAAATTTAAGAAATCAGACATTTATTATCAGTAACTAACAATTAATTGAATGTAGAAAAATATAATACAAATATATAATATTATAATATAATAATTGTTCAAAAGGCGTTAAAGATAGGCAATTAGCATACTATTATCGTTGGATAATAGAACGTTTGACTACATGAATTGAAACCTATAGAGGTTCTACTGTATTTATTTTACTATGGTTATAACTACAAACTAGGATAAGTAATACTTATTATTAAGTATATGTATATATATTAGTTTGTGGTTATAACTTATAAGTTATAATATAGTATACAAGCTACACGTTATCTGCTGAGGGTAAATTTGACGTAAGTTTGGCCAGCCCACCTCCTATAAAGGAAAATCACGAATTCGCACACCTAGTTTGAAAATTCGCACGACTTTCCTTCTCCTCGAAAAACAAAAAAATTCATAGCGGTACATACATTTATGTAACTATTCAGTCTTGTAAAATATTCGAATACAAGTATTTGAATATTTGTAATAAAATACGTGTTAAAATATTTTTAAATAACCTGACTACTTCTTAAAAGTATAAGAATATGTTAATTTTATTTAATCTAATAAACGAAATATTGTGCTAAATTTTAAAAGTAATTTCTATGCTGTAACGAATTATTTTTAACGTTATTAAAATAAGTTATGAATGTAGAATTGTTGACAAATCGTCAAAACCTAGGGACTAGGATATAGAAAAAAAAGTAAAAATCATTTGAATTTACTCGCAATTTTCCATTTAGATATCTAATTTTGTCCAAACGTGAACATTAAATTTCAATAAAATAAATAGTGCTGCATAATATGCATAATATGCATCTTTAATATTTTTGGACTGCTATTATAATAACTGATAAGGAACCATGTATTGTATTTTCATTTTTTTTGACATATAAAATATTTCGGTATTTATAGGAAAAATACTAAATTAAATTGAAAATATCAAATGTCATCAAGTAACCCAAAAATGTTCAAAAATATTTCTAAAATTTTTTAATTACAAACGAATATGAAAATCATTCAATGACTATCATTTCATTTTGGAATACCTACATATGTACCTAATATAGTAAAAATTTGAATTTTAAAAAATAAAATAAAATAAATTTGACTTCCCGGTAAGCTTGAACTATGAATTTTTAACAACGACATAATTTTTCACAATTTTGATGAAATTCGACAAAATTCAAACTTTAGATGCTCATAAAAAATGACTGTAGATTTACGATTTAATTTTTTTTTTTTGAATAACCCTAATTAATTTTGTATTAATTCTCTCGTCTTGAATTCAAGTTTTTGATAAATAAAAAAATATTTATCGACAATTATTGAAAATTAGTTTTTGATTAACCACAAATAAAACTAAATCGATTTTGTTGGAAACTTACTGGTAGTGGTTTGTAGTTTTGTACTGTTTGGTCTGTTTGTAGAACAATTGAACAGATGGTATTGAACCTCGGCCGACGAGGCTAGATTGATCTTCTTATCTCTTAAATTCATGGTTAAAGTGGTTCTATCGCGGTAAAAGAACAATTCCGTCGGTTATCAGTTCCTACCGATTTATTTTTGTCATGCACTAACAACTATCGAAAACCAGAGTCACGAATGACTAACCGTTTTTCGTTTCGTCATTTCACATTTGACATTTGTACTTATAGTGTTTGTACTTTTTTGGTTGGACTTGGACGCGTGTATTATTTGTTAAATATTTGTTATATAACTTTAATATTTAATATTTCGTCTACTGTTTTATGATCATGAATCATCAAGAAAATCAACTTTCAGACATGTTAGAAGTTTACATATGTACAAAATTGTCAGACCCTGAAATAAACACGAGGAGATACAGAAAAGGTATGACGATCAATGATCTTAAAAACAAATTGGAAATGATCACTGGGCGATCAGCTGGTACAATGATACTATCGGCTTACGATAAAGATAAGTTAGTAGTCAAACTGGATGATGACGATTCACAATTAGGATCATATCCCGTTGAAAATGGTATGTTTTTATTGGTCGAAGATCCAGCATATGATACATCTGATCAGGATACTATTGATGGTTATAAGATGACTGAGGAAGAATATAATGCTAAACAAGTGTGTACCTATATTAGCCTTATAGTTTTATACGTTTATTGGTTTCTGTGCTGTATACTGTATAATTAATTTAAATAAATTTTTTTTAGGAAACATTAAAGAGCTTTTTAATGAATAACAAGCTTGGTAAATATAATCCAGAATATCTGAAACAACGAGAACAAGAAAATCTGGAAAAAGAACAACAAGAGAATTTAGAAAAAGAACAAATCGACAAAATAGAAGTTGGGCAAAGGTGTTGTATTAGACTACCAAACAAACCTGCTCAACATGGCACAGTTATGTACAAAGGACGTTTAGATGATAAAAGTGGTTATTGGGTTGGAGTTAAGTATGATGAACCATACGGCAAGCATGACGGATCTTTAAATGGAAAACAATATTTTCAAACACTTCCTAAGTATGGATCTTTTGTTACTCCTTCAGCAGTGGAAATTGGTGATTTTCCAGTTATCGACGATGAACTTTAAACATTCCTTAAATCTATATCTATACACTATAATTTTTGTTCTCATTATAAGCTAACATCTATGAATTAGTATTAATTGTCCAATGTTTTAATACGTTTTTTATACACTTTATTTTATTAATACTGTAACACTAAGAGGTGGTTTAGATTCATATTTTGTAAGAAATCTTAATCACTTATAATTTTTTTAAAGAAATGTCCATGAATATTTCTAGCATTGCTTGTGATAAATAAATAATATTTAATTTAATAATGTGATATTCATATTTGATGATAACATAAACACAATTAGAAAAATATTTCAGTGATTTATTTTTAAAAGTAAGCTTAAATATTAATTAAATGCTCAGAAAATCATTAAAGATTTTACTGCATTGTCATACAATATAGATGATTATTTTTTAAATAAGTTAATTTTGATGTTATTAATGTTTTTATCATGTAAAACTAAGAACAGTATAGCTATATCTAATATTGTATTATGCCAATCATGCACCATATTATATTAGGTACTAGGTATCATAGCTGATAATAATATTACCTATTACATAAGATTTATACAAAATTTATTTAAATTTTGTTGATACATCTATTCTGCGATATTAATATAGCTCATATGTCTGTTATAATATCTTGTACTACCTACAACAACTGTCTATATAGGCAGTTTTGTTCTGTGGTCTGGTAGTCAAGGTCTTGTAGAATTCAAGCGTCTAAAGACAAAACCTCTATCAGTATCACACTTTTACAGCAGTTTGATTTTCAAAAACCCATAATAACTTATTGAAATAATTATTTTTATTTTTGTACTAAACGTATATATATATTTTCAAACACACATACAATCTATATAATTATTAATTTTGTACAATAGGCATTTAGGATTAGGGTTAGAAAATGGATTTTTTGAATAAGAGCCACTCATTAGTGGCAATTAGCTTGGTGTTTTTTTTTAGGATATTAAGGAGAGATATTTAATTTAAATGGTCAAGACACCATTTACCTTTGAGTCTACATTGTGAGTTTCCAGTTGTGAGGAGGTATGTAGCTCTTAATTGAAAATGAAGAAATTTCTTTGGGTGAGTGTGCCATATCTTCAAGTGGTGAATTACAAATTTAGTTCACTCCAAGACAAATATTAAAATAATTTTATACAAAACATTTAAATAAGATTTCAATAAAATTAACTGTAGAGTTTAATTATTGAAAAGTAAAAAAATAATACTTACTTTTTAAATAATAATTAAAAAAACATAGTTGGTTTCTTAATTTTTAAACAATATATAAATACTTAAATATAATATTGAAATTAGTAGATTGATATAAACTAACAATTATTAAGTCTTGTATCATATTATATGGGTTGAAAATTGTCAATATTGTACATGCCACTAAGTTAGGTAGGTACCTAATTAAAAAAAACCTTATGCAGTTTTGCAAATCAAATTTTTATACTCTTTCCTTGAAGTCTGAAAAAACCAAATTTTAAATTAACAGTTAATAATCACTTGATGAAGATGTGATGACTAGAGTTAGGATGTTGATGACCTAAAAGAACACAAAAATTCCATTAAAAAGGGCAAAAATGCCATAAAAACTTCAATAAATGGCCTTAAAAATTATCTAAAAAACTAATTAAGTAAGTGAAAAAACGTATTTATAAATAATAATTTTTATTAGAGATATAGGTGTAATAGTAATTTAAAATATTTTTTTCAATATAAAGAATAAACATTTGCCCTAAAATCTATAATTTGAGAATAATGCATTAATGCCCCACATTGTACAAAAAGTACAAAAAATGTTCTAAAAGATGAAAAAAAAAAAAATTTCTTGTCAGGTGGCACTGCTGGGAGCCTTCCTTTTCTGTAATTAATGTTATTTTTTTTCTTTTTCTTTTTAAGTCACCACACTTACTTATTATACACTGTATGTATAGATTGTAAATACACTTTTATCTTCAATAAAAAAAGATGAAAAAATGACTAAAATGTTGAAAAACGATGTTAAAAAACAAAAAAATGCATTTATAGCTAAAAATGTCAAAAATGCAAAAAAAAAATTAGAATATTCTGCATCAAGGGAGGCATGAAACAAATTTTTAGCTAGGATACCATTGTATAGAATGAAAGGAAAAAAAATGCAAAAGTCATCAACATCCTAACTCTGATGACATTGTATGTTAACATTGTTAACTCATATTTATTTTTTACTTTTCAATGATTATCGTCAAGTGACAAATTACGCGTTTTTTCCTTTAAACATAGGTGCATTCCAAGGTTTGGATTAAAATAATTTGATGCAAAACACCTAAATAAGATTTCAATAAAATTAATTTTAGTTGAATTATTGAAAAGATCTTTAAAATCTTTGGTCTTTAGAATGCTAGATGCTCGTCTGTACTCTACTATAAATTCAGTATTCATCTCTTAGATCATATACAATATAGTATAATATTATGATCTAAGATTCAATAATTTCATCTATTCTGTATTTCTGTGCTACTCTATAGGATTCGACCATATCGTTTCTATTGGCCACAATGGTTCTGAATTTCTGATAAGCGTTGTTATCAAACATGTTATAAACTGAAAACTTAGAAAATTGAATTTCGACAATCGGTTTTGGCGAATGGCGATTGAAATCTAGATTTTACTGATTTACTGATTTTAGTATTCTCTATTTCTATTATTCTAGTTGAGTAGTTTGTTTTCTACATTTGAAATAATCATGAGTTTCATCGTTTCTAATTGTTTTTGCAAGGTTGTACGGACCTTGTCCCGTTCCAATTACACGAGCGCCATTAGCTTGAAAAATCTACACCCAAAGAGTTCGTTGAAGATTACCACACCGTCACCCGAACAGGTACGTTCCTTATTCAATCCAATATTCGATGATAATAAAATAAGTAATAACTATCGTGACCTACAACAGCAGTGAGACATTTAAATTGAACCTTACTCGTGTAGTTCTACAAATGTAAATCATATTTTAACTATCAAAGTCTTTTCAAAACTCAATGGTATTATTTTTTTTGTTATAGTTGTTGGTCGACAATAAAGTTTTCACTGGATATATACCTGTGGAAGAGCTAGACATCACATACAGCACTTCTAGTGGTCCTGGTGGTCAGAACGTCAACAAAGTTAATACCAAAGTTGACTTGAGATTTAAGGTGGAATCGGCTCAATGGCTCAAAGAAGAAGTCCGGCAGAAACTAATTGATATTGTAAGTTAGTCAAAACAAACTGGTTGCAATATTAAAAAAAAAGTCATTTAATACACTGTAATTTTTCTTTAGAATCAAAATAAACTAACTAAAGAAGGATATTTGGTAATTCGGTCTGAAAAGACGCGGTCCCAACAACTGAATCTTGCAGATGCCATTGAGCGTTTGCGTTCTCTCATTTGGAAAGCTGCTGAACCTGAGCCAAAGGCATCTGAGGAATCAGTTGAAAAAATAAGACGCAGGTAATATATTTGAAATTTAATAGTGTCCGAACTTGAGTTTTATATTTCTTTTTTATGTTAGGATTGAGAAAGCAAATCGCACAAGATTAATAGAAAAGAAAATGAAATCTTTGACCAAGAGAAATCGTCAAGCACCAACAGTGTTCTAAATATATGTAGTATATGTTGCATAATATGCATTATGTGTCTATTTGTCATGATTGCAACTAGATGATTTTATACATTGTTTTAAAATTTTACCGTGTATTAATATTTAATAAAAAAATGTTATTTGTATATAGAACTAAAGTAGTTATTCATATTTTTGCAACTTTTATTCTAGTTTGATGAATTAAAATAAAATGTACCTTGCAAATAGTCATTCTGCAGTAAAGCAAGTGTCCTATATATATTATCATATATAGTATGTTACTGTAATGGATGTGTTACGTTTTGATTGAATGATAAATCATTAAATTCGATTAAAAATGATTCCAGGCAGAGATTTGATTTGAACAACTAGAGTTACATAGTTACATAGTACATATTTTTTATTTATTTATATCTTATACTACTGTTACTAATTAAGTTTTTATAAATGATAAGGTTAAATTTTTTTTACCTAATTGTAATCATATGTATTTTTATTAACCGGCGTTACATTTTTTTTAATTTACATTAATATTTAATTGCATTACATACGTTACTTATAACTGCTACTTATTACCTTAAGTTCTAATTATTTAAATCAGTTAACACATTTCTGTTGAGTTGACAAAATTAAAAAGTCTATTGGATGTCTCAGGAGTGGGTGGTAGCATCTCATATAGTGTCTCCAGAAGTTTCAGTTCGATGCACCTTTCAATGAATTGTTGACATTCTGTGAGTTTATGCTTGACCGTAATGATTGTTATGCACGTTGGGTTTTCTTTGGCCATGAGGTATCCGTGGGTCATGCGGGTGCGGCCTACTTGTTGGTGGACGAGAATTATCTCATCCCTAACAATATGTATTATACAACAATATTTCATACAATATAACTTGATTTCATTAACTTATAAGTCAATATCCACACGTGTAAATGTGTTCAAAGTATGAATGGTTCAAAAGTTACTTAATTGTTTTGAAATAATTTCAGTTGTCGGTAGGTGTATCTGCAAAAGTTTTCATCTGTTATCATAGGCGCAAATAGACAAATTATTTTGGTGGGACTAAAGCCCCTCCTATAATATTTTCTAAAAATTATATATGCTTAGTACTAATTGCTGACTTTTGAACTGGGGGGACCAAGTCCCCCCAAGCCCCCACCTATTTGCGCCAATGTCTGTTATTGGATGTGGACTACTTACAACCGGTTGGTTTTTACTCAGGCTTATGAATTATGATTATCTTTGATCAATACAGTTTAGTATATTTTCTTTAGTTAGGGGCAGCGAATATTTTTACCGGCCCATACATGGGTATTAAGTTAACATTTTTATGCTCAAAATTAAAATTTAACTTTAGAACTTAAAATAAATATATTTTAATCATAGATTGTTTTTGCTCAACACCGGTATACCATATCAAAATTAAAAACACATCAAATATCAATAACATATTATTCTTTATTATTATAATACGGTTATATAAGTATTATTATGTTATGTTATTATTATATAGTAATAGTTCGGCCCATACAAATATATTCAAACCTTCCAGGGGCAGCAAGAGCACAGGTATCAGTAGTCAAGGATGATGTTTGGAAGGTGACTCTTGAGTTAATTACACAACGTAGAATTCTTCTTAATTAGATTAATTGTCTATTTATTGTTGTAAAACATATATTTATTTATAACATGAAAGCTGAATATAAGTTAAGTATTCTGAATGATAGAATAAATTCGGTTTGATTTGAATATTTTCTAAGTTCAAAATATTGTTTAAAGAAATTTTCTAAGTCCAATGAATTAAATTAAACAACAGACTGGCGTGAAGCCCGTGAAGGTGCTCTGGCTAGTCTGGTCAAGTCGCGTCTGAATACAGGCAGTTTCGGGGTCCCTTATATAGTGCTACCCTCTACTCCCCATAGTCTACTTGCTCTTGTCGCTGTTCTCACGGATGTGGTAAAGTTATCTAGATTGACGGAAATGCCACTCGCCCACGTACGAGCTAAATGCGTATCCCATGCGACTACAGACTTCGATAATTTATATCATTATTATTATGTAAAAATATACATTATAATATTACATTATGACATTGTTTCTTGTAACTTTTGTAATGATGCATAACCCCACATCCTGTGCACACCTATCAACGATCTTTCATAGTCGTCTAACCACATGATTTCGTGTTGCCCTAACGTTAATGATTTCCACGAAATGCTTTCTCTCTTATAATTACAAAGTTGGTCGCGTCCTACCCTATCTTGGTTCGGCTGGTACCTAGTTGACCGTGAACTAGACAATGCGGGACGCTAGTCCATAGCACTGCCCTGTGCGCACGCCTATGATGTGTGTGATAATCACACATTCAAAATTTTGGCAGATTTTTATTTAATCATAAGTTGAAATTAATCAAATACCAGTTTTTTAATTAATAAACATTTTTTGCAAACAATGAAAATGCCTCAAGTGTGGGAGTGAGATGAATTTGTGCATAAGAGGAGGAACAAAGATATGAATTCAACGTTGCAAACAGAAAGGATGTTAAAATTTCAAGCAAATTTTATTTAATTTTGTTGAGTGATAGTATTAGGTTTTACAGAATTTTTTATTTATTTTAAAATTATAATTTATTTTTGTTGCTAGACCACATATTATATTTGAAAATCAAATATTAAGTAAATACTAAATAATAATAATTTGTCTTATAACAAAAAGTATAAATTTCCTAAGAATATTTTTAGAATTATAACTAGGGTTCAGATGTTGTCGCATTTGCAATTTTTTTTCTATTTTCGGATTCGTTGCTAAGTAAGTTATAAATTTGTTTCAAATAAGTACCAATCAATATATAAAAATTTTAAGTGCAACTTTTTGACCTTTTTAAAATTTTATTGCAATTTTGTTGATTGTCTTCATTTTCAATACAATTATATATATTTTTTTGTTTTCACTTTTTTTTTGTTAGATTATACAGTGCAATAATTTTTAAGGTAGGTAAGGTTATTCTAAAAAAACAAATCAAAAATAGTTTAAATAAAAAGTTTTAAATTTTGATAAAATTATTTGTAGATTTCTGAAAAAATAAGAAGACCGCACAATTTACCAGATTTTTAATGACAACTGACGAGAATTTGAATCTTTTTTATTATCTACTCGTTTAAAACCTATCTAATAAAACTTTATAATATTACTTAATAAAATGACTTAATCCATTTCATAAAATAATTTGTTAATATATATTTTATAATTTTTTTGGTACAAAATATTTTTTATTGCAATTTTGGGTTTTTTTCTCACAAAAATGATGCAATCAATTTTATAAAAATTTTAGTGCAACAACATCCGAATCCTAATTGTAACAAAATAACTAAAATCAATATCTTTCTTTTCAATCTTTTTTCATAAAAATTTGAATTTGAAATTTAAATTTAAAAAAAAATTGTACCTATTAAAATGTACTTATGAAATTTTTAGATTTCTGTAAGAACACTCAATATCATATGATTTAATACAGAGGTAGTCAAAGTTTTTCATCCCGCTGCTTTTGTGGATGTTCTTCATATTTTGACATCTTCCAAATTATTATGAAAAAATTTAAACACACGGATACAATATGGCCAATATGGGTGATAATAAAAACGATATTAGTAATAGAAATAAAACTTCAAATGGTTGCGTGATGTACTTCTTTTGCATTGCATAATGATTATAAATAATATGAATAATAATAATACAAAACATATTATACTCTGTTCAAAATAAGAAACGCCTGTGGCGGTCAGCTACTGCGTGGCCGTGGCAGTATAACACAGCTGGGTATACAGATAGTTGACTGGGTGGGATGATAAGCGGGTGTTTCCTGACAGCCGCCCAACGAAAACTGGTCGGCGCCTCTTATTTTGAAAAGAGTATAGGTAACTATAATCACACTATAATAGTGGTTTTGGGTGGTTTGACGAGGGGATAGACTATAAAAAAGTACTTTTGCAATGTATCAGGTTTGAACTGGCGACTGGGCACATCTGTGTGACTATTGCACGTAATCAATTTACCGTGTTCAAAGTATTTTCGTTGTATTTTACAAAAATGTAATAAATTAGATAGACAATAAATGAGTTATGGAAAAAAGGATAATAATTTTAATGAAATATAAAAAACAATTATTGTTTGGCTTCAGTCAACAAATACATCTTTATATTTATTTCAGCTAGTGCTAAAAATAATTTCATTATACAGAATAAATTATTATATCAACTAATACATACAACAATTGATTTTACATGTTAAAAGTGTAACAATTAGCACTTTCTGGACTATTTAAACATATATTTCAAACCTAAATAAAAGAGGATGTCACAGGTTGGAAAAACGTTTTGCCTAACATAACTAATAATAATATAGTAAATGTACAAAATTTGGTTGAATACTAACTCAGTCTCGTCAAAATATTTTTTATTTATATATATAAATATATATATCGAACCCCAGGGCTCCATCACTTAATGAACAACATTCAAAACTAAAAAAAATGTTTAACTTTCTCTTACGCATACAGAAAATGTCTCCATTAGCGTAAGAGAGACATTAACACAAAAATACTTATTTTTCAACTATTACGCCAAAATAATGCGCAATATTATCATAAATAAATAAAAATGTATGTACAATATAATTACGCATAATGCATTCTAATAACAGACACTTGGAGTGAACAGTATAGAAGAATACAATATAAAGAAAAGCACTAAAAACAAAATAATTAGGTTTAATAACTTAAAGCAAACTAAGAGGATGGTTATTTTTAAGACTAATTATGTTAGATTAGTTTTCATTCTTATTTCATTGTCAATAACAATATTGCATTACATATTTTAAAGTAATATTGATCGAATAGTTATTTGATCTTTTAAGTTTAAAAAAATGAAAACTAAACATTGTATAACAAAAAAAAAAAAAAATTTGGTAATAGGATTGTTTGGTAAAAGGAAAATAAACTTAATTATCATAAAATGAATAGTAAAAACTAATCTAAAAACATAAAAACAAATAAAAAATAATAGTTATAAATAACCGCACCAATAATTTCTATTAGGTAGGGATGAAAATAACTTATTACATACGCTAATTGAATTAAAATAATACAATTTTTTTTAAATGATTTTTACTTTAAATGCAATAATAGACAGTTATTGAATAATTTGTGCGACTTAATGAACAATATTTTTAAATATAAATTTAAATAAAATTTGAATGAGAGATTAAATATGTAAATATTGTCAAATTGTATGGAATAATATTTGTCTATTGGCAGAAAAAGAAAAGAAAAATGAGAAATTAAATAATAATTACACTTCAGGTATTAAATTGCCTAAAAGCATAATCATATCTTTAAGTAAAAGATACACAGATTGAAATAATCAATATAACAATGCAGTCTTAAAAGACTTATTTAAATAAGAAATTAAACAATACACATTAATTAATTAAATTATATAGCACCTTAAAGCATCTAAAATATGTTATTTGCATATTATAGGCATGAGTAAAGCATGACTATTAAATGATTAATATACATAACATTTTAATGGTTACTATTTATGTAATAAATAATATACCAAAATACTTTTGCAATTACTGGTTAGTTACCCAATAGAAAAAATTGTCTATCATTTGAAAAAAAATTTAAGTTGTTATTGATACATTTTTAAGAACTAACTAAAGCAATAACTTGTTGAAATTTATAACAAATTTATGGGTTTTTAAGGGAATCATACTTATGATTTTAAAACGAAATAGCCTTTGAAAGTGTTTGATTATTATATATAGTCAATTGAGTAGGATAAACATACCAGCAAATACATTCAATTGCCTCTGATTTCCGCAATAACTTATTAAAAATAAAATTATATATTAACATTGCACCATTGTACATTTAAGGCAAACTAGTTTTAAATATATTCTTTTATAGTAACCCTCCTTTACGAGCAAAAAACATAGAACTGATGAGTGTCCCTCGTGAAGGCTGAGGGTCATTTGCTGAAGAACCTACGGTACCCAAGTCCATACGAAGTCTGGGGCCGCCACTATCACTGCCATTATCTAATTGTTTTAGACGTCGTTGCAATGCACCATTTTCAGGCTTAGGGGGAACACAGTCTCCTATTTCGAATACATGATGACTAGACATATCTGGTGGAACAGTTGGTATATAGTGTTTCATTGTCTCTACAAGTCGTATACCAGCCAATGTCTAAAACATTTAAAAATGTGATAAAATGTTACAATTTGAATAATAATAATAATAATAGCTGTTTACCTTTTTGTCTGGCCTTATGAGTGATTTTGATTTGCGAGACTTGTGGTGTTCAGTACCTTTTTCAGTGCCTGTTAAAGTCTTTCTCAATAATTTGGCACCACTGTGCATCAAATATCCTAAAAAGGAATATAAGAATTTTTTATTTTAATAAAAAATAGATATTTAAAACTGTTAATGAAACTCACCAGGTAATCCAAATGGATGTGAGTAAGGAGAATCTGATGGTGAAGGCGAACGAGAACGATCGGGGGACCCACCAGGCGATCCATATGGGCTGTTACAAGGTGTGGCTGTTGCAGAAAACATAGGTGTTGCTAGGGCAGAAGGTGTAATTGCTCTAATACCCCTTTCATTTAACATGGCTGCTAATCCACAGTTAGTAGAAAATGTTGTAGTTGAATTTCTCCTAGATAACATAGGTGTAGTCTCTCTGGTGGGTACTCGACTATTGGCGCAGCTATTTACTGCAGTTGACATGGCACTACCTCGAACACTGAAAAAATAAAATCAAACAATATAAACTTGTCGCAACAACAATATTAAGTAATTTTTTACCTGGTTGTAACACTTGTACCATCATCTGGATGCATTACCCTGGAATTGGTTAATGTAGTGATGTGAGTGGACATTTGAAACATTTTTCCAGGATGTGTTCTAGGTTCATCTTCTTCAATTTCGTCTAGTCTAAAAGTTTGAGGAAGCCCTGCTATGGGAGCAGTTGAATCACTCTTTTTGATCACGCCTTGAGGTTGTTCTTCCAGAATAGAGCTGAGAGATGGAACAGATTGAGCATTCCACTGTTGTAGCGTAAATGAACCTTGCATGGGCTTAACCAACTGGACCCAATCAAACAAAGTTATAAAAAACAAAATAGATAATAGAGAGTATGAATATTTCAAATTACCTGTAGTTTATTTGGTGTTTTCCAAGTTGTCAAACTTATGCTACCAGTAGACATAATTGAGTCAGGGGTTCTAGTATCAGCTGAGTCATAAGGATCAGCAAACATAAAACCAGATCCTAACGCTGCGCGTCTTGCTTTTATTGATGCTGGTGTTAGACGTTTCAAGGCATTGGCTAAATCCTCAGATCCAGGGGCACCAGGTATACCAGGTTGTTCACTATAACCGTTCACATAAAAATTGATTAATGATATGAGCATAATAAAATAATAAAAATTATAATTTTACACAATAAAAGAATCGGTGTCAGAGAAATCATCACAATCACTATGAGTAGGTGATTCTTCAGTTAGATCGTTGTACGCAGTTTGCCGGGACAAATTTCTAGTGCTTGTTTCCATAGCTGACGTCAACTTCATCATTCCAATAGACTTCTTATAACTACTTGCCCCAGACCTAAATAAAACGATAAAATTAATAAGTATATTGTTTGAGCTGTATTATACTCTTAGTCGCAACAGTTCACTTACATTCGTCCAGTACATATTCCTGAATCCAGACTGAGTTCGGAAAACAATGAACTCTCCAAAGAGCTATGACCATGGCTGTGAAGCCCATTTGAGTTCAAGTATGGTGGAAGAGACGTGAATAGAGGGCCAGCTCGAGCTAGCGGTATGTGTTTATCCCTATATCCTTTAAGTTCGGTTTGACATTCATGAAGCATAGTTAGTGCTTCTTCATATTGTTTTTTCACTTCGACAATTTCAGATGCCAACTCATTTTGCGTGTCCCTTGCCAACATCAACATGGCCATAAGTTCTTCGTTCTCATCATTTTTCTGAAAAATTAAAAAGGTATGATAACACAAATTTGTATATAGGCAAGGCCATACAGAAAATAAATTATGGGGAGGGTTGCTAACTAAAAAAACAAAACATATTTTCAAAAATATTTGAAGTTGTGATGAAAAATATAATTATTCTTGATAAAACACTCAATATTCAATAAAATTGTTCTACTTCTATAAACAAGAAATATTTGACATCATAATATGAACTATTTATTATTATTATGTTATTTAATTAGCCACATAAATCAAGTATTTTTTTGAAAATTGATTTGAACTTTTAAATTATTATTATAAAAGGTAATATAAGATTATTTCAAAAATTCAGTTCCAGTTTAATAAAGATTTGAACAGTTTAGTTTGGGTTTAAACTCAAAAAATCAGGGTATGTGATATCACTAGACTAAAAATACTAAAAATATTGCGTACAATTTTTAAAGACGCCTCAATGCTGGACAATTTTGAGCGTAGGAACTCGCAGTTGTTGTGCAGTGTTACATTTTCTTCCCTGTGTTTGTCTGCTTGTTCCATAATGACGGACAGGTCAGACCTCGTGACACTGAGTTGAGATGCAAAGTCGGACATCAGTTGTGCTTCTTTGGCTTCTACCTCGTCGGTTTCCATTGCAAGTCTGTTTGCCTCACCCCGCAAGCTACGGTTTTCGTCCTCCAGATTTTTGAGCCGTGTTTGCAAATAACCGACACTGACGCCGTAATATTTTTCGTTTTCAACTGCATCATCATCTAACGAACAAACAATGACAGAAATCCATTATCAATACTATAAAAATTCAAATTCTTAGACGTAGGCGAGAGGTATTTTTGAAAATTAATGGTCTTCAAAATATCATCAAACGGCTGTCATTTCAATTTCAAACTATACTCACTCGCTTCGTAGCCAGTTTCATCGGCATCGTTACTGAGTATTTTGATGAGGTCGTTTTTTTTTTGCAGCTCGTACGAAGCCTGTGTGTAACGCTCATTGACAGTCTTCAACTCTGTCTCAAGCAATCCCACCCTGGCTTCGAGCGTCTGGTTGCCGGTTAAAAGTTCTTTGCCAATGCGCGCCGTTAGCTCCAAATCTTTTTCTTTCTGTTTGATTAAAATAAAAAATAAAATTACAAAATGGTAAGGTTTAAATCACGATTCATAAATTGGAAAAACACAATTTGTTTTCATTATTATTATTATTATTATTATTATATATTATGAAATCAATGATACAACAGAAGCGATTTAATTTGCTTTGAATAAAAGCAAAATAAAAAAAATAAAAATAAAAACAATACCAATAATAATGCATAGTATTATAAAAGTCTACTCACTTCGGCTAATAGTTGGGTTACTGCTTCGATATCATTATAGGTTTTTGTCATTTGGCTTACACGGTTGCTGCATAGGACTGAAACACATAATATCACAATAGCGTATTATATAATATGATATAAAACGGACATTAATCAAAATATTTGTATAAACTAAAGACAGTTCAACGTTGCCGATACGTTGATAAGCGCTCGCATTGCCATATTATATTGCCGCACGTTACGCAACTGATATTAATAAAAGAGGGTGATGCTCGAGAGTGGAATAGGGTGGTGGTTAAAGGGAAGTAGATACGTTTATTGATCCGCGTGCGCCGTCGCCTCCGCGTGCGTCTGTACACCCGGAGTCTGTTTATTTTTTGAAACTGCATTTTCAATCTGTACAAGATTATGCTTGCAACGTAATAAACAAACTCGTTACGACAGCAATTATTGGTGTAACCTAAATGTTAAATTCACCTTGTATAATCTACAAAATCTCATCAGCAGAAATTTATTGGTACATTTTTACTTTGTCTATTCGCCAAATTTCAAAAGTGTTTAAAACAATCTCCACATTTTGAACATCACGATGTGTTCAAAAAGGTCACAATTTATATTTCATAATTAAAGAACGTTTTACCTACATGGCTACATACGTTCAAATTACAATTACAATAGTTTCATCAAACGGGAGCCATTATTAACGTAATTCATATAATCATAAGATACCTACGTTTTTTAATACAACAACATAGCAGTAGAATATAATATATAGGTACCAACTACATACAAAATGTCATAACTACAAAATTAAACAATTATATGCCAAAACAATAGAAATAATTACAAAGGTTTGTTATTCGTGTTCTCCATACGACAAAGAAAATAAGAAATGATAACAATTCATAATTATATTAAGTCCATAATGGCATAATGTCTATATAATATATGAATTAATGAGTATAATATACGTGTCGCGTTTTTCCGAGGTTAAAATATAAATTATTATAATAAATATAAAATATGATAAAATAATAACTATAAAAATATAGAAATACTATGAAATGAAGAACGTATTATCAGAAACCTTATACATAATATAGTAAACTGATACATTTTATAAATGCACTCCACTATTGACACTATATGCGTAAGAAATTAATAACAATTTGAATAGATTAAAATTTTATAACAAAATGCGTGTGAAAAATAAATCGGATTTGAGTTTAAGTTCAATTTTGTACCACTGTACCAGTGATGGTAGTATGAATGTTTGAGTATTGATATCAAATGTATTTTTATACATAATTTTTTTATGAAGTAATAATAGAAATTATTTTAGGTCATCGATTTAAAAGTATTTACCTATAACTATAAAAATGTGTTTAAATATAATTTAGAATGCCTATAAGTGAATACATCTATTAAATGAAAAAATAACGTAATGAATAGGTAGGTCATATAGGTATTAATTATGGTGATTAAAAGAAGAATTTAATAATATTATTGTCATTATAATAATAAATAATTAATATATAAATATTAAATTAAACAATTCGTGGAGTACAAATTTAAACAAATCGAGAATCCAAGGTTGTAAATATATATAGGTTAGGTTAACCTGGCATACGATATACACGAATGGACATTATGTATGAGTGTATTTCCTGATTTAAAACAATAGTTTTGAAGATTATTGTACATTAATACAATAATATATTATATACATTGTAAGGTGTATATAGCATATAATAGAAAGCATGAGAAGTTCTTTATGAATACATTGAAATGAAAGAAATGTTATAAATTCATGTAAGGTGTAATACTATAATAAAAGTAGTAGTAATTGTAATGGAATAAAATAATAATCAAAGAACATAAAATAACAATCGAAAGGTCGAAACATAATATGAATAATTGTGGTTGTACTACTGCAGTTAACGTATATATTAGAACGTTATGGATTCGTTTTGAAATTACCCACAGCTAGGTAATTATGGTATGGTACGTTTCAAGCACACAAGCAATCGCTATAGGCTTTTTAAAATGATTTACCAGGAGATTGTGTAAAAAAAAATCAGTATAACATTTTAATGTATATATTTAGAAATAACCTAAATTAACGGATAAACTATCGCCTAGGCACTAGGATAATATAGATAATAGATAATATATTAATTCGTACACGTATAGTACACGTATACGAGTAGTAGCAGTTGTAGAGATGTCGAATTAATTATAAAAAAAAAATATAAACTTAATCGGTTATACAATAGGTTATACATTAAATTTTGTGGTACATTAACAAAGCTACGCAATGATGTAATATGTAAATCACAAAAATTATGAAAGGAACACAAGCAACAGACATTAACAGTAACAATTTTTAGTTTTTGACATTAAATATATACTTAATGTAAGAAAACTAAAAATACCCTTTTATATAGCTACTTGGCTATTTTGGTAAGTGTGTAAAAAAAAGTAAAAAAAAAAAAAATACCAAAAACATTTAAAATAAACTCCATATATTAATATATAATCTCAAATTAAAATGTGAAATAATATAATTATTAAATATGAAAGTTGTGAAATGCTGAAGGGAAAATGAAGCCTTTATTCAATACACGTATTATTTCATAAGTAATTAACTGCGTATTATCCTAAACTGGCTAGCAGTAGTAGTCGGTAAGTGACTACAGCCGACACTATTTCAGCGTATTACCTATACAATACATACAAGATCATACACACGGAACATTTTTAACGTTTAATTTATAATTTAATTTGAAAATGTAATTTTGTAATGACTTAAAATTATGTAAAAAAAATACTTAAAAAACCTTAATAGTTTTTGAAATAATGAATATATTTTGTTAAAATAATTAGACTATATAGATCCCCTACCCTATCATGAGGTTTTTGAACTTTTTTAGTGAAAAGTATATTTTGTTATGTCGGTTATTTTTATGAACTAGAATAATTGAATTACGTAATTTATAATAATAACAGACATTAAAATACATACATATTAGTTGTTCTTACAACCTGTGAGTACTCCTAATTTGTTTAATACATTTATTTATGCATAAAATACGAAATTGCATTATAAATGAGTTAGAGGCGAAAGTAAATGTAATGTATATTATGTGGGTATAATTGATGACATTTAACCAATTTAGTTATTCAAAATTTAAATTGGAGTACGTAGGTAATTAAATCATTTTTAATAACTCACGAGTTAATTATAACTTAAGACTTAATAATTACTATAAAAAAACGTTCTATAAACTAGAAAGACAATCATTTAGAAACTCAACTGACTATTCGATAATTTTGACGATCCATTCAATAATTGGTAGGTATATAATTATATCTTTCTGACATAAAATATGACAAATTAAGAGAGAAGGATAAGTTTTGAACTTTTGTGGGCAAACTTCAGCTTAAAAAATTCATCAAAGATTAAATTAGAAATAGTAGGTATAAGATATTAAGATAATTTAAATACAGTAGTTGACAATTGTTTTGAACTGTACAAGTCGACAGTCGAATTACCCAAGAGTAGAATGTGAACATCAATAATTCTGTACAGATTGTTAAAAAAATGGGAGAAACCAGAAGCCTCATCACATCTTTGTGTTTGAAACTGTACACGCACGTATGTACGTCACATAACACATAAGTGACAACCCGCAATAATGAACGAGATAAATTGCTTATTTTATGCCGTATAGAAGTTATTATTCAGAAGACTAGAAGAGCGTTAGTTTTGTCGTCTTGTCATTGAGTTTAGTATATTGTAATATACACGTAAATACGTTATTTAATATTCGATATGCTATGTATAAAAATTTTTTAGAGAGTATGAGGATTCAAAAAGTATATGGTAACAGGTAAATTATAAAAATAATACCTTGAGTTATAATATATGGTACAAAGAACAGAACTTGTTAGTAATAATGGTTATAAGGATATATATAGTGTATTTTCATTCCACAAGAGTACAAGACAAATTTTTCATAAATGAGAAATTTGAAACAAATCTCAAAATGATAAAAATGTAATTTTGAATCTAAATACCTATATAACTTCAATAACAATTGGTCTTAAATCTACGTATGGTTTTTCTAGGATTAGGTCAAATAATGTACCACATTAAAAATTCTAATTATTAATTCCTACTCTGCTACTCCTAAATTAAAAATTAACAAATGTATAATATTGTCATAGTTTATTTATAATTCATAATGTTTATACTTTATTATAAATAATTAAAAGATAATTTCAGATGTATAATAAATATTTACACACATACTACGCATATTATGTATTTTTTGTATATTGTATATATAGGGTGATTCTTTTATCAAACAAAACTCATTATTTCAAAAACTATCGACTTTTTCAAATTTTTTTTTTTCAAAATTTTAGAACCATATTGTTCTAGAACTATATATTTTTTTAAATATTTTCACCCTTGTATTTATCAGGTTTATTTATCAACTTTTGATTTTCAAATGACAACCAATACTTATAATTTCATAAACTAAAAAGGCTATTTTTTCAATGAATTTTCACTTTTCGCTAATCTGTTTAAAAGATATAGCCTCCCAAAGTTGGGTGATTTTGAGTGGTGTTTGTGTGTTATAAGTGTATGTTAGGTGGTATTTACACACAAACACCATGTAAGTGTTATTTGATAAAATAATCACCCTGTATATATACATATTAATGATACGGTGAATAATAATAAATATTACATGCAACAAATAATATTTTATCTGTCTTATTATATTGTATAAATGTACCTACTATACCTAATAGTTACCATCTAAAATAATAACTATTATACTAATTGCTAAATTCATTTTTGTTTACAAAAGAAAGTGCTTTTTATTGACTTATAATTAAAAACAGTAGGTAATATAGTATTAAATCGATATTTGTTAGATATATCACTATCACTACACAAATATTCAACATTAAGTTTTTTTAACTTATTGGATATATTACCTAACAAGTCTGAGTGACACTTAATTAAAAATACTATTAATATATTAATAATTAAAATAAATGATGACACGTACAATATACATAGTTCATCAATTTTGTTTGTTTAAAAACTATTTTTTACGGTATTACATATATAATAATATATTTAATAATCAATGAAGATGAATTTTTTCAAACGCATTTGTATCTATTGCGTTTTTAGCGTGGAAACCAACGAAATGAGATTTTTAATTACTAATTAGTTCTGATATAAGTACATAGAATCTAAGATATTACTATAGAGCATTAACGATGAAGAACATTCTGCGGTTTTTGACCATATCAATATCAACCTATATAACAGTGTTGAAAACAATGCACGCAGACAATCTGTAAAGATATACGCAATATTTTAATATAAGTACGTGGCATATAGTTAAACGTGCGGCTAACGACGGTACGTCGGTGTACCTAACATCGGTTTCCGTAGTAATCATTATAATATTATAGAAATACTAATACGAAAATATTGCGTAGGAATTCAGATTAAATAGGTATGTGTACCGTTGCATAATATATGTAGCGAAACTGTTCAGCTACGACTATTTAAGTCGCAATAAGCGGTTTTGGCTTGTAGACTTTAAATATTTTTTTCTTTTTGAAACAAAAGAACCACTTATGATTTATAAACTTCCTGTAATGGAAATGGATATTAGCCGGTATAATTACACTAACAAATCTTATATCATCACATATATCAAGAGTATACATATAAGACTGCATTGTACCAGTATTGCTCCGGGCACAAAAAGTAAAAGCTCCAGAGATGTTGAAAGAATTAAATCGTGCGTAAACGCGCGAAAGTGGTATTCGAATGCCGAAACGCAAACGATTGTTCAAAAGAACAAAATTGAAACGTAGTTTTATCATTCGCAGATGATCATATTATTAACATTAAACTGACGAATTTGACGATGATAATAATAACAATAATAATAATAATAAAAACAAGTAATAACCCTCTACCGAGAATGGCTTCGTGAACAATTTTTTTCATCACAAATCACAATGAAAACGAGCCACGATCGGATCGGGTGAAAGGCTTTTTGTCTCGCGGGTTGCTACCGTTCCGAAATAATTATCGAAAATGCATTCTCACTAATGCTGGCAGCATGGAATATTATTTTCATACACAAATTATCAAACGAAAATATTGATTTCTGATCATTGCAAAACCGAAATGATGAAATCATCGCTAAATGTTCATAATAAATAATAAAGTGTGGTAAAGATAAAACTCCCACGCACATACAGTTCAGTTCAATGGTATTGGTCACTATTTTTAAATATGCAAAAAAAAAATACGTGGCTCTATACCAAACCATAAATATGGTTTGTACTTTTTTATGTAAATTTCAATAAACTAGAATATTAGATCAAACTCGAACACTATATTATATTAGTAAAACGTGGGAAAGACTTTTTTTTTAATATCATATATTAAATTTAGGTTTGATTACACGTAAAACTACACCTATACAGCTGATAGAAATAAACTTAAAATTTGAACAGTGCCGCGATAGTTTTTTGGCAGTATCACACCAATTACAGCAATAGGTGCAGCATATATTATATACCTGCATGCCTAAACGTTAAGTATATTATACGTTATTATAGATTTAAGATGTATAGACTATAATACATTAAGAAAAAAAGAATAAATAACAAGTTTTTTAAGCATGATTATGTTAGAAAAATTTTCTATCAAACAGGATTACATGTTCAGTGGTGTGTATAATTCAACTAATAAGAGAATGTGGCCAATAATATAAATAAAATGTGAACAATTAGTAACAGCTATAAAGGGTGCTGAATTAGGGTGTATTATAATTGAAGATACACAAATAAAGTGGATAAAAACAAAAATTGGTTTATTTTTAGTAGGTGATATAAGCAAAAGTTAAAACAGACATTAAATTGAAAAAAAAAATAATAAAAACAAAAATATTGCACTATATTAAAAAAAAAAAAAATAATAATAACCTACATAATATATTATGGTACATTTTCAGATTTCAGTGATATAATTACTCTATTCTTGCAAGCTGTTCTTTGAATAACACACATATTATTTATTTAAATTATTGGTTTTATAATATGTCTTTTACTACGAGCAATAGCATCGACGATGAAATTGATGCATGCGGATTCAGCTATATCAATTAGAGCAGCAATTTTAAGCTCTTTTGGTTAACGCATACAATTAAACATCTCAAATTATCGTGGCACACTCAACACACGTAATGGAATAAAGTACTGTTTTCAATATTTTTACCAGCATAATTACAAATAACAGACATTTTCGAGGCTATAGTGTACTGTGCCGCGGCACACCGGTTGAAAACCACTGAATAAGAGGATAGTGTCCGTTAGCAAATTGAATATAATTATTACCTATTTTTGGAGTCAAAAACATTCCAAAATAATCTGGAAAGACCAAAAAAATTAAAGAAGAACAGGAACGTCAGGAACATTTATTTAACTACAGTTTTTGACGAAATTGATTCTGTTTTATTTGTTGTAATCTAAAAAATAGCTATAGATTTATAGGTACTTGAAATATAACCAAATATTTATATTTGCATTTCCTTGAATTAGTAGATATGATATTCTATTTTTTTTTCAAATTACAGAACTTGAAAATTAAATACAAGGTTTTTCATAAAAAGTTTTTACAACAGTTAAAAATATCCAAAATAAAATTTAGTTAAATTTATTTGAAATTCACCAACATCACAAAAATGTCTAAGTAGTTTGTATTTAAAAAATGTATACAGTTTTGTTTAATTTTTAAATCATAAGCTTGAAAATTTATTACAAAATTCCTCATGACTTGTTCTTTATGGATTAAAAAAATATTTGACATAAAACTGGATTAATATATTGTATTGGTGTTAATATGTTTTTTTTAAAAATTTGAATTAGACGATCTAAACAAATTAAGTACAATAAGCGTAAATGATATAAAAGTATATACAGACATTGAAAATTATAATTGGAGAAGTCACCCATTGACGACCGAATGGGAGTGTTTAAAATTAAAATGTGGAAGAAATTGAATAATATTCAAACGTAAATATTAGCAATTTCAGCTTAAGCGGTTATTGTTAAAATTAAAAAAATATCAATCGTAAAAACTTGAAACATTCTATGTTTTTAGTTATAGACAAAAGTTATAATTTCCTATACACCAATGAAATTCTCGGAGTATTCATATTTCATACTATTAAGTAGTATTAACTATAATATAATTATTAATATACAATATGTATGATGATTTGGCAAAATGTATAGTTCAACTTACAGTAATACTAATGAACAATTAATTGATTATAGTAATAAAAACAAATTATAAAATGTCCTTAGAAATAGACTTTCATTGTTTAGTCATTTTTGTATGTAATCAATCAATAATAATAATCATTTACTACTGAATTAAAATCAAACACACTTATAACAGTGACCTATTAGGTAAATTCAATCCTGTAGATACTATACAGCAAAGTTCCCCGGGTTTTGCATATGGCTCATAATTATATAGAAATATAGTGGTTTGTTTAATTTAACGAAACTTAAATGTCGCACATTTCCTTAAAACTACTCAATGACCAACATTTTATACTGCAATAGAAGTTTTTTTATCATTTTTTTTTAATAAAAATAACTGCAAGGATATAATTATCTATTATAAAAACATAATTATAAAAATCCGCAGCAGAAAGTTTTTCAGAAGAAGTTCAATGTAACCATTACTGTTATTGGTTATTAGTTATTATAAACTTTATCCCTATACAGTTAGGTCGTAATATAGGCTTGCACCGCAAACGCAGTTTTAAAATTGCACAGTTGACTAAACAGTTAATACACGTACTTTATTATAAGGTATGTGAATGTATAATTTTTCCATAATAGTCAGTTATTACCTATTATTAACATCAATCGCAATTATAGGCAGTAATCTTCATTATTATTAATATCAATCACAATTAGACTTTATAATTAATTTAACTAATTGATACTAGTGTTTTGACCTCGTATAACAAAAAATAATAATAACAAATAAATTAATGAAATATTATTTTAAATTAAGTATTAATAACCTTAATATTATCTACTATGAATAGATATATTTCGATTTGTTGGAGGTTGATGAACGTGCGCATACGATAACTGAATTAGTATAGTTATATACCCACAGGCTGCAGTACACGGGGTTTAACACATACACAACAATATGTAATAATTAATAAATAATACGTCCTCAGCATTTATCACCAACGCCCGTCAAAATAATTTTAAAACATACGCAAACAATATCATCATGACACAATGATGCCGGTAGATCCTTAGTACAATATAATATAAAGGTAACAATAGACACGTGGTTATTCAGTCAAATCCACCTAATATTATTTAAAAAATTATTTTTCAAAGAACAGCATATCATGTACCTTCGACGAGCAACTGTTCGTCGTCGTCCAGGACTGAGCGACGTGGCGGTTGAGGCGTATCGCGCCGTCCAAAGTGTAACCATCGGGCCAGCGGCCGGTCGTCGTCATCGCTACTGCAGCAAAACTCGTCGTCGTACTCCAAACACTCGACTGAGTCACTTTCAATTTGGCCCTCCACGATAGACCGGTTTTACGGATGACCGACGGCACCTGGGCCGAAAGCACCACTGATGGGCGACTGCAGTGGCAGAGACGACTAAAGACAGACTACGGCACACCATCACACAGGACAGATGAAGTCGTGTGCAAGAACGCGGTCGACCTATACCGTTATTAATTTTGAGTAATGGCACAATTGAAAGATCACGGGCACAATAAAATAATAATATTTTTGAAAAGCTCAGTCAAAAAATGAAGAAGAAACATAGTCTGATGATGACATAACATAATATATATAAGCGTTTTAAAGGCGATTCTATAGGGTTTAAAGAAGATATCAGATAGCGAGCGATGCTAGTATAGTGATCGATATATAGAGTAAGTATGTAAGTATTTAAATTATTCCAAAAACAAATGATGAAAGCTCATTGATAGAATATGTATAATGTATATGGAGCAATCTTAACTTTCTTAAGGTAGGTTATAAGATGAATTACACGAAACGCCTACAATTATAATCATAATTTCACGAACACAACACACTGAACTGCATAACCACGTGTATGACAATACAAGAAATCATTACGGATTTGGGTATAAACTAAAAAAAACGTGTCAATTCACCGGGGTCACCGCTTTAATTAAACCCTGCTGCCGAAAGTGGATTTTTTAAGTTCATGAAGTATGCACGGTCTACGGTTAATTTTTGCTTTCAAACCTATATTTAACCTATAAAATTGTGTGGTTCAATTAACTAGAGATGATAATAATTTTAAGAATATTAGAAGCCAACAACTGACTAATTCACCTACACTTACAAGACAACACTACGGGCGTTTAATTGCATTACGGATTACTGCACTAAAGATACCCTATGCATGAGAATATAATACTGAACTAGACGATGGCTTTGGGTCACAGCATTCGAATATTATTAATATAAGGCTAAATTATAACAAGAAATTATAAAGAATAACTCGAGCGTTTAATTTAATAAGCGTAAAATTGACGTTTGAAACGTCTCTATTATCGTGTCCTTGTAACAATAGTAGAAAAAACAACGCCCTTGAAGGAAAAACAGGAAAACTTTTTTTCAATCTAAATCTTTATTGATATATCACCACACAAGGTTTTACACTATACATCAAAATATAGTAAAACGTTATTGTACTATATTATTGTTAAGTCGATGACGACGATGTCACAGTTTATATATAGGATGCATTAGCTGTCACAGATTTATAAAGATGAAAAAAATATAACAAACTTGGAAAAGGTGATTATACCTTCTATCACCTATAATATAGGTATGACATCGAAAAATAAAGATTTAATAAAAAAAATTTTGATTCAAACCATATTGATTCTTTCAGATGAAAAACAATTATTTTTTCAACATACCGCAAGAAAAGTTTTTAACAATATCCAGGACAAGGTTTTTAACGATCCGCATGATCGATAAATTTGTAATGGAATATATTATATATTAATGACAGTTCAAGTACAAGAATTTTTAGAATAAAAAAATTGTGGAAGAACCTATAGGCAAATTTTTTTCCTCCAATATATAATTTAAAAAAAAGTGTTTAATACCTTGAATAGTTAAAGTAGCATTATAAGGTACTCAATAAAATTAAAATATTATTTCAATTAAAAAAAAAATTAAGTATATAATTCATTAAGTATCCATAATAATATATTTATAACGGTTTGCAAAAAAAAAAAAAAACAATAGAGATTACTAGTTAAGATTATAATGAGTGATGATTGTTCATAATATAGGTTAACTTAATGGACGAATTTTTTTATGTATTAAAATAAAATTACTAAAACGTAGTACGCTTGACTACAAAAACAGGGTGAGTTTTTTATTTTGAATAGAAAACAGTGGACTATGGGGTAAATAAATTAGTTTGATAAAATAAATATTATTTAAAATTTTATAGTTATCAATAAGAAAAAAATAATAATTAAATGGTATAATAATTAAATTCAATAAAACTTGAAGACGAAAACATAAAATAGAAATCATTTCAGACGTCAGAGCTTTTCAAAATATGTTAAATATTTATAATTTCGACATATTATTATCATTAATTACATTTAAATGGCCACAGTTGATACTTGATTAACTGCGCATATTTTGAATAATATTAAAAACATACTATAGAGATATCTTTGAAGGTATTACGTTTTATGAGCACATACACAACTATTAAAACTTAAAACCGAATCGATTACGCAAAGTAATAACACTTAGAATAATATATTGTTAAGTACAAACATAAAAGTTTACTACAAAATATATACAATTTAGTTAAAAGGAATTGCTTACATTAGACGACGACAATCAAACATTTTAAAAAGTGTATAAAAAGAACGGAATAGAAAATAAATAAGTTATAACCACAACTAGGTACAATACGGAACTGATATGAAAAAAGAAACACGGTGAATGGGTGTGTAAGACTGAACGTTGTATCACACTGAATTCACCGAGTGTTGTTTGTGACACAGCACACAACAGCGCAACTCTTTGGGAAAACTGAAAAGCGCTGTAGTTGCGATGCGTCCGAACTATTTTCAATATCAAACAGTAATAAAATAATAAACGACGTTATTATTTTTTTTATGAATGCTATGTACTAATGGCTACAAACTACCAACCTTTTACAATATATATATATATACACATAAAAACATATTTAGACTAAAAACAAATTAATTAATTGTAATAATATAAAATAAATTTAAAAAATTTTTAGTAACATATAAATAATTCAGACTAATATGTAATGTATTATAGTTATAGTTTATGTAGAAGCGATACGTAATCTACTAATATAGGTAGTTCATGTTTCATAAATTAATTCTAACATAAACATCTTGTGATATTCACTAAACAGATATATTATAGCAGTCAATTGGAAAACATTAAAAATTAATAACATGACATAAAAAATATCAATATAAAACTTCGTGGCGGTGACACATTGATACCCGGAACGGTTTATTTAATGCGATTGATACGTCGGTGTATTCGAAACGACGAAAACAATATTATTGAATAAATGGTCATTGGAAAAGCTTAAATTATAATCTTTTTTTTTATTATTTATTTGTTATAAACGACTTTCGTTACATAGACGGTATATTGTATTCAATATCAATTGGGATATCGATTTAGGTATACAGGTAACTAGTAATGCTCTGTGAATATTCTAGTACCTAAACCTAGAACCTATCAACTCAAAACTTAAAGAACAATTTTTAACTTTAGTCAATACATTCTACTAGAAAAATCACCAGTTTTAAACATTGGGAAACTCCCAACAGTATCTAAAGAGGACGCTACTCTTGTGTTTGTTGTCTGGTTGTCTCCGATTTACGAATGTACAACATAATAGCAAATGATCGTTCACTAGTTTCAATATTATTTTTTTTTGTTTTGATACTAGAGTGAAACGACCTATAATCAAATTTTTAGGTAAGAACATTATCTGTGCTTAAGCGTCGGGAATTTTTCCAATATTTCAATTTTCAAGTAAGAAATGGGTATTGATATATCCACAAAATAAAACTGCTAATATAGGTATTATTTGAAAATTAAGATATCGAAAAAAAGCTGACGCTTATAAGCACATTAATGTTCTCTATGTCGTACGTGTGTAAGACGGACACAACAAATGCACGAGTAGCGTCCTCTTAACTATACTTAACCAATTTCCGATCAAGCAGTTCTTATAATTAGAATTCATACGTAAAAGTATATTAATATAACTGCAATGTCTAGGCATTAAGCACGATCTTGGGTTAAAATCCAACTCTAGGTATAAGCTCAACATTTTATTATCATGAGTCATTCTCATTATAATGAAGAGTATAGAATATCGGATATAGTATACTATTGGTTTGATATCACGAATTATCTACATGGGTTACTAAAGTACAGGGGGTAACAGCCCACTTAGTTCCACTTTTTATAAGCAGCACTTGCTAGATATTGATCTGCACGAAGTCAGTATAGAGTCAATTGTCCATTGTAATTTTTTTTTAAATATTTATTATAATATTTTATAAAATCAATAATTTAATTACTAAATATAACATTTATTTAGATTTCAATAAAAAAATTATGTTAACTTCAAAATCGAGTAAAGTAATTTAATTTATAGTCATGCTATAGGTATACTGCAAAGATCTATCAACTTAATATTTTAATCATTATGAATACGTTTTTATACAATACCATTGAGTGTTTTACATATTATTAATTATTAACTTTTAGAACCCTAATTAATTAATTAAAAATGGACTTAAATTTGTAATTAGCCATAATTACATAATTAAACGGAGAAATTATTGATGTAAGATCATGTTTTATATAATATTTTAATTTTACACCTTGCTATACTAAAATCATTACAACTGATTGAAAACGATAAAAATATTGTAGTTGTGAATCAAATTTGAGTGAAATTAAACATCTTAAGATCTTATACTTATATAGCCTGCAACCATGTACCTATTGTACCTAGAGGATGTAACAGGTCAATTTAACTAATGGATGTGGTATGCATCATGTGGTCAAATTAAATAATGATAAAATATACGTATTTATTATTGATTACCTATATTTTAATGATAATAAAATACTGATGAGCAAGAAATAAATTTGAATCTTAACAAACTTTGAAAATTGTTTAAAAATCTATGATATACCTAACTAAATTAAAAGTTTTTAACGTCAAAATTGTTTTTAAATACTTATATATAAAATAGCTATCTTAGATTATCAGTAAAAATTTAAATAATTTAATTTATATATATATATATAATATTTATAAAATATGAAAATTATATAGCGCAGAACTCTAAAAATCATTAAAAAAAAATTAAAAACTTAAAAATATTGAATAGAAAAAAAGTTATAGCATTAGTCAAATAGACCTGTTACAATCTGTAAAAATTATACACATATAGATACATAAAATGTCATTCACTAATACATATGTATAATAGACACATATAGACATATAGTAAATTTGAACTCGAGGTTGCATATTAGACGATAACAGAAACTTAACGAACTATAATATCGTAAATTTAAGCAACGAAATATTGGTGAAGTTATTGAAAATAACAGCACCTAAAAAAAAATTAACTGAAGTTAAACCGAACACAAATGTTTATTTATGTATCAAACGAATCAACTCAAAGTAAAAAAAAAAAAAAAGTTTAATATTTTAAACGATATACAACTAATACTCGTATTATGCTTAAGTATATTAACTTATAATAAAGAATTTCAAGTAAAAACAATTACATTATCAATTATTATAAATTGTAAAAAATTGTAAAAATACTTGGTGTATTCACACAACTAAATCAATACACCACCCCTTTATTTTTTACATGTTTTCTAATTAAATGACCTATATTAAAAAATAGCGTAACTACTAACTACTTCCTAAATATTCCCACGAGTTACGTTAACTAAGTAATAGCTCTCCGATGTAGTAAATAATAAATATAATTGTTATTATAATATTACATTGTAAACCTTTATAGTAGTATAAACTACTTTAATAATGTTTGAATTTTGAACAGAGATAACATTTAACAGGTATTCTCACATAATCACATAGTGATAGCTCATAAAAAATTTAAGTATGTGCCTAATTCACTAGATTTGATAATTAATGTATTAAATTGCAATCTAAAAAAACGAATGGAACATGAACTAATGGTTTCACATGTATATTTCATTCTTTCAAATAATTCGTATTCTAAATATTCGTACGCGTGTAAATCTGGGCCACTTTAACTGTTTCTAAAGAACAACCTTTTACAGTCGCGGAAACTTGCTAGCTAGGCTAAATTGACACATAACACGAAACAAATTACTGATGAGGTAAAACATCTACTAAATATAATTTATTATTTATTTAAAATATTCTTATATATGAGTATAATATATTATATTATATAGTATCAACAATATACATATATATATTATTCATAAATATTATTTTCGCCAGAATCGGTTGTTCAAAGGTGAAGGTTAAAATGTACTTTGTAATTTTACTATTGAATAAATTGAACAATATGAAAGTTTAAAGCTCGCATTTTATATTTTAGTCGTATATCTGTTTATAACTTTTACTAGTATTTTTATCAGATAAACAATTGTAGACAAATATAGTAAACATTATAATGATAAATTAAAGATAGGTATACTTAAATACAACTGTTTTTAGTCAGATTGTAGTTTAGAAAAAAAATTGTTTAAATTACAGAATTTTCAGAAGCTAAAAATGAACTTTGTTACGTGGGAAGTATAAAACTGCCGAAAAATACCGAAATCGTTGATCATCCTTGAGCGAATGGATGGAAAGTACTTGAAACAAGTTTGACATTGAAAATATTTATTATGATTCATGAGTTATGATGTTGTCCAGTTATTATGAAATCAAGACAGATCGATTGCATACATAGTAAATATCAACTAGATTATTATTGATAACATTTTTTTTTAAACTAGATATTTATTTTTATTTTTAATTGATTAGTTAAAATCCGCATAAAACGCTAAATAGTTGCACGAGAAGTTATGCCGTAGTTATTTATTACCTCTATTAAGCTCGGGCAATATCATTCGTACCCGTGGAGGTTTCTCCGAAGAAAATCTCGGGTCTACAGGTGTCTTTGCCGGCACCGTCGGCGACAGTAAATGGTACATGCACTTGGGCGATTCGCCTTGTGTTTCCAGCGTATTCGAGCTGACCACCAACGGGTTTTCGCATAAGTCTTCTCTACCGCCAGACTGGAATTCGACATCAGTCGGACCGACATTTTCAAAATCTGTCGGATGTCCATCATATTTACAGGTCGCTAACTGTATGCAGTTGACATCCTCATGGTCATCACGGTTACTCATTTCATTATAAGTTACGAATATTTATCACATTTCGTCACAATAATTAATAGTCCTAAATTAAAATACGTTTTTTAAAAATGCATGACACACGCAACCGAGTACAGAACAGCGAAAATCAATTTCAATTCTAAATTTAAAATATTACATGTACACCTATATTATGGTAGTTATAAATGCCGAATGTTACATTATTAAGTGAATAATTCGTATCTATGAAAAATGTCTGATAACTGTTACAGGCTAAAAGCAAAGTCTAAATTACCTATAATTGAACATTGTCGAAAATTTCTATTTAAAACCTTATACCGCTTTATATTTACTGACTGACATTTTCTCAAAAACATTCTTTGTAAATAATAATTATCAGATAATTACACTTCATTCATGTAAGACTATTAGAACAGATTCAAATGCTTAGTTTTCTACTCACGTGTTACAAAATTACTACGCATGACTAACTGATTCGTTTACGCTCGTACTTCATTCAATATGTATTCATCATTTATAAATGTATAATTAACACATGGGACAGATCGTCATTGTCGTCTTGCTATTAAATAAAGACAAACACGCCACAAGACTACGCAACTCTAAATTCTAATGCATGACTAAGAACGATCACATACATGTTTTGTTGTTTTAAAATGTTTGTAGGTCAAAAATAACGACATAATCGATCGAATGATTGTGGTGTTTTTTTTTCGTAAAATATCTACTACAATTTTTTTAACCGAAAATCATAATTGATGTCTAGGATTTAATATTATTAAATGTTTCTGACATTTGGACAGTGTACGGATTATAATTTAATAAGTTTTGTTCGTAATTCAAAGATGGTTTTGTGCTCGGGTACGTGTACATTTATCAACACCATTTATCAAAAACTATAAAATTAGCAATAAGTATAACTAATATACAGTTAAAACTTTAATTTAAAAAATACATGTAAAATAAGTATACCTATATTAATTGAAATTTCAAAGAAAAAAATACTACTATCACAAAACTTTAATAACCGACACAAAATAGTTTTTAATTGGTATAACTTGTTGAAACTAATGACAAATTTAAAAAAAAAAACACCTCAAAATTGAAAAATTTTACACCGGAAATAGGAACGCACACCGATAATATTATATCACACGATTACACGAAGCGATATAACGCGGTCGACTAAGGAGGCGCCGTAGAAAATTGCAGTGGCAGTGTGCCACAGGCCACAGCCGAACAGACCATCACGAAGAGTAAAGCCCAGCCCATAATTTAGCAGTGATGCTGATGGCACGGTAATTATTGTACGATCACCAATAATAAGTTCAGTAATAACCTAACGGGTGTCGTGTTTAACAACCAACCTACAAATAAACCAAGTATTCTATAGTAGTCTGTGGAATAAATTTAAGTTATCGGTTAACGATGAAAAACCCATGTCCTAATGTCCGATACCAAGGGTAGGGAACCTTTTTCGGCTTAATCATTATTTTCAGAGCCATAATGGTTAAGATAAAAAAAACATATTGTACAAAAAACGACTGATATATTTTACTAAGCAATTTCATTCGGAACTAATAGGCGTTTAAAACGCCCAAAATTTAAAATAAATTCACTAATTCATTAATTCATAACGCATTATTATATTACATTTACAATTATTGCTTGTGTAGATATAATAATAAATTATTTAATTAGACACAATAATGCAAATAAAAAAATGTACCTGGTTAATTAGTGTAATTTTTGACACTGACTTTCTACGAACAGTTTATTCAAATTGGAGAGTTTTCAACTACAAACAAGTATCGAGGCTGATAAAATTTAGTAAAATTCTTAATTTTCTTTTAATAAAGTTCTTAGGTAATCGAAAATGTTTGAAAATAAAAATAAATTATAGCGTAATATAAAAAAAATTATCCTATTGAAATTTTTATTTTTATTTTACGGGTCTAGTATTGATACATTTTCCAAAGAATCACAGATTAAATGGTAAGAAGCTGCAAGATCCCGACCCCTGTCCTAGTGTCATATACCAGTAACAAATTTTTAACAACTGTCGCAGGGTTACAAATACGAAACATTATAATCATTGCAATGCATATTATTATTTATTATGTATAATGCCTTTCTATCAACACCATTAATTTATACAATAATTCACAATATATGAAATTTTCAAATAATTGATTGAACAGATTGAGATCCCACTCAATGTGGATAAGTGAACAATCTTTAAATCGCATTGTATTATTCCAATCCCGTTTTATCTGCCAACCATTAGGTCATTTATTGTCATAATACGTTTTTGACCGTAAACACGCAATACTCAAAACTGGTATTATATTTTGCCCGCTTTTAACAATCTTCAAGTTATGTTACTAGACTACGGGTTATCTAACCAAGATTAGCCTATTAAATAATGCAGATAATAAAAATCTATAAGAAAAAAATTTAAATTGTTAGTAAACGAAAAGAGATATAATTTTTTTTTAGGAAAAAAACAAAAGTTATTATTTTTAATTTATACATAAACAGGTACCTATTAAAAATATAAAATAGGGACAACAACAACATTTAAACAAATGAATAGGTAACCTTTAAATTACTTATAAATTAGGTAAAATAATATACAGGTGTCCCGCGTGGATTTACCCATTGCGATATCTCACGAAATAATGGAGATATCAAAATTCTGGTTTTATAATAAGATTCACCGGGTTCAGAACAACAACCTATAAAATACCTATGGAAGGCAGAAAACTGGATCGTCAACAAGTCTTGAAATTTATTTGTCTTCATATAACTATTATGAAAATATAGAGATTTGAAAAAAATAGTTTTTATTGGACCTCTTTAATTTAATATTTTTATCATCCAGACTCCATTAGAAATTACTTGCATATAGTCATATAGACTACATAATAAGTATGTACTAGGTAACTACTACCTACAAGTACAATTCAAAACAAACATTTAAATGAATAAGATATTGGTATTTGGTATACCCATTGACTAATGGGTATATCCAATGCGCATAAAAATACATACTATAATAAAAAAATATATTGACATTTAAGCCGACAAGTAATTATATTAATAGACAATAAATAAATTAGCATTCATTTTTACCATAGACAGACCGACTATAAACACATAGTACGAGTATATGCAATAATTTGTACATTTTTAGCATCAAATTACATTAACCTGTTTCATAGGAAGTGAAAGAGGATCATTGTTTGGGGTAACACACGAGAGAAAGAAATTCGATTCACAAATTTGAACCAATCACTTATACAGCTTCGTTCATGATAAATAGTAAATACATATATAATATAATAAAGCACAGCAGTGCTGAATTCATGCTTGTCACCTAAGTGTTTGATAAAACAATTCATTTTTTTTCATTATTATAAAATTAAAGTTATCATAATATGTATCAATGGTTTCATTTTACTTGTGTAAAAAAGGTGATGATTATTGTTGTTCTTCCAAACATATAAATTATATGACATGAATAACACATAAAATAATCACTATTTCAAAAAAAAATATATATTATTTATTTATGGCTATTCTGTCGCTATTAAGTTATGACCAACAATGCACCAAAAACATGTTAAGTATTAGAAATATACCATGATAATAATTATGATAGTTGAAACCAAAATATTATGGTAAATTAATTAATGGTTACAAAAATGAGATAATTTTAAATTTTTTTATAAATATATCAGTGAATATTTTATATCAAATTTATCATTCATAAAATATGTTGTTACAACAAAGCACGTTTAATCAAGTGTTGTAGCTAAACATTTGATGAGGATGGGGGAGGGGCAACGAAGTTAATTTTTAATTTTTATCTTAATTTAAAATTTTGTTTAACACAACATTATACTTGTTAATTTTTTATATTGGGTGAAGACATTTCCCCTCCATCCCTATACCACCTATTGGCTATGCTTTTGTGTTTAATATACTAATAACTAACATGAATATAATAATCTTTTTCCTAATTTATTGATCAAATATAATTTTTTTTCATACAATTTTTTAATTAATTATAATTAAAGTGTGAAACCAAGAACGATAGGTTAGACAACAGCACTCGAGGCTACCTGACAATCACTGAACAGCTTTTTTATATTATTATAAATGTACATGGTACAAATAGACAAAATAAGAATACTGTAGATTATTAATAAATGTACTCGTAACAGACATAACGTGGCCTATTCATGAGATACACCAATAAAGGATTTATAACTACTTAAAAATAAATGATTATAGACTTACAATTTACACTTATATCAAAAAATTAAATTATAAATCACTAACCCTTAAAGTATGTGTACTAAGTCAAAAATTTATTTTAATTTCATTAAGTTTTATATGAGTAAAATTATATTTAAGACGTTAAGATCAAAACTTTTAAAACTGGCAATTGTTAGTTCCCTAACATAATATAATAAAAATACAATATTCAGTATACCACATGATTGAAGTAATTAAAAAGTAAATTATTTATTAATCTTAATACAATATAAAACGCTAATTAGTAGTTTATCTTTTAGTTTCAATGAATAAATCTATTGCATATTGCTCAATAAATTTAATATGCCAACATAAGTAATGGAATGTTATTAAAATCATTACACGTATTGTACATATAATGTACATGTATTGTATAATGTAAATGTTGTTAACTACTATTTCAATTTTGAATGTCACAATAATTAGTAACAATAACATTCATTAATCTATCTTTTCAATTTTGATTGAGACATTTTTTAATTTTAAATACTTACGAAAATAGTTTAATGTTTCACGTATATATTCTTTTGAAAGACTTGCTGTATCAACTTCGTCTTCATTTGATGCTGGACTTGGAATATACCAATCTTTATTTTCATAACCTAAAATTATTCATTAAAATAAATTAGCATATTAAATAGAAGCATAAGAACTAATTAGGTAACTTAAAAAAAAAAATAAAACATACATTTATTTATTAATAATTATATAGACACCTCAATAAATATATATATTTTTTTTAATTAAAATAATTGTATAGGAATTAAATTTAAATATTAAAAATCAATATTTAAATTAAGCTACACTACTAGGCTAAGTAATTTTTTTGTTAAAAACTTAGATTTTTTCAATCTATTTAATTTAATTCTCTAAATTAATGACTAACAAAAAAAAATTTAATTTTCTTATTAGTTCTTATCATTTTTTAATTGTATAGCCAGTGTTTTTCGACACCTTTATCAAATTTCAATATTCACTTGTGAATGCACATGTGCGTCAATGGAAAAAAATAAGGATTAATGCTAACGTGTAAAAAGAATCAAATGATTTAATTATTACCAGTAAATTGGGTTAAAGTGTCAGCTCTCAATTTGTACTGTGGTATGGTTTCTTCCAGCAAACTGATTAACTCAACTTCTGGAAGTTCATCATTACTGCATATTTCTAAAAACAAATTGGTCATTATAAGGTATATTTAGTTACATTTATTTTCTATAGTATATGAAACAAAAAGATTTTGAGTATAATATATATTTTTAAATGTTTAGTAGACCTGTTCATTTTAGTAACATTTTTAGCAATTAAATAGTTTGCTAACTCAAACCAAATAATTAATTGGAAATAGTATTCAAAACAATAAGCAGTAACTAAATCATTCAAAATTATGAGCCCAGCTAGTAGACACTAATTTGATGTTTGTCCAAACTTTGTGACGTTTGTCTGCTACCTAGTACAAATTACACTTTCATAAATTATTGATCAATGTAAAATTATAAGATTAGGCAAGTGTTTCCAGAATAAAAGCTGTTAATATAAATCAAAAAAATCAAAACAATTTAATCACAGAACACTTGATTTTTACTGAACAGACCTACCTGATTGCCAAGTATTTAAAATGTCTCGTTGTCTTTGATCAAATCGGTTTCCTTTGTTTTTAAATTTTGGTCGACATACACGATCTTCAGGACAAGGAAACATTGCCTCAAATAATTAAAAACCTACCAAATCCTTTTAAATTAATATTTTTTAAGAATATCAATACTAAAATAATCCCAAGTCTAAATATTGTAAGCATATTTTTTCACCAAAATCTAACATAATTAGTGTACAACATTTAAAAAACATAAAATTTAAATAGGTTTATGCACACCTTGATTACGACCACACAGTCTGGTAAAACATAAAGGAAGCATGATGAGTTTTAAAAATTACAAATAATTTCTGAAATAAACAGTCAATATGAAAGAACAAATATACTTAACTACCATTTCATATGGCTGTGTTAGAGGAAATACGGTTATGAAGTAAATGAAGTGGAAATTTTTGATCAGAATTAGTTCCAGTTACAAAATGCAGTTTTCTTTTGTGCGCTAGTGCCGCTAGTTCTCAGTAAATTGCTTAACATTAGTGTTATTTTCATTTTTTTTTTTTATTTCTCAACTATCGTGTAGGGAGTTTATACTATATTAAACATTTATTACATACTTAAATCATCAGATAAAAAAATTAAAATTAAAGTAGTCAATTAAATTTTATTGAACATGTAAATGAAAATGCTTAGACACCATCAATCGCTGACAGACTGTGACGTCGTTGCTTAAAAATACCGGCACAAAATGCACTAGATATTTGGCACCTGTAAATGTTGGGTGAGATCCAAACCAGATGGCAACAGAAACAAAATGATTTGTGATAGGATACTTGAATATAACAACGTAATGATTACTATCTATAAGTAACAACTCTTATGTCTATACCCATATACACCCTTAAAAGTAAATCTTATTAAATTAATATGTATTACCAGTTAAAGTATAAACGCTACAGGTTTTTTTTGAGACTTGTCTACTCAAATGAGATGACTCACGAAGCAGCTTTTTCACCCCGGACGCCTCCAGCTTGATTAAAATATAATTCAGTTGGCCTCAATTTTGTTAATAACTGAAATAAAAATTAACAGTTAATAACGTTAGAGTGATACAGTTAATAAAAATAACACATTTATAACATGCTAAGGATATCGAAGCCAGTTTTTAAAATTCCATACAATTTGACAATTATAATTATATTTCTGATTATATTTTTTGTTAATAGTTATTTCCATGGACCATAGTTATAATATATTTTCAATTATCCATGATTCTATATCTGCGTATATACAGGGAAAGAGAACTATTATATTAACAAAAAATGACTTCACAGGAAAAACCATGGAAAAACTGTCACGACTCATTGATATGTTGGATTTTGATTTTATTTTTATTATTTAAAAGATGAGAACTTTTGACAGGTAGGATCAAAATCTAAATTTTTATTTTACTTTAAATATTGCTAGAAAAATGTGTTTGAAAAAAAAATATTGTGCTTTATTTAAATGTATACATATTTACAATTTTTACTTCTATGATAATAATTTTGAAAATCAGACTTTGATCTGACCTGAAAAATATTCTTATGTATTTTCTGTAATAGGTAGGTTCTGTTAAAACACTTAACACTCTTAGAAAATCTTGCATATAATATAATTTATCAGTTAAAATAAAGAAATAATATCACTACTTAGTTACATTGTTATAATTAGAAACTTGAATAAGTACCTACTACTTATAATTTATAACAAATTATCCCATAGTGTCCTATAACCTAAATTACAATCATTATTCAAAATAATATTTTTTGACATCAAACAAGCACAAAGACTAAAAAACAAATTATTATTTATACCTAATAATTATTTTAATTTCCACAACATGCAACATACATGTATTATGTAGGGATCTATCATAAAAATGTAAAAATTCAACACTTAACATTAAAATCATATAAATTAGAAGATAAATTAATAGAACGGTTTATAAAATTAGCTAAATACTAAAACCACCTAAAGTACCTTGAATTATGGTTTAATAGTATTATTCAACTAGAATGTTATAAACTTATGAAGTTGTGACATTTAAATTTTTTAGAATTATATTTAATATACTAAGGTTGAGAACAATAAAATCCCCCTCTCACATCTCACATTAATCATCAGTTATTTAGCTAGGGAACAAAAAAAAAAAAAAAATAATTTCCTTAATGACATACTCAATTAACGATCGATCACAAATAAATGAATAAAATAAAGGTACTTGTGCGTTATCGCGACTACCTCATATTATGGGTTATTGTAAGGCCGTTTTATATGCGATTCTATTTTTTCCAGTGTCGTTACAATCGCACTTATCGCAATTTTTATAGACTAGCTGGGTAACTTTAAGGACATTTAGTTAAAACCACGCTGTCACGCTGGTAGTAGTAATAACTTGTTGTACATTTCCATTATTTGGCAATGGATCTGTGGAACTTACCAACTACGGAAAAAGATGCTGTAGCTTTTTTCAAGAAAAAGGCATTTTACCACATCAACAAATCTGTTTGAACGGTCACAAAGCGAAACTCTATTTTGGAAGTGCAATGTGAAAAGTTGTCAGCAAAAAGTTAACATGCGTGCTGCCAATTGGTTTGTGAATGCATATCATTTTTGCAAGCTTTACGTTTCATGTTTTGTTGGGCAGAGGAAATGACTTCAGTGAAATTTTGTGAAAAACACTTACAACTTAGCAATAACACGGTAAATGATTGGAATAATTATATTATATTATATAAATTACATTTTTTATTACTAATAATTTAAAATTGTACTCAAGCAATTAGTAGAAAATATCATTAATTTAAAAAATATAAGAGTATATACTAATAATTATAAAGATCTTATAATCTCACCTCCTTTTGTTTTTAATATAGAACATTAACCACACCTGTTATCACTTAAAACTCAGAAGTAACCTTCTTAATGTACTCGTAAACGATTCCATTAATGTACCTAAGCTTCTTTTAGGGGTGAATTTTAAAGTTCAGAATTAGAGTCAATGCTATTTTCTATTTACTATGTCCCTCTACATAACATACATTATGGCTGAAACTACTCTATCCACCAAATGATGCGACTAGCAAACAAGCACATCTCTAGTAAAGCCTTTATATGTGTAATAATAATTAATTATAATATCTAATATATATCTGTTATGTTGTTCCAATATCTTTTCTAAACCGTACCTTGGGAATTAGTACATTTAATATAAAATAAAATAAAAAATACATACAGAGATAATTTAGTAAAATATGAAGTATTTATTTTGGCTGGACTGGGATCTGATTATTTAATAAATTGCCAAACAATATAATAACTTCTAAATTAGTTTTCATTTTTAAATACATATATAAAGATAGACATACGAAAAATAAAAATTGATGCATTTTAACAAATTAAATATTGACCATTTGACCAAGACCTAAAATGTTGTTAGAATAAAGGTAGTGGAGATAGTTTTTATTTAACCTTGAAAATATCAAATTAGTAGCCAAGTTTATTTGAGTTATTTATTACTAGAAGTTTAAAAAAAAATTATTCAACATTTTCTAAGTACAAAAATTACCCACATGTTTTATGAAATAATTAATATAGAATAATATACCTATTACAAAGTAATTCTTTACGATGTAGTCAAACAGATGGCTGGCCATGATCCAGTCCATTTTCTGTTTGAATATGCCTTTTTTTTTGGAAAAGTACTTAGCTTGATGATTCTCATAAGTTTCAATAATTATATAATCAAACAATAAATAGGTAATGTAGAGTAAAAATAATACCTAAATACAAAAAATTAATAAGTTAGTTATTTAAATTACGAACTAGCCTGATGGAATAAATTAAGGATGCATAAAATAACAGAGTGGAAATTGCAGGAAAGAATAAATTGAGGGTTGGCTGGTATACTTAAAGAATTTATTTAAGTAAAAAGACCTCTGAGTTGGGAGAGAATATATGAGCAATTAAAAAGGATATGCATGATGACGCAAATGGCAGGAGAGATATGGGAAGTGCAGAGGGAGGAATCATTCATCCAGAGTTTGAACAAGTGTGAGGGAAGGAAAGTATGTCTAAAATTAAGGTTTGAAAAAGAGGATATATTTTTGAGTGATAGTTTAGAATTGTGAAACTATGGGAAAGGAGAAATGGATGATATAATCTCTGTATGCTATGTAGAAAATGGGAGGAAGCCTTTTAGCTGTTGGGAAAGCTAAGCCATAATTTATCAACATTATTTTTAATATTAGACAAAAGTCAGACCCGGATATTTTTTTAGTAGAGGGACAACATAATTTGGATGTCGCTTTTGCCAGTGATCCCTGTATGGCCAGAGACCCAGAGAATTGCATATTAAAATGTTGTTCGATAAGTAGGGATCTTATTTTAATTATGAGATGTGAGTTAGTAGGAGGAATGTGTTTTAAATTCAAAGATTATATTACCTATACCTATAACCAATAAGTATGCATATAGTCATTATTATTTTATGGCCCTAACAATAAACCTAGGTACCAATAACCATTCATAAACACTTTTTTTATATACTTAATAATTAGCTTTGATTTAATTTAATATTCAACACTTATTTTTAAGAACAAACATTTAAATTCACAAATAGATATAATATAATACCATACAGTAGTAGGTACATACCTAAATGATAATGGGATTCATAAATTTATTTAAACCTTGAAATTTTGAAAACAACATTCATGGAATTTACTCAGAAAAGTTTAGAACAATAGAGCATACATATATTAGAGGTACATCAATCAAGTTATTGATACCTAGTGTTTTATTAGTTTGTAGCCTATGAAACATAGACAATTTAGGTACTAAAATACTATATTATAATATATGAACTAGTTATATAAGTTCAACTGTTAAATAAAAATCTGTTTGGGATATTTACTATTGAAATTTAAATAATGAAAAAATTATAATGTAATATATATACTTAACCAAACAAACAAAGAAGCCATAGTTTGGAATACCTATGTATGTGTTAATTAAATTAAATTTTGTCTATATTATGTAGATCATACATAGGAATAACCAATTAATAATTTAAATATTTCTTGGCACATTTGTTTTTATTTTAATTATAAACTAGAATCAGGATATTTGATTTTCACTATTTTCATTACTGAGTATAATATGCAGTATAATAAGAGTAAAAAATCTTGATGATTTGCTCAACAAAAAAGTAACATGAAAAGTTTTTTTGAAGAATTAATTATTGCATTTATTTATTTGGGAATAATAAGGCTTATTATATAAAGCAGGGTGGTCCAACCTTTTGTAATCTTGAGGCAAATTTAATGTTAAGAGATTTCCAAAAAAATAAAAATAAATTTTATTTTATAAAAAACATATAATAATACAATATAATACACAAGTTATCATTTAATAGAATACGCAGAGATTAGTACTGTTACTTCCATCAATTATCTTCCAACTAAATTCATATTTTTTTTTTAATTAATGACATTTATAACACTAAAATTATTAAATATACAGTGTGTTCACGCTAAGTGATACCACTAAATATTTCAGTTCAATTACCTTGTAATGAAATGGGTTTTCGCTGAATTGCAAATTGTACCTAAGTCTTAAATACACATTTTTAAATAAATTTCAAATTTTTTACTCTTTCAATACACGCATGGGCGATACAACTTGTTTTTTTTAAATGGTAACACCAACTTTTTTTTACATATTCGGATAAAGTATTTATTTTTTTCTAATTTCAAAATTGGCATATTATGTAATTTAATGATGAAATTTAAACTAAATTCAACTTATTGTTACATATTAATATCTAATATAGTTAAACAGCTATTTGCACATCATAGATGCCAATTTCGAAATTAGAAAACAATTTTTTATACCTACAAAAATTGTTTAGAAAAAAATGATACCTATATATCAGAGAAAAAAATTGGTACTTATTACCATCTAAAAAAAGTAAGTGGTATCACGCATGTACGTATTGAAAGTGACAAAAATTTGAAATTTATCTAAAAATGTGTATTTAAGTACATGCCATTCAGTAAAAACTCCATTATAATATAAGCTTGAATATAAGTTAATCAAACTGAAATATTTAGTGGTACCTCTTAGCATGAACATACTGTATATTTATATATATATATGTATATGACTTCTAAGGAGAGCAAAGAAAAAATGGCTCAAAGAGCCACGATAATTCACCTTGATATAGAGGACACAAAGTAAGTAATACAATTTATGTTCAGTTTTCAATTAATAACAGAAGTCTTTAATTTTTAATTTTCCTGTAAACCAACTTCAACCACTACTTTTTAAATGATACTATATATTTTTTAATTTAAAAAAATGTTGAATACAATGTCATTGATGATTGTTAATTCTTTACAAAATTACTAAATAATCTGATATTAAATAAAAAGGAAAAGACAGTATGATATTATCCTTGGATATACAAATAAAATTGTTATATAAACCTTAAATTAATCAATATTTACATCATTTTTTAACTGCATGTCATTCAATTGTTTATCATAGTTACAGCAGTACAGCAAAAATCATTTTCATCAAACATATATATTATTAATGTACTTTTACAAAAATATATTATATAATCATTATATTATTACCTACTTATGATTATAATTATTCTAAGTTTGTGTCGTATAACTGTTTATCAACATACACAATAATTATAATAAGATTAAATATGTATTACCTATATCATAATTATTTTGATTAATTTAACACTTAAGCACCAGTCAGGCATATTAGTGTTCATCAAGTATTTATAGATGCCACAGCAGTTTTAAACAGTCGATATAATCTGAACAAGCATTTATTTAACAAACAATAGTATAACTCAATAATCAAATAGGAAGAAAAATCATTCAAGCTTAAATTAGAGGAGAAATTTGTTTCTTGTTTGTTTTGCCACCCTTTTGATAACCTCCCTATGGCTCGTGACTCGTTGGTGTAATTTTTCAACTATTCAATCTTTGTTTTATTAAACAATTACTCACGTGAACGGTTGTGTTCCTTATACACAATGACAAAGAACTCAACTGGTAACCGAGGGCCCCGAAGGCGGACTATTTTCCATGGCTTATATTATGAAACGAAATCACAACGATGAGACGATAGATTAACGTTCGCGAACTAACAAAATTACGGATGATATCAATAGTAACTGATTTTAATTAGAAGGCGAACGATTGTCGAAGGCTAAACGTTAATGAATCATTTCCCGAGAACCGATGGTCGATGCTGTTGGTGACTCTCCAACTCAAGGGGGGCCGACCCGACCACAGACAACAGATCAGTAATCAGTATATTAACAGGCGGTCGGACGATGGAAGAGAGGTGCAAAAGTGCGAAAATAACAAACGACAGAACGAAAACAAAATAAACAGAACATCGTACTGCCGTCTGCCGTACTGATCACGGGAGGTTTGCAGCTGTTTCAAAGGTTGGGCTACTGCTATCAAACACTGATAACGGTTATTTTACAGTGTCGCCGACAAAGAAAGAAAAACATTATCCGCTAAATATTTTATGTTCGAAATATTTTCATCTATTCTGTGATATTGTTATAACTTACTGACAACCTTTAATCAGTTTAATCATTATGAATTACGAATTTACGAATTTACGATCATTGATCAATATGATCTATTTTTTTATAAGCCCTAAGGTTAAGCCCCTCATTCACGATCTGTCTATTCTGTCTTGAACTAGTTGAACTCTCAACTCTTAAGTTCTTGACTCTTGAATGACAAATTGACAATCAACGCAATTGCCACTTGTCAGATGTTAGTCAAGAGTTAAGACCGATCATGAATTTGCATTATTGATCGGAGTCATGACTTACAATCCATTTTTGTGACTGATGAAATTTTGAGAAAGACATTCACGTCGATTGTCATTCAAGTCCCGTTTATGAGGTGAGGTGCTTTAAAATTATAACGGGACAATATAGAAGTAAGCAGGCGCGGATTCAGGGGGGGCTAAGGGTGCTCGGGCACCCCCTGTCATCTAGCCACCAACAAAATAAATGTATGTTATAAATTAAATTATTTGTTATTTTTAAAAATAAAAATAAAATTAATATTAATATCAGTGCTTTTCGTTGTCACCGTCACATGCGACAACAATAAATATTATTTCGAAGTATACTCGCTTTGTAACGACACGCGTCGACGGCGGAAAGCACCGATAACAATATTATTTTGGAAAAAAAGCGGGTAAGTCGTGTATGTCGCTCTGCTGTACAGTAGGTTACAAGTGGGTTACTGTAATGGATGGAATTAAATTTGAATCCAATGATATTATATCATTGTATACAAAAAACGATTCTGAGCGAAGACGGTTTATTTGTCTAGGATATATTATAAATTATTAAAAATTTTCAAATCTTAGATTTAAAAAGAAAAATTTTTATGAGTTTCTAGTTTGAAATAATTTGCGAATTTTCGTGATTTTTACATATGTTGTCAAAATTCAAACTTTGAATGCTTGTAAAAAAAAAATTGTGACTACGCATTTCTTTTATTTTTCAATTTTTATTGTAAAAATATATTATGAGCCTTGTATTAAATTTTCAAATCTTAGATATAAAAAGAAAATTTTTTATGAATTTCTAGCTTATGAATTTCCGGTGGAATTTTTATTTGTGATAAATATTGAAAAACTTGTAAGGAATCTTGTATTAAATTTTTAAATCTTAGATTTAAAAAGACAATTTTTTATGAATTTCTAGCTTAAAATAATTTGTAAATTTTCGTGATTTTTACGTATTTTGTCAAAATTCAAACTTTGAATGCTTATAAAAAAAAAATTGTGACTATGAATTTCTTTTATTTTTCAACTGCTATTGTAACAATATGTTAAGAGCCTTGTATTAAATTTTCAAACTTTTCTGCCTAATAAATTAATTTTTATCGATATTAATTTAAAAAAAACTAAGAATGATCGAAAATTTGAAATGCCTATGAATAGTTCAACTTAAGTCGAAATTTTTTGAAAATTGCATGGTTGATAGAATATACTTATATAAACATTAGGTGAAAATTTCATGTATCTATGGTCATTTGTTTTAAAGGTACATCAAAAACCAAAATCGATTTTGTCGAAAAATGAGTGTGCGTAAAATTTCCCGTTTTTCCCTTAATGTTTAGTTTGTTTTTCTCAATTATGATTATATGATTATAATATACTTTTGACCCCCCAAAGTACCAACTAGATTCACTTTCTGATCGAACGAGGTACTGAAGTCAAAAATCGAAGAAGCATTTTTACTGCCCCAAAACGTGATGACAGACACAAAAAAAAAACACACACACATCATGGTAAAATCAATACATTCATCGCTCCGCTCAGAATCTAAAAGTTAGCACTAATAAATCAAATAGTAAATGGTAATATTTAAATAAATAGTAAGGTGTAACAATTTTTTTTTTTTTTTGAGCACCCCCTGTTAAATTTTTTTGGATCCGCGCCTGGAAGTAAGCAACACTACTCAATCTGCTGATCGGGCCACTATGAAGTGACTTTAAAAGTTGAAACCTTGAAACAGTTGAATCCGTATCCGTAGTGTGATAGAACGTAGAACGATGGCAAAGTTAATTACTTTTCTATGGATGGCAAAGTGTATCCCTCTTTTGTTACAAAATTATAGAAACTACAGATGATGGCCTTTTTCAATTTAAGTTTTTTGTGTGTGATATTGTCAGTTTCAACATTGTATACATTTTACTGTGAATTAAATATTAGAAAATTGTTATTTTACATTTTTCAAATAATTTATAATATTGAATTGATAATGTATGTGGTATACATACACGGCCACACAGACACAGGATATCGCGCGTGTCATCGTGTACAAGGACACAGTCACCCTATTTTTCCAAAGCACGCAGTGTCTTAAGTTTGGTTATAATAATTACTGATGAGTTTCGTAAATTTACCATCTACAATTTTACCGTTAAGGTAGGTAAATTTACAAAAATATTATTTACGATTTACATTTTTTCAACCATTCGAAAAGTTGAGTGACCACTTAATTTGAATGATTTGTATTTTTTGTCAAGATTTTAGGATTTTAATACAAATATATACAATATACATTATATATTTATTTATGGATATAATATATTTATAAAAATTATAAAAATAGTTCTTAAATATGGTTAATTCTACAATTATAATACATTTGACAAACGTGCGTGCTTGCGATCATGATTTTGAATATTTCATGTATTTTTAGATTATTTGGTGTCTTTTTTTAGGGGTGGGAGGGTTTGAAAACTTGTTTGCGGGCCACATTTTTAGCGCGGCCCGTAGTCTAAATCACGAGCTTTTACATATTATTATTGTCGATAACAATTTTCAGTAGCTAAAAAAGTATGAAAATTGAATCTAAAATTATCCATGACTGGGATATGTTTTTGACAGGAGTTCAAATGACTTCAAAAGTACCAATTAAGCACGCATATAAACGATTGAAATGATTGAATTTAAAAATAAAATATTATTAAAACTTTATAATTTCTGATAAATGTGTATTTTTAAATGTAAAATATATTATTTAATAGTTATATAGCACAACTTCACCTGGGAAAAATTAATAAATATAAAATACAGGTATCCAAGGACATCTGCATCCCGCATAAGTATAAAAAAGTGGGGGTGGGGGGTCGAAGTAAAAAATCTTTGATAATTGGGCACTTCCATTTTTTTGGGGGGGAGTTGGGCACCTACAGGCAAATCCGTTTCGAAATGCGATAAAAAGAAAATTGAAAAAATTGTAAACCTAGAAAATAGACTGAAGACATCAACATGAATATCTACAGTTCAGGTTAGAATGATTATTTAGAGGGGACATGTTCATTTAAGTTTAAAAATTTGTATACAAGAATCAACCATTGTAAAATAAATTTTAAAAAAAAAAATTGAAAGGAGGGTTGGGCGCCCGCAGGCAAATATGTTTCGAAACGCAATAAAAAAAATGTAAACTTAGAAAATACACTGAAGACTTCAGAATTAATTTCTACGGTTCAGGTTAGAATAATAATTTAGAGGGTACGTGATCATTTAAATTTTAAAATGTGTACACATGAATCAGCTATTTTAAAATAAATTTAAAAAAAAAATTTGAAAGGGGGTTTGGGCGCCCGCAGGCAAATGAGTTTTGAGAAGTAAAAAAAAATTTACAAATGAAATACACATTGAAGACTTCTATGGGGTTACAACAGTTCAAGTTTTAATAATTATTAGAACTGAACTTGATTATTAAAGTTTGAAATATGTGTACATATGAATCATGTATGTTAAAATACATTTAAAAAAAAAATTATAATGGGGGGGGGGGGGTGGGCACCTACAGGCAAATCCGTTTCGATATGCGATAAAAAGAAAATTGAAAAAATTGTAAATTTAGAAAATAGACTGAAGACTTTAGTATGAATTTCTACAGTTCAGGTTAGAATAATTATTTAGAGGGGACATGTTCATTTAAGTTTAAAAATTTGTATACAAGAATCAACCATTGTAAAATAAATTTAAAAAAAAATTGAAAGGAGGGTTAGGCGCCCGCAGGCAAATATGTTTCGAAACGCAATAAAAAAATTGTAAACTTAGAAAATACACTGAAGACTTCAGAATTAATTTCTACGGTTCAGGTTAGAATAATGATTTAGAGGGGACATGTTCATTTAAGTTTAAAAATTTGTATACAAGAATCAACAATTGTAAAATAAATTTAAAAAAAAAATTTGAAAGGGGTTTTGGGCGCCCGCAGGAAAATGAGTTTTGAAAAGTAAAAAAAAATTTACAAATGAAATACACATTGAATACTTCTATGGGGATACAACAGTTCAAGTTTTAATAATTATTAGAACTGAACTTGATTATTAAAGTTTGAAATATGTGTACATATGAATCATTTATGTTAAAATACATTTAAAAAAAAAATTATAATGGGGGGGGGGGGGGGTTGGGCACCTACAGAAAAATCCGTTTCGAAATGCGATAAAAAGAAAATTGAAAAAATTGTAAATTTAGAAAATAGACTGAAGACTTTAGTATGAATTTCTACAGTTCAGGTTAGAATAATTATTTAGAGGGGACATGCTCATTTAAGTTTAAAAAATTGTATACAAGAATCAACCATTGTAAAATAAATTTAAAAAAAAAATTGAAAGGAGGGTTAGGCGCCCGCAGGCAAATATGTTTCGAAACGCAATAAAAAAATTGTAAACTTAGAAAATACACTGAAGACTTCAGTATTAATTTCTACGGTTCAGGTTAGAATAATAATTTAGAGGGGACGTGTTCATTTAAATTTTAAAATGTGTACACAAGAATCAACTATTTTAAAATAAATTTTAAAAAAAAATTTGAAAGGGGGGTTAGGCGCCCGCAGGCAGATGAGTTTTGAGAAGTAAAAAAAAATTTAGATATGAAATACGCATTGAAGACTTCTATGGGGATACAACAGTTCAAGTTTTAATAATTATTAGAACTGAACTTGATTATTAAAGTTTGAAATATGTGTACATATGAATCATGTATGTTAAAATACATTTAAAAAAAATTATAATGGGGGGGGGGGGGGGTTGGGCACCTACAGGCAAATCCGTTTCGAAATGCGATAAACAGAAAATTGAAAAAATTGTAAATTTAGAAAATAGACTGAAGACTTTAGTATGAATTTCTACAGTTCAGGTTAGAATAATTATTTAGAGGGGATATGTTCATTTAAGTTTAAAAATTTGTATACAAGAATCAACCATTGTAAAATAAATTTTAAAAAAAATTGAAAGGAGGGTTAGGCGCCCGCAGGCAAATATGTTTCGAAACGCAATAAAAAAATTGTAAACTTAGAAAATACACTGAAGACTTCAGAATTAATTTCTACGGTTCAGGTTAGAATAATTATTTAGAGGGGACATGTTCATTTAAGTTTAAAAATTTGTATACAAGAATCAACCATTGTAAAATAAATTTAAAAAAAAAAATTGAAAGGAGGGTTGGGCGCCCGCAGGCAAATATGTTTCGAAACGCAATAAAAAAATTGTAAACTTAGAAAATACACTGAAGACTTCAGAATTAATTTCTACGGTTCAGGTTAGAATAATAATTTAGAGGGTACGTGATCATTTTTTTTTTTTTTTTTTTTTCTTTATTTGAGATAAACAATCTATACCTTAGGGGCACAATAAGTTTATATGGTTAGAGAATTTACAACATGATACGCTTGACGTGAGAAGTCATCCACTAATGACACTCAAATTGATTGATTTTTTTTTTTTTAATTTTTTAAATTTTTTTTTTTTTATTTTTTTATTTTTTAGAATAATTAGTTAAACAACTGATACTCTGTAAATGATTAGTTGAGGGCAGGGGGGTGAGCAAGTAGGTCGCGACACCATTTACGTTTTAAACGTCTGGGTGGGTTACCAGGAATAGTATGGACTGCAAGATTACGTATTAGCGGGTTGCTATTTGAGGAAAGACGATTGTGGAAGCGTTGGTAATGATCTATAGCTTCTTCATGTACCAGTTTCATTTTTAGATCAGTGTGAATAGTGTGGTTTGAGACGTAAGGAGGAGCGTTTAGAAGTTTCCTGAGTGCTATGTTTTGAAAAGTTTGTATTTTGTTTATATTTGATTTTTTTGCATTACCCCATAACTCTATTCCATAAGTCCAGACTGGTTTGATTAAAGATTTATATATGAGCAGTTTTGAGTTGATATTAGTGAATTTGTTATTGTTAATAAATGTTTTAAGAAGGCGTAAACGAGCGTTTAAGTTTGTTCGTTTAGACTTAATATGGTGGGCCCAGGTTAATCTACGATCTAAAGTTAGTCCAAGATATTTAACTGTTTGTGAGTTTGGAATAGGGATGCCATGAATGGAGACAGCTGGGCAGGTAGGAGGTCTAAGGGTAAAAGTACAATGTATGGATTTGGACTGATTTATTTTCAACCGCCAGTTGGTGTACCATTCTTCCATGAGGGAGAGGTGATTTTGAAGATGGTGGGAGGCAATAACCGGGTCATTATTTATTGAGATTATAGCTTTATCGTCAGCATAGTCGGCGACTAGCGTATTCGGGGAGGTTGGTTGATCAGAGGCGTAGATGTTGTAGAGCACAGGCGAAAGAATTCCACCTTGTGGAACGCCTGCCGATATTTTGGCTATACTGGAGAGGGTTTCACCGAAACGAGTACTGAAATATCTGTCAGAAAGATATGATTTAATGATCAGGAAGTATACAGGATGTAAAAATTTTTTCAATTTGAAAAGGAGCCCATGGTGCCAGACCCTATCAAATGCTTGAGAGATATCAAGAAAAACGCAAGTACAATATAATTTTTTTTCTAAAGCATAAGAAATTGCATCTACAACTCTATGAACTTGGTGGATTGTTGAGTGGGTAGATCGAAATCCAAACTGAGAGTTGGGAAGAATGGAATTCACAGTTAGGCATGGTAGAATACGTTTAAGTAAAAGTCTTTCAAGGATTTTAGCGAAAAAAGGTAATAGACTAATGGGGCGATAAGAGGAAATGGTGTCAGGAGGTTTATTGGGCTTTGGAACCAGAATAATAATCGAGAATTTCCAGAGGGAAGGAAAATATGAGAGCCTAAGAACAGAGTTAAATAGATGTGAGAGGTGGATGATCGCTTTTTTTGGCAGGCATCTGGCAACTTCAGCAGTAATTTGATCAAACCCGGGAGATTTTTTGAGAGGGTATTTATCAATAGCATATTTAACTTCATTCGGAGTGAAATGTTTGACAGGGAGAGCAACTGGTAGTGGGGAGTTTAGAAACTCTTCCACAGAGTTGATGTTATTTGGAGAGGCAATATCAGGGTGAGGTTGGAAAGTTTCAGATAGGTGGAGTTTGAACAGTTCAGCTTTATCTGTATCAGATATAGCAAAGCTGCCATCGTTTTTTTTTATTGGGACGTTAGGGGCTTTAGTTTTACATGCATTTTTTGTTGCTTTCCAAAGACTACCATCATTTGCAGAGAGATTAGTTAGAAAGCTTTCAAAAGATTTAGTTTTGAGTTTAGCTAACAATTTTTTTAGATGGTTGGCTAATTTATTGTATTTTTGCTTGTGTGAAGGCAAGCGGGTTCGCTGGTAAAGAGCCCTTGACCTACGTTTTTCAACAATGATTTCACGAATGTGGACTGGTATAGCAGGAGTCTTAGAAAGTTTGAGGGAGGTGACTGTAGATGACCAAGCTGCACTTTGAATGAGGTTTGTGAAATTGTAAACAGCTAGATCCAGGTCGTCATAGGATTTTAATTTAATGTTTAATTTGATTTGTTGGTCTACAAGGTCATGAAATTTGATTTTATTAGTAGTATGGTTAAATAATTTCGGGGATTCCTGTCGAAGAGGAGGAGAGACATTAAGAGTTAGCAGTACTGAGGAATGGTCAGAATTTAAGTCAAGTATATTCTCCGTAGTACAGTGAATGTTGTTTGGGATTTTTGTGATGAAAATATCTAGAATATCTGGGTTTTTACGTGCTGAGGTCGGCCAATATGTTGGGCCTGGTGGAGCAAGGACTTTAAGATTTTCTCTAGTTACAAAATTATGAAGAACCTGACCACGCGGATTGTTTGCACGGCAACCCCAGGAATGGTGTTTTGCATTGAAGTCACCACCAATAATGCAATTGTTATGCACAGAGTTAAAGTAATTAGTAAAATTTTGAAACGTTATCTTATGTTTTGGAGGAGAGTAGACGGCCGCAATAGTAATAGGAATATTATTTAACTTTATGATTAGGGAACAGGATTGTAAATAATTAAAACAAAAATGTGGAAGAGGTTGAAATTGAATAGCATTTTTTATGAGAATAGCGACACCACCATGAGCCGTGTTATCAGGATGGTCGGTTTTTAAAAGCTTATACCCTGGTATATAAATGTTGGAGTATTTGGTGAGATGGGTTTCAGTAATAAGTGCTAAGTCAATGCGTGAATTGTAAAGAACTGTTTGGAGTTCGTTGACGTGATTTTTTATTCCATTTGCATTAAATTGTAGTATTAAAAGTGATTTATTTGTAGCTTTGTCTGACATTTTATTTAGCAAGAAGTTTTTCGATTACTTTGGTGAGTAGGGATATTAGAGGATTTATCAGTGATTTGAAATCCTCAAGGAAGTTTGTGATGGTAGAATTTAAATCAGGAGCGGTTGAAGGAGTTGGATTATTAGCTGACCTACCAGAAGTAGCCTGGGCATAGGTGGGGGAATGAGAATCGGGCTGAATTGGGTGGGTGTCATTTATTGGATGACTATCTCTAACATTTGTGGTATTAAATCTAGTGTTAGTTGGTACAAAGTTACTTTTGGTGTATGGTTTTTTGGCACGCTGGAGATCCTTGTATATGGAACAGCCTTTGTAACTTGCAGGATGATCGCCTCTACAGAGAGCACACTTTGGTGGATCGGAGCGTGGATTTGGACAGTCGGGGGACTTGTGATTTGAGCCACAGCGGACGCAGCGTGAAGGGTAACCGCAGTAGGTTTTTGTGTGACCGTATTCCTGACAGTTTGTACATTGGCTGATTGTTTTAGACTTGTAGGGCTCTTCGACTTTGATTTTCGTGTGCAACAGTGAGGACAGATGAAAGATTTCAGCTGACTTGATTGATGGCTCTAGATCTACGAAAAAGAGCGGAAGTGGAATTTTTGTTACTTTGTGGAGAACATTTGTAACACGTCTTATTTCAAACAAACGAACTTCTAGTTCTTCTTTAATTGTGTCTACATTAGTGGTTGGATGAAGGTTACGTATGACGACACGGAGTGGTTTATCTTGTTTGAGCTGGTAAGTGTGAAATTCCGCTTCTTGATCTTTTAAAAAGTGAATAAGTGCCCTGTATGATTCAGGATTCGATGTTTGAATTTTTAAACGGTCAGCAGACGTTTTGCAGAAGAAATTATCTACACCAATTAATTCAATTAGCGATGTACATAGGTCTAAGTAGTTTAACACGCCCCTTACAAAAATAGGAGGTGGGGGTTTGAAAACTTCGTCTGAGATATCATTGTTTGGTTCGTCAGGCAGCTGTTGAGAAGACGAGTTTTGGTCAGGCTCGTCAAGTTGATTTAGGATTTCAAACCGATTTGTTGATTTAAACAGTTTGGTTTTTTTTTTTTTAATATTTTGCGATATAATATTGACCTGATCGCTTGTCGATGAGGTTTGAGAAGATGAAGAGAGATTTCTTTTACCTTGAGTAGCATGAGTAACATTGTCATTTGGATTTTTATTTGAAGTTGCGTCGTCATATTTGGTATTAGAAGCGTGAGGGTTTGACTTAATTGGCTGACTGGACGTTGTTGTTTTGCGTTGACCGATTTGCTGATTAGCTCTATTATTAATATTATTCATAATTAATTAAATTGCGGCGGCGGCGGCGTGTGTTTGTTTTATCTAGACCGCCTGGTGGCGGTCGCAGATAAGGAGAACTCGTATGCACTATTGCGTAATAACGCAGTAATGTGAGTACGGCGAACTTATGTAAGGATTTTAAACGACGATTTTGGAGAACTTATACAAGCGACGTTGGTAAGTTTATCATAATAAAAACACTGCTAGTAGGTTGCGAAAAAAGAAACACTAAAGTACAACTAAGATTTACTCATTGTCACTGAACAGTGAACGCTAATGAGTGCGATTATATTAATTACGAGAGGAGCGCACAGAGACACGTGTGTATCGGATGGCTTCCACCGCGGAACTGGCGTGATCATTTAAATTTTAAAATGTGTACACAAGAATCAACTATTTTAAAATAAATTTAAAAAAAAAATTTGAAAGGGGGTTTGGGCGCCCGCAGGCAAATGAGTTTTGAGAAGTAAAAAAAAATTTACAAATGAAATACACATTGAAGACTTCTATGGGGATACAACAGTTCAAGTTTTAATAATTATTAGAACTGAACTTGATTATTAAAGTTTGAAATATGTGTACATATGAATCATGTATGTTAAAATACATTTAAAAAAAAATTATAATGGGGGGGGGGGGTTGGGCACCTACAGGCAAATCCGTTTCGAAATGCGATAAACAGAAAATTGAAAAAATTGTAAATTTAGAAAATAGACTGAAGACTTTAGTATGAATTTCTACAGTTCAGGTTAGAATAATTATTTAGAGGGGACATGTTCATTTAAGTTTAAAAATTTGTATACAAGAATCAACCATTGTAAAATAAATTTTAAAAAAAATTGAAAGGAGGGTTAGGCGCCCGCAGGCAAATATGTTTCGAAACGCAATAAAAAAATTGTAAACTTAGAAAATACACTGAAGACTTCAGAATTAATTTCTACGGTTCAGGTTAGAATAATAATTTAGAGGGTACGTGATCATTTAAATTTTAAAATGTGTACACAAGAATCAGCTATTTTAAAATAAATTTAAAAAAAAAATTTGAAAGGGGGTTTGGGCGCCCGCAGGCAAATGAGTTTTGAGAAGTAAAAAAAAATTTACAAATAAAATACACATTGAAGACTTCTATGGGGATACAACAGTTCAAGTTTTAATAATTATTAGAACTGAACTTGATTATTAAAGTTTGAAATATGTGTACATATGAATCATGTATGTTAAAATACATTTTAAAAAAAAATTATAATGGGGGGGGGGGTTTGGCACCTACAGGCAAATCCGTTTCGAAATGCGATAAAAAGAAAATTGAAAAAATTGTAAATTTAGAAAATAGACTGAAGACTTTAGTATGAATTTCTACAGTTCAGGTTAGAATAATTATTTAGAGGGGACATGTTCATTTAAGTTTAAAAATTTGTATACAAGAATCAACCATTATAAAATAAATTTAAAAAAAAAAATTGAAAGGAGGGTTAGGCGCCCGCAGGCAAATATGTTTCGAAACGCAATAAAAAAATTGTAAACTTAGAAAATACACTGAAGACTTCAGAATTAATTTCTACGGTTCAGGTTAGAATAATAATTTAGAGGGTACGTGATCATTTAAATTTTAAAATGTGTACACAAGAATCAACTATTTTAAAATAAATTTAAAAAAAAAATTTGAAAGGGGGTTTGGGCGCCCGCAGGCAAATGAGTTTTGAGAAGTAAAAAAAAATTTACAAATGAAATACACATTGAAGACTTCTATGGGGATACAACAGTTCAAGTTTTAATAATTATTAGAACTGAACTTGATTATTAAAGTTTGAAATATGTGTACATATGAATCATGTATGTTAAAATACATTTAAAAAAAAATTATAATGGGGGGGGGGGGGGGTTGGGCACCTACAGGCAAATCCGTTTCGAAATGCGATAAACAGAAAATTGAAAAAATTGTAAATTTAGAAAATAGACTGAAGACTTTAGTATGAATTTCTACAGTTCAGGTTAGAATAATTATTTAGAGGGGACATGTTCATTTAAGTTTAAAAATTTGTATACAAGAATCAACCATTGTAAAATAAATTTTAAAAAAAATTGAAAGGAGGGTTAGGCGCCCGCAGGCAAATATGTTTCGAAACGCAATAAAAAAATTGTAAACTTAGAAAATACACTGAAGACTTCAGAATTAATTTCTACGGTTCAGGTTAGAATAATAATTTAGAGGGTACGTGATCATTTAAATTTTAAAATGTGTACACAAGAATCAGCTATTTTAAAATAAATTTAAAAAAAAAATTTGAAAGGGGGTTTGGGCGCCCGCAGGCAAATGAGTTTTGAGAAGTAAAAAAAAATTTACAAATGAAATACACATTGAAGACTTCTATGGGGATACAACAGTTCAAGTTTTAATAATTATTAGAACTGAACTTGATTATTAAAGTTTGAAATATGTGTACATATGAATCATGTATGTTAAAATACATTTTAAAAAAAAATTATAATGGGGGGGGGGGGTTTGGCACCTACAGGCAAATCCGTTTCGAAATGCGATAAAAAGAAAATTGAAAAAATTGTAAATTTAGAAAATAGACTGAAGACTTTAGTATGAATTTCTACAGTTCAGGTTAGAATAATTATTTAGAGGGGACATGTTCATTTAAGTTTAAAAATTTGTATACAAGAATCAACCATTATAAAATAAATTTAAAAAAAAAAATTGAAAGGAGGGTTAGGCGCCCGCAGTTAAATATGTTTCGAAACGCAATAAAAAAATTGTAAACTTAGAAAATACACTGAAGACTTCAGAATTAATTTCTACGGTTCAGGTTAGAATAATAATTTAGAGGGTACGTGATCATTTAAATTTTAAAATGTGTACACAAGAATCAGCCATTTTATAATAAATTTAAAAAAAAAATTTGAAAGGGGGTTTGGGCGCCCGCAGGCAAATGAGTTTTGAGAAGTAAAAAAAAATGAGAAAAAATTTTATAGGTACTAAGAATACAGGTACACTGAAGACTCCTGTATGAAAACTAAAGATAATTTAATGAATAAAACTGTTAAGGACATTAGGATCATGATAGTATGATAATAATTTAAAGGGGACGTGATTTTAAAACGTGTACACAAGAATCAAAAATTGGGTGAAATAAATTTTAAAATTAATTGGAATAGGCTTAGGCGTCCGCAGCTAATGTGTTTCGAGAAACAAAATACAATTTTGGAAAAATTATATATTAGGGATACCCATTGAAGACTTTAATTGTAGCCTTTACACTGTACGGTAGTCAATTTTAATTTGCATATAGAATCTTCTTGTATACACATTCATTAATGTTAATGAATTTTAAATGATCAGAGGACTCATTTTTATAATGATTGACATTGATTAGTTGTAGGAATGACTAGTATACCACTTATTTGGTTTCAAAACCATGTTAAAAATTACGATATTTTGCAATTTAATTAAAAACAAAAAAGCTATTAAATAATAATACATTTTTAATTATAAATTAATTTAAATATTAGTAAAAATACTAATTTTCATTTCCTCAGTAATTTTTGAATATTTTCTTTTTTTGTTATGTTTTCGATATCGAATACCTTGATAGTTTGTAGGAAGAGATCATTGCAAAGGTTACGACCAGTGATGATATTTATCTATCATCACCTGTGCTTCCACTTACCATAGTCTATGTAGGTACCTAACCTAACCTTTTTATGACTTATACTTAACCATCGTCTTGTCACGCGGGGAAGGCAGTGCCGTAGCCAGGGTTAGGATTTGGTGAGGAGAAAAGTGTATACAGTACTATACACCCAATATTCCTCTGGGAAGGCTGACTACGCCATTGGGTTTAATAAGTATCAGTCTGAATCATCTTCTAAAAATAAATAGTATTTGGGTAAGTGGGTAACGCGTGACAAACGGATGGTTAAGTAGGACACTTTGAATAAAAAGATCCTTATAGTTGGTTTCCGATTTATGTAAGTGTTTGCTTATCAAGTTGATTGGTTAGATTGTTGACCTCTTAGGAATACCTCTTTTTATTAAGATATTGGGCCTTTGATATATTTTTCGCCCTACTAGATTTTTAGGACTTCGATTACATTGACTCTTATATAGTACCTATATTATATGTATTGAGCCATGTCCATATTTTTAGTCTTATAATTTGATAACGAAAAATGTGATCTTATCTCGGAAGTATGATTGGACGTATATTGTAGAAGTAATAACTAATAAGTATCAAAGATTTATTTGTATGTTTTGTCTCCAACTTACAAGTCCATTTGAAATTTAGAATTTACCTATCATTATTATTATTAAAAACTAATGATCCTATTGATAACTGCTGTACATATTTTTTCATGTTTTGCACTTCTAAGAATAAGTAAATACTTTCACAGGGTCGTCATCCTCTTTAAAGCAAATTAACTTTTAAATATAAGTATATAGATGGGTTATTATCTATGTTCTGCCCTTTCCAACAATCCAACACTAAAGTTATATTTATTATTTTTTCCTACCCTAGAAACGTCATGTCATCAATTCATCATCATGATTATATTATTTTGTTTTATATGTTACCCCGACAGCAAAAGTTGAATTATTATTATGTTGAATATTGTTTAAGTAAAATCATCTAAAATATATTTTTTACATAATTTTTTCAATAGAAAAATATTATTATTTAATATTTTGACATAATATCTTGCTTTGTGATAGGTAATATTTAAGTTGCAGTTTCTGTATTTTATATATGATAGAGATAAAGTGTGCAGATGAAAATTAATTAATCTAAAATATCTCAAACTACATACTTATTGGTAATTATTATTAATGAAAAGTTGTACTTTGAACAATATTATCTTGTATAGACTTAAACAATGTACAATTAGGTTTATATTATTTTTATTATTTCATAATACACTTTTTTTTTTTTACATTAGCATCGTTAACTATGGCCATTGGTTTTTTGTAGGTAGTAACGGTTTGTTTAGAAACACGAGTGTATGTGAGGAAAGGATTCGTCTCTAAGAACCCAGGTGGTCACCCATCCAGGAGCTAGAGACGCCAGGCGATGCTTGACCACGGCAAACCATCGCGCCACACCAGGCCCCAAAATACGCTTTTGTGTATCCGTCTATTTTATTCTAAATAGAAATGTTATTTTTAGTATTCTTATACACAAGTATCGGCTATTGTGTGCTTATACCAGACCAGAGTAATTTTTTTTTCTAACGCATCAACTTCATAGCCCGTTTTTATTGTTTGGTTTGAAACACATGGACATAGGACGAGGATTCGTCACTAAGAACCCAGATGGTCGCCCATCCGGGAGCTAGCAACGCCGCGCCGGTCGATGCGTTGACTTCAGAACAAGTAATATGTGACTTCGGCCAACCACCGTGCCACACCAAGCCCTAAATTTACTTTTCAAACATATATAAACCATTACATAATATATTATATTGTGTGACAAATTGTATTTGTACGTCTATTTTTCATCAAGTTCAAGAAAGTTTTTTTGTTTACATAGATAATAATCACAATATGTATGTCAGATAAAATATTGAATAGGTAATAAATACCTACGAGAAAACTAAATTTTTTTTTAATGTCTAAATTTTAAAATTTTAAAATCAATTAGATTAGTCAAAAAAGTAAACGACTAAAACTAGTAGTTATAATTTTTGATACTCGGCTAAAATTAGATGTTTAAAAATGACTGTTTTTCACAAAAAAATTACCTATCACCAGATCTTATTTCTTTTCAGTACCTATTAGATATTTGAATTAATTTTATGAAACTAGTAATAGAAGTTGCTTTTTAATTCATAATGGCATTCCTATAAATCTTAACCACATTAAAAAGTTGTTTTTATTTTATTAGAGCAAAATACTTTACAAATCTTTATTTTACATAATTTTTATGTTCACTATTTAGTATTTGCCATATATACTTGCCTATACTTTAGATAAAATTCAAAATTTTATTTTTCATCATTTTCCTGATTTTTAATATTTTGTTTAGGTTTGAAGAAATAAAATATGATTATATAGCTAGGCAAACTGAAAGCGTTCACGACTGTAGGAGCTTGCAGGCAATGGATCACATATTTGATAACACTATACGGTGTTAAAAAATTCACAATTTCCCTTAAACTAAAAAAAAAATTTTAAAAACCACGAAATTAATGAAAATAAAATGTTGAATCGTCAACATTTTCAGAAAAATAAACTCTTCAAAATGGCTATCTTCAATTTTTTTGAAAATTAATATATAAAAAAAAATATATTATTTTACTTTTTTAACAAAACATTAAATAAATTAAAATATGAAATAATCGTAATTCTTTTCTTTGTGAGTCTTATTTTAAAACCAGAATTTTGATATGTTCATTATCACAGGAGATATCGCAATGGGTCCTCGTGGAACAACCTGTATCTTGTTTTACTAGAGCAAAGACTTTTTATGTGTTTTTTATATATAAACTTTATTGTACGCTTAGTTAGTACACAACATTTTTTAAAACGTATGTGATCAAATTCTAAATGTTTTTAGTGCATACTTTGATAGATTATTGAAAATTAACCATTCAGGTAAATATTTTCATGAATATTTTAAAATATATTAAATGAATGAAGAATTAAATTTGTACTGGCTGTACAATTGAAAAATTGTAAAATTGAATAAATTAATTTTTAGTTGTAATAAGGAAATTTAATTTTTTAAGACATTTTCAACTACACAATATATTTGAAGAATTTTTAGTACATAAAAGTCTTTGCTCTACAGCTATTACTATAATTACTTTTACATCCAATCATACCTACTTTCTAGTTTATTATTTTAAATATTTAAACAAAATATGAATTTGATTGATCTGATGTTTGAACAAAATATGCTATGGCCAAAATCATACTTTTTTTTAAACAATCAACAATCAAGAGCTTTTTCAACTTGATAACACTTAAGAGGATGTCAGAGCATTTATCATCTCTCGAGATAAAAATGCACTGGCGCATCCTCTTGACAACCAACATTCTCTTTTTATTCTATCCCATAAGTCCAAGGTTGTAAACCTATGACTATTCGTAGTTTCAGCCAAGGGGTCGACTGACCTTTGCAATTCAAGATCCCTTCCTACATATTCAACATCGTTAACATAACTATCCTACCTACATATTCCCTTTATCCCAACTAACTCAACGTATTCCTCTCACCCTCTCACATTTCCTTCAAACCCACCTCTGATCTCTCTCTCTCACGCTATCCTTCTCTCACGCTCTCTACCTCATCCTCTCACTCCTTAACCCTATCTACTCTAACTCTCCCCCTCCACCTCATCCTCTCTCTCCTTAACTATATCTAACCCTGCTCTCGCCCTTTACCTCATACTCTCTCACTTTAACACTATCCACCCCCCCCCCCTTTCTCACACCCTGTCCCTGTCGAACCTTCTTTCACTCTCTCTCAACTCTCAACCTCCCACGCTCCTAGTGTCTATAGTGCCTACAGGTCATCGTACCTGATAATCGGTGAAAATATTTAAATACCACTGAGGAAATTACAAAAAAAATGTTAAAATATTAAACGCGATAAATTTCCTAATTTTTATCATGACTTTATTGATAGCCAGTATAGAATACCAGTGGTTACAATAAAATTAATTGAAAATTTGTTAGAAATGTGTCATCTGATTAATAACAATATTAAAAGGAAACCTTCTGGATAGCATATTTTTTGTGACATTAAATATTTATTTAAATTCTAAAAATAAATTAAAACCCCAAAAAAATATGAAAACAAACTTACCTCGACATCAACTGTTTCGGTCTTTATAGTAGAATCCGCTACGTGTGTGCACTCCGATGCCGACGTGAAAACGCATCAATACTGAATTTAAGTCTGAAAGTATTATGATTTATGAAAATAAAATCATATAGAATGCACTATTTTTGGTTTATGTCTGCTTTGTTAATTTAAATTTAAATTTTTACTTTCTGACAACTCCGGTGGGACAAGGAATTTACGTGATCAACTAAGTCGATAGCGCAGGATATGGAGAACAAGGACAAGTTAAGTTAAGAAATGACACAAGTAGGCATATTGTAAGTTGTATTTTTTTTTTATCGATAGTACGTGAGAAATTTTTTTGTATTATCAGGTCTCCTTTGGAACTTAAAGTCTATCGTATTAATTCGTATAACAATTTTTTTGGTTAAGATATATTTATTAAAATAATCGGAATAATAAAAATATTTTATGAAAAATATAATAAATAAATAATGAAACAGACGGGCAGAAATAACATTTAAAAATAAATGAGTCGGAAAATAAATATAATTTAAGTGAAATAATTTTGTTTATTTAAAAAAAAAAAAAGTGAGAAAGAATAAGAAATATTTTATGAATTGAAAAGAAATTATACAATTGAGAATATTTTTTTAAGTAGAGAATTGATTTAATTAAGAATTGATAAGTATTAATTTGTGAATTTAGAGATATTAAAGAATAAATATATATATATATATATAAATAATTGGTAATTTATTTTAAAGGCAAGAGATAAGACCGAATGTGAGAATTAAATAATTGATGATTGTCTTTAAAAGGCAAGAAATAAGACCTTATTTGATGAATAAAGTAATTGAAAAATAAATAACTAAGAATTTGTTGTTAAAAAAAGGCAAGAGGTAAGACCTTGTGTTATAAATAAGTAACTGAATAAATATGAGATTTTGTAAAACAGATAATATCATTAAACCGTGTTCACACGTATATTAAAAAGAGAAATAATTGATTGAAATAAAAATAAATATATTGGTATAAAAATACAGTGAAGTTTATGTTTATTGGAAAAGAATAATTTTAGGACCGGTCTAGAATAAGTTTATTAGGAATAAAATTTTAATTAATAATAATTACAATTTAATTAGTTAGGTAGGTGAATATAAAAATGTAAAAAGGTAAAAGAATATAATAGATAATATTTTGTGTGGTGTAATTTTTTTTTCTAGGAGTAATTAACTATTAATAGGAAAATAATAAAATAAGTATTGTAGCATAATATAAAATAATAATAGTAATAATAGCGCGTGAACTAATGTTTACAGTAAAAAACTGGTATCGGTTATCCTTAACACGTTAAATGAATATTGAACGAAGCATTTATGAACAGAATTAATATTAACTAAAAATACACGCAACGCGATAGTAATACATTCGAACGGTTTATAGAAATAAATATTACTTAATACATTATAATTGTTAAGAATAAATAAACATATTAAATTTGATTTGATTATTTTTCTTTGGTTAAAAGAAAAATATATTGATGAATAAAAATTTGGATAACATTATAATTCATTCACTATTCAATTTATCTAAGTCAATCCAAACCTTAGAAATTTACGCCGGACTTTGAGCTTTTGTAATTCGAGGAGTGGAGTTTAAATATTATGATATAACTAAAAATGTATATTGTATATTAAAAATTAAACAATTTTTATTTATGAAGGACATAAGAAAACGGGGTGTAATACAGTAGTATGTCTAGAGTCTAGATGTAAACATGTAAAACACTATTTTCATACCTATTTAATTGTTAAAATATAACATTATTATTCTACGATTTAGATGTTTCGTCGTCGTTTGTGCATGTGCTTGTGCCTGCGTATTTCATGCGTTGCACGCTCGGGAATAAAATACGCATATACCTACATCATTCAGGCACAGTATATCAGATTAAACGGACAATAAATATTAATTTCAAAAATAAAAAGTAAATTATATAAGCCCCAAAAGAATAGGTAATCAAACTTACACATAAATCAACTTTTCGGTTAAATAAAGCCATATAGTTCAGACGCTGCATATATCCAGGAACTGCCCTTCTCTACATCTGTCTTCATCTCACCCTGAACTGAAAGTTACGAGTTATTTTATGAAAATAACTTGATCAGAGTGAAATATGAAATTAAAATAATAATATAAAATTGTGAATCGTCTCCGGCAATGAATGATGAGTGATGATGATTGACATTTGCCACAGATGATAGATACTATAATATTACATCATCGATTATATATTATAATTATTATATTACGTCGATAACCAAAATCCAAAGATATATATGATAATACAACTTTAAGGGCGCTTTCAGACGAGACACTTTGTAGCCGGCTACTTATGTCTGAAAAGAATCTCACGACTAAGATAACATTGCTATATTATATACTCGTACACACGAGACACAGACACGGACTGTGTGTCGCGCCACCGAATCGGCGTGTTTTGTCCCCGTCAGCCGCCAGACACTGATTCCAGAGGCCGGCTACAAAGTGTCTCGTCTGAAAGCGCTCTAAAATCAAAGAGAGTTCTGTGTTTACGATTTGTTTATTGCAATAATGAAATGTGATGTACCTATCAAAAACCAAAATTTATAATTTTTAATTTAAATTATAACAATTATACATCATTATTTTAATTATTTTTTTAATTTAATTATTTTTAAGGACTGTAGGTATTAGAATATTAGAAACACACTCATATTTTTATGAAATGTTTTATTTAATTATTTAATATACATATTAGGTATTATAATAAATAAATTTAATCACTGCTTCCCAAGAAGGTAGTGCGAATACTGCGAGTTAGTATAAATTTATACAGTGAATACATAAAATTTACCATACAATTTTAACTTTCATAATTTTATTCAGGCAATAAGCCGATAGCTTTTAATTAATTCAACATACTACTGTACAAGTACAATAGTACAATATTTGGAATCGCTGTTCGTCTCAGGCTATTGTTATTTGTCATGGATTATTTAAAACCTAAACGATGGATAATTTCGATTTTTTTTAAAAACTATAAGTATTTATTTAGTTTTACTTGACGCAAATGCGGGAAATTTAATACCTAATATTTAAATACATACCAATTACCTAGTTCTATAGTAGGCAACGATTTGCTACTCAGCGACTATCACATGTTTATTAATTAGTTTATAAGTTTATGAGTACCTACATCACCGCCAACTTTTCGATTTGGTACTTTTATATCTATACTGCTTTGCTACATGCAACCAACATGATATTTTTGGATATTATAACGAAGTACTAAAATACCACAAAAAAGTAATAATCTGATAAACTTATAAACTATTTTACTTACGGAATATGAGCACTATCTATTTTCTGTTTCATTATGGTTTTAGTGTACATAATTTGGAGTTCAGTTCACTGGCAAATCACCGGTGCACTATCTCGGTTTGTAAAATATTTCAAACTAGAAAGGCCACCGCAATAAACTGATCTATTTTTAACCTGGTTTTGGTTCTTTAAACTTTACTGGTATCTTTAAAAACGGTTTTTGTGATTTTCGTCAAAATCAATATTTTGAGTATATTATAAGCTACAAAATATACATTTGGTTAGGTTTTTAGTTTCTTTTATTGAGGTATCGAGGCCATATAAATTACGATTATTTTTGTTCAAAAAAATACCGATTTCTATGATTGAATGATATTTGTGCTTATGTTTAAGAATTTCGACAAAACTAAAATGTTTGAAGTTATACGAAATTCAGATTAAAATGATGTAATTAAAAACAAGACTTTATAAAGTTTATATAATTATATATTATATTTTATTTAATATAGTTATAAGTTATAACAGAGTTTTATGAGTGGTTATAATTTGAATGAGGGGCATATCACAGACAACTTATTTTACATATCGCGGACTTTAATAATAATATGAAAATTTCCTTATCAATGATTGGACCATTTCAAACTTGCAGCTAACTTCATGTAGTAGAGTAATAGTATAATCATAGACCTTATATATAAGGTCTATGAGTATAATATTAATTACAATATTTATAATATTAACACTGGGTATGTGAAATTGTGAAGCCTAGACTAGTGGTATTAGTCTTAAGTCTTAACATATTCTTCATGATCTTTACAACGCGTAAAAGTCGTAACTGATTTTAACTACCTTAGGTTAATAGGTTCATCAGGTTTCTCATTTTTGTACTTGTAAGTGATAACTTCTGCTATTTAATATTTATGATTGTTTGATATTCATTAAAACTAATTTGATATCGTATTATATTAAACTTTAAAATATTCTAATTTATATTAAAATTAATGTACTCTGAAAATACAATTAAATTAATTCTAATACCTAAATCTGAATAGGTATATTTTTATTATTTAGTGTCAACCATACAATAATTTATATTGTTTTTGGTTGAGGTGAGTTTAACAAGACAATTAATATCCTAATATTAACTACCTATTAAAAAAGTAAATGGTTTAAAAAATAAATAGTTTTCTGTTTTACTTTGTGATTATGAGCACATCATAACCCATTAAATACACAACTTACTGTAAATATACCCTTTAAGTGGTGTACCTATATAGACATATAATTAATATGTAATATGTATTATGTGTAATACAGAATTGGATAGTATGCAGTTAATCATCATTATGAGCTATTTAAACATTTTGTGGACATTCTAAAAATAAATTAGAAGATAATTTCATTTTTCCTTCATTATAAAAGGTAATAAAAACACTAACTTATTTTTCATAATTGGTTGAAGATGATCTTAATTTTATGAATATAAATTTTTAATTAATAATTCAACATTAAATTGCTTATAATTGTGGTGTTCTAAAAGTTTAAATCATTAAGTAAAAAATCAAAATTAGAAAAAAATTCACTTGGATTGCCATTTTACAAACACCTCATACTGTGGTTACCTATTTACCTATTAATTTATAGAAAAAGTACTTATAAAAATATTAGTAATTATTAAATGGACTGTCCTGCATATAATGTAAAATTTGATACTGATAAAACATCAGTTACTTTATTGCAAGACATATTAAATAAACAAGGAGTACGCACTGTTCAGTATGAATTGCTACAAATTGAAGGAGCTGTTAGTGCGCCCTCATTTCAGTATCGTGTCACGGATGGAAGATTTGTTGCTTATGGTCAAGGTAAATATAACAATATAGAGTCTTTAATTTATTTTTCATGTGTCAATAATGTTGTTTAGGAAAATCAAAAAAAGAAGCTAAACAAAATGCAGCTAAGGCTTTACTACGTATTATTCATAAAGAGTTTCCTGAATTATGTTCTGATTCTTTATTTGAGTCTCAAATTGATCTTACCTCAGACATGAATGAAACGTTTGAAACAATGAATTTTGGAGATAATGATGAACGTAATCCAATTGGTATGCTTCAGGAACTTTGTACATCTCTCCATCTTCCTCCTCCAGTTTACATAACAGAATGTGAAGATGGTCTTCCACATCAGCGTTTATTTACTGTTTCGTGTAATGTCTCGGAATACAAGGAAACTGGTGTAGGCAAATCTAAAAAAATTGCCAAACGACTTGCTGCTAATAATCTTTATTTGATGTTAAAAAGGTAGTTATATTGCATAATGCATATTACTCAATAGTTGTATTAATAGTTTATAATTTATATTTTATTTCTTGTCATTAGCATTCAGGCAGATCTCAGTCTAAACTCTGGTGCAGCTGAAAACGTAGATGATTTTGTTCGTCAAGAGTCCAGCAATCTAAGCGGACTGAAAAATTCTAAATCTACTTCTCAATTTTATAGGTTACCTGAAATTCATAGGCATTTACCGTTAAGTGATGGTCCCTGTTATAATAATCTAAAACAAATGAATGATGAACAATTATATTCTTGTAACAGCAGATTGATTTTAGACAATTTTACTGCTGAGCAAGGACTTAAAGTATCATTTATTGATTTTGAAGAACTTTCAAGCTCTGGAAAATATCAAACTTCTCTTCAAGTTTCTACTCCCATTACTGTGGCTTTTCATGGTGAATCCACTATTGGCTATGAAAAAGCTCAACAGGATGCTGCCTATAGGTCATTAGTATTTTTTAAATGTATATTAAATAATAGTGCATTAAATTTGGTGACAGTTACTTAATTAATATTAAAAAGGATTTTTAGTAATATAAAAATTAATGTAGCATAATATGATGTGATGTTTAACATATTTTTGTGCTATTTTCTCCATTTGATAAAAGTTTTTTATTGATCAGTCACATAGTTAGGGCTCGATTACCTAGGATAAATTAATTTTTGGTACTTGTCTCTTGTGATATCTACCACACATTTTTATGTTTTATGCTATTTACAAATAAAATTATGCCTATAGTTAACAACATATTACCATCTACTCTAAATTATGATAAACTACAGTGCAAAATATAATTAATTCATCAATTAGTCTGTGTTTCATATTAAAATGTTGTCAACTGTCACACACTTTAATAAATTTGGATGCATGTACAATTAAAATAATATAATATGAAAACAATTGATACCACTACATTTTTTTAAATATTAGTTCCAGTTGAAGTGGTAAAATAACATCAGAATAGTAACACAATGTAATTACAAAAATTTTCTGAGGAATTAAAAATCAATTCAAATAATTTTAGATTCTGAGTAATGGCTGATGTATGCGTTGATTTAATTTAAGTGTTTTTTTTTTTGTATTTTTCATCATCTATTGAGGCATTAAAAATGTTTCAATTATCTATATCAGCATTTTTTCTGGTAAGAAAGTTAATCTAGTGGGTGCTTTGAAGAGTAAAGGGGGGAAGGTTAAAAATATAAAGCTTGAAAAAAAATACAAACAAAAAATTAAAGAACTTGTGTTTTTTGTATAATCAGATTTTGAAAAAATCAAATTTGACGTAGATATATGATATTTTTGCCAAACATTTTTTATAAATGACAATTTTTAAGGCATGGGCATATGAAGTTTTTGATTACTTATTAGTTTTTTTTTTTAAATTGTTGTAGGTAAATTTGTTTAAGTCAAAAAACTTGAAAATTTAATACAAAGTTCCTTCATCAGTTTATCTACATTTATCAAAGAAAAATTGTTTACCCGGAAGTCAAACTAAATTTATATGAGCCGTTGAATGTTTTAAGTTTACTGACATTTTCGATTTTTTTTTAAATTTTTTCTTTATAATTTTTATGATCTTATTAGTTTTAAAATAAAAAAAAGATAAGGGAAAGATTTTTTTATAAGTATTTAAAGTTCAAAGTTGACAAAATGTATAAATTATTTTATAGCCAAAAATTTATATTATGTTTAATTTTTATAGTTAAGGATTGAAAATTTAAAATAAAGTTCCACTCATTTCATTCTGTAACTAACTATTCTAGTTATTTTGTTTAAAAAAAAATACTAGTCATGGGTATTTGAAACTTTTAGAGTAGGTAATAACCTTTGCTATTATATTTTATAAACACCATGACATTTTAAAATACATTTTTTTAATTGAATTAAACTTACTGTAGTACTACCTAATGCTTTATAGTTAAATAAATTACTTCAATCACAATATTATGTCATAGATATACTTAGTTAGATTATAAATTGACCGTCTTGCCATCTTTACTCAGAATTATATTTCGTATACAATGATCTTATATCATTGAGTTCAAATTTAATCAATTCATATTGTGATTTGTGATGTAATGAATATCTAAGCATAACCCACTTACTGCTTTTTTGTTTTTAATTAGCTAGTTAAAAAAATTTTGGAATTGTATGCATGTTTATATTTGTCTTGAATTAACAAAATGTCGGTATAAGTCATAAGATAATTATAATATTCAAGTAGTGTATTTATTACATAATCAATCATTGTCAGATGTAGATTATTTCAATTTGATTATATAACTTGAATAGAAAATAATCACTAATATACCACTACAACAGAATTACAAAATACTACATGAATCAAGTATTATCTTATTTATATTAAACTGTTAAGAGGAAAAATAACTGATTACTATGTTAGTATATTACTATAATAGCACTTGAGTAAAAAAAATTAGACAATTGTCTTAAGTTCACTTGATTATTTGACTAGCCTTTATCAACATAGGTACCATAAAATTGAATTGAATATAATTAATATAAAATCTGCAAGTTAAATAATAATTTTCTTTTACATATATATTATAATAGGGATCTATAATTTATTTGAAATTTTAAGTTGAGCAAGTAAGGAATTAATGTTTTTACAAATTCTAAAATATATCTGTAATAGTTAACCTAAGAAAATGCAATAATAATTTCACATCTACGGAAAAATAATTATTAATAACTAATAAATATTAGTTACCGTGACAATAATCTCAACAGTTAACTCTATAGTAATAATATTAGGATATAATACTTAATAGGATGTCACACCTACATGTTTTGTCTCCGTTTTTTACACATACAATTTGTGTTCAGGCATAATCAGTTTTGTACTTACTAGGTTTAATATTTGACTCAATTTACTTATAATCAAATTTAAAGTTAAGAATATTATCTTGAGCATCTATTATGTGTAAGTTTTATTTAATATTTTAATTTTGATGCAAATTATGAGTACCAATTTTTAAATTGATACTTCTTGTTTAAAAATGTATAATCATTAAAAACTTAGAAGATGTCCTAGATAATTTTCTTACTCTTAAATTAGAAACTCTTAGAAAACTTATTCTGCAAATGCAAATTTTTTATTTTGTTGGTTTCTAAGTCGGAGACAACATATGTAGGTGTGGCGTTCTAAATGTTCTAATATTATATTTTGATAGTTATAATAAGTCTGATTGTCAAGTGTAAACTAACTAGAATTTAATTTGATTATTAAAGCCCTATATTTGAAGACTATCAAGAGTTTGAATGTAAGAACTGCATAATACTGATTATCTTTGTGAACATTATAATTAAAATATTGTTTTTTTATTTATACAATTATTAAATATATGTTACAATAATTATATTAAAATACATATAAAATTAAGTATACATAAGTATACAATTAATATGTGTATAAAATTGAAATACAATGTGAACTCATTTTTTGATGAATTATTTGCATACAATGACACAATGTTATCAATGTTGGCTTAATATCAAAACGCTGACAAGCATACATTATCCTTATTTTTTTCTGTGATCTTATGTTTAAAATTGAAAGTTTGAAATGGTTGTTATTTCATAGATGACTTCTAACCTCCAATTATATATATTTGCTTACAGAGGCCTGACAAAATAATTTTAGTACAAGTCTGATTTAATTTAATTTTTCTATAAATCTTTGATTAAAAAATATTCATGAACAAAAAATTAAATTGAGTCACTTGTATAGTTGTATGGTCATAGTTATAAAGCAAAAGAGGCAATTTGTTGAAATTCTTTTTCTTTTAATCTTAATATGATTAATTTGTCCAATATTTCTTGCCTCCATTTGCTTTTAAAAATATTTTCTCTATCATTTGGAGATTTAAACCTAAAAAATAAAATATTAAATAAAATTATATTTCATACAATTAATGACACATATTTGATTTCATGTTGTGTAAAACATTGATTATAAGTAAATTTGCATAATTACCATTGTGATATAAAACAAACATCTGGTTCAATTGAACCTCCTACAACAGAACTCCAAAATGTTTTTGGTTTTTGAATTGAAATATTACTTTGAATTTCCATAAATGAATCTGGTTTAGCTTCCATACCAATTAAAGACCCAATGCTAAGTTTAGGACTCCAAGCAGACACTCTGCGCTGAGAAGGATTGATCTCTTTTGCGCTAAAAATAAACGATTAAAATTAAAATTATTTTTCTGATAAGTAGTAATATATGTATGGTCGAAGGTATACTTCAAGTTTAAATTATTTTTTGAATCATTTCCAACCATACATGTTGGAGCAGAATGTGAAGGTTCAGTAAATGATGATGATATCCATGACTCTATCCCTTCCAATTTTTTCTTTAAAAAAAAAAAATTTAATTATGTATAATATAAATGTATACATACAACCCCTCCCATTTTCCATTGAGTTTAAATCTGTGTATATCATTCTATGAAATAAGTTAGAATAATACCTCTAGTTTTTTATGTTGTATGGTTTCGATGGATGCCTGAATATGAATCCACTTTTTCCCAGTAGGATAACTTTTAGATATATCACTCCTAAAATATAAATGCCTATCTAAACCCACTGAAAATACCTAATAATAAAAAACATTATTTATTGAAGAATTTTGAATATAGTTTGGTAGAATTTACTTGATCGTTCGGAGTTACGGATACAGAAAACATAAAAGTGTTTAATTTCACCCAACAAGTTCCTTCACTGAGATTTTGATCGATTCCTTTTCTATACCATACTCTAGAATCATTAGTAATTGCCCACACAGATTGAAATCCAACTGATATTTGAGTTATTTTAGAATCTGCTTCTGGAGATTCAATAATAATCCATTTTTTACCTTAACAATGTTTAATACAACATTATTAGTGAAAATAATTAAACAGAAAGCAATAAATTTATCCTCATTCTATAAGTTTATGTTAGCAATTAGACAGTAAGTATATTTTACTTACCTTGTGGAGTTTCGGCACTGACTTCCTTTCTAACTAGTATGAGACCGCTCCATAAAACTACCCAAACAGAACCCGACGGACCACAATCAATGTATCTGGATTCACTGCCCTCTTTTGTCGGAACGCAGACCCACAAACAGCCTTCGGGCCACGTTTTGTTCACGTTTTTACGGTAGAAAATCTGTAATTCAAGATCTTTTAGAACAAAAATTGTATGTTTAAGTATTTGTATACGAATTCCAGAACCTATTGAAAATTATATAAATGGTCTATTTACCCTTCCTTGCGCTGTCACAGCCCATACCATGATGACACCAAGTTGGGCTTTGGGTATCTTATGTCCTCCAATGCTCACGCAAATGAATGGTTCCTGCACAGTGGTTAAATGAAGATTATTATAATATATATTCTCATCTGTCAGTCTATTCGCGGTGAATTTCACGGAAAAAAAATAAAACCTGAGTAAAATCTTTGTGCAGAGGAGAAATTATACACCAAGAATTCATGCCTGTGTATATTCGATTTCTGTACCATTTCCTCCTCCTAACGCATGAATTCCAGCGTTTGATTGGATAAAATTTTGCGCAAAAATCGACTGCGTATGTCCATCCCTGACAACCAGTAGGTATATCTATATTACATATAATTTTTTACAACGTATATTATAATTTTATATCTCACGTTGTCTAAATCGTTTTCTTCGAACGTAGTCTCCAACTTCCATTCATGTTCCCATTGCCAGACGAAAGATGGCAACTTTATATTCTCTTTTAACTTTTCTTCTTTACCGTTTTCCGATGACCAACAATACCTGTCGGTGGGCAAAAGTCTTTTTGAAAAACTTCCGACGGGCATCCATCGCTATCGACAACATACAACATATTATTCACGTATCCTACATAAACATTTATGGTAGGAAAATAATCGTATTTATAATCGATGAAACAATAATATTTTAAAAATATATGTTCCACAAGTGACATGAACACCTTTTTTCCTATGAAGCAACTATGTACCTTCAAACGGTTCCCACCCATCGAATTTTCACATTTTAAACGCAAGTAGTATATGTTATTACTCTGTGAGTATAAACTATAGTCAAGTCGTATATAGGTCCTGGGAATTGGAGTCATATTGGGATCACCACCCCCATTTTTGCATCAGGCGGCTCATGAAATATCTAAATATAATCCACTAATAAGTAATATTGTATGTAGGTAATATTTGTAGTGGTACCTACACTTATATCTAAAACTTTTTTTCTTCATAATTTGAAGTCGCAATAGTAGGTACCTAATATAACACATGTTGCAATACATTTATCAAATAAATATATTAGGTTATTCAGTTATTGTGAATCTTTTATCCGTGATTGGATCATATTATTTATTAATAATATATTATACATACATGTATAGTAATATATAATAAACTCATAGGATAAGTTTGCACTATAATACTATTTACTGTCATAGGCCAAACATCAAAACCGCCGCCGCTTACCTACCTCGTTTTCATATACTTCTTCCTTGATGCGTATCGCTCCGTCCAGGTTGTGCACCAACAGATACGTTTGGTTGTCGCCTCCGATGGACCACATGTAGTTCTCGATGGCGGAAATGTGTTTCAAGTCCATGCCGGCGTGGGTAAATGGTTTCCATTGGTCATCGAACGCAGACAGTGTGTAAATCTTCCCGTAGTTATTAATAGCCAATACGTATTGCAGTTCGTTCATCTTCTCGTGGTGCATACAACACTCACGCCGTGCTAACCGATTATATAGTCGGCACGACTGAGGCTAACACTAAGGCTAGTCCTCAGCCCTAAACCTAGTCCTTACGACTAATAACAGCCGTTCAGCCGATGAACAAAATATATGTCACGGATGGATCGTTTTAAACCGAAATATATTGACGATATTATCATATTTGTAGTAGTTATATATTATTATTGTAGGTAGGTATTAAATATTTTTGCAGTTATACGTAAAATGTGATGCCTCGTAGCTGATGTTTATAATTCTTTTGTGAGTCTGTGATACGAGACTCGGCGGTTACACGAAAAATCAATAGGCACACCCACCGAACGAACCACCCTTGTGCTGCACGCGCGTCGTACGCTGCAGGTCTCCTGTCATTGGTGGATTCGCGTTTGAAACGATTTGAAATCTTCAAAAGTTCAACTGTAATTTACGTTTAAACTTAAGTTAACCATAGTCGGAACTAACTATCATATTTTATATATTCATTTGGCATTCACATTCACTGTAGTGTTATAGAAACTTGGAATGGTCGACGCAAATTGCATCGATTTAATTTAACATTTGTAAAGTTTATTTCGTAGTTATTATTGTGGCGAGCACTATATAGAAGGCCAAGAGAAACGCATTATAATAATTGTAAAATATAATTTTAATTTGATATACCATGTTTTACGTATAACTGTAGCTTATACATATATCAGTTAGTTTTCATCCGAAAATGTTGATCTCAGTAGTGGCGCGTCAACCGGGGGTGTTGGGTGGTACTTACACTAGGGCACCAGGGTACCTGACATTTTTTAGGGCACTATTTGATGTGTTTGTGATATCGGAAATTTCCAAAAATAATATTCAAAAAAAAGTTATTACGTTCTAAATAAATTTAATCAAAATATATTGATATTTTATAATATTCTAAAAATTAACTGCATAACTTAGAAAAATGTTTTATCGTCAAAATTGTTCTTATAATCAGATTTATAAATTGGATATTTTTGAATTTTGCCTAGTTGAAATATTTTAATATATATATGTATAAAATCTAACTATAACTATGATGGTGATGACCAGACGTACTTTTTTTCGTATGACAGTACTCTTTTTTGATGCATTCTCCTAGTGTCCTTAATATTAGTGTTAAGTACATCAAATTGTACTTTTTTTAAAGAAAAATATATTATGGGATAATATAATATGTTTATGAATTTTATAATTTTAATTTTAATAACCTATCCATTTATATTTTATGGTTTGACCTAATGTATTCTGGTTGGTTAGTAGCTAAACAGTTTAAGTGTGCTTAAAATTACTTAAATTTCAAAACATTTTCATCATAAAGACACACACCAATAATTAGATTTTATAGTATATGAAAAAAAATAAAAAAATTAGAGTAATCAGATAAAATAAACAATTTGTATAGATATAGATGACCTATGGGCTATGGTACGGGCAAAATGGGTATAATAGTATTCACATTGTTAAATTTTGACAGAGGAGCTAAGTCTTAAAATGTACTTTTTTAAATTTGTATAGTTGGTCATCATAACTATAAATTATAATTGTAGAATGCAAATAATATGTAGTAGAGCACCAAGTAATTTTAGTTACTTGGGCACCATTAGGTGTGTAGTTGTGCCAGTGCCACTGGTTGATCCTTAAATAATAATAATATTATTATAAATTTGGTAATTATGCATCAAGCATATACTATTATAATTATGAATGCATCCACCTAATTATTTTTTAATAACGAAAAGCTACTACATTTTTTGCTAAAATGTTTATCAAATGTCAATGTGATGAGGTGGTATGTCTCCGCCCCTAAAATACACCACTTCATCATTGAGTAGGTTGTTCATTATCATTATTATTATTGTAATGGATCACGGATGTTTAAAAACTTAGTCACAAGTCCAAGTGAACGATTCAAACTATTAATTTTCCTTTGTAATTTGTACAGAGTACCATGGCTGTATTTGAAATTTCGAACATTTTGTGCCCGGAGCAACATAATATTCATTCCCTCCACCCAAAAAGTTATTTTTCATAGTGTAAGGAATAACTACGCAGGTACCTATTATTTTTTGACATAAATGTAGTTTGCAAGTGATTTTTTTTTTTTTTTTTTTGGAAACCAAGTATCAAGTTAAGAACACTCAATATGGTGCAATCAGTACAATTTTATTTGAAAATTAAAAACATTTTGAAGTTTTTTGACCATAATTCCTAAAAAAAATTTGACCATTTTTTTTAAAATTACTATCATATTATGTAATGTATGCAAAAACATTTTGAAAAAAAATCTTAAAAAATGACTAAGTGGGATCACTGCATGTAATGGATCATGGATGGCATTAAATTTGAAATCAATTTGAGTGGCACTTGATATTTTCCTTAAAATATCTATATTATTATAGGCATACGTGTGCCCTGACATTACCAATAGGTTAGTCATATATAAGATATTAATACACACATTTGTTGTCCGTATATATTGTATTCTTATTCACTACTAAGTTGTAAATATTTATTCGCCTAATTTTTTCAAACATATATCTAATAAGATTATTGCTTAGATATTATGAGGATATTGAATATTGAGAAGATGAAGTTCACAGAGTAGTCCAGTGCCTACTCTGACGCTTATGATACCTGATTAAACACACTAAAATAAACAAAAACACAATTTTCTTATCATAGATAGGCCTAGATAAATTGTTTTTGAAAACACAATCTCTGTCTTATTTTCATTTTATTGTCTCAGTATGGATTAGACAAATATAATTTTTATAATATATTTAACTCTCTAACTATTTATAATGATTAATCACTAATATTTTATATTTTGTATGCACAATTATTAAATTTATTTAGTTTAAGACATTTTATAAATTAAAAACACATTCATCAATGTGTTTTTATAATATATGTTTATGTATATTGACTTATAATTAATGTTTTTAACATACATTAACTAATAAAATAATATTTTGAAAATATAATTTTGAAAAAATATATTCTTTTATAAGATACAAAAAAATATTTTATGTACTTATCACAGAAAAAGGAATCTGTATTTTTATAAATAGTTATACATCAAGATTCATTTTAATAATTAATCAACAAACTAAGCCTTAAAAGTTACTAACATATTTATTATATATTAAAAATTAACAATATTTAATATAAAACAAAACAAAAACAAAAACATAAACATTAACAATTTTATAATAATTAAAGAAACAAAAATGGCACATACAATTTTAATGATTATATTATTTACTTTTAGTTTCTGTTTCCTTATGGTTGGTGTTTTGTTTGACTTTTTTGAATAATATTATTTATTTCTTCAGGCAGATTACTGGGATCTGACAGTATTTCTGTAGATGTGCACAGATTTCTCAATGCATTTAAAGCAACTAAAAATAAATGATTGTTGTTACTGCATAATATTTTTTATTTTTTTTTTCAAAAACAATCTGTACAACAAGCACATTTAGTAATTTTGATATAGAATATATACATAATTTTTTTTTAAAAAAACAACAACTTTTAAAGAAGTCACCCATTGGTAACACCTAAGAACTTATAGTTGGATTTAGATCACTTAAGGAGATCTTGATTCCAATTTCGTTTGAGCCTACGAGGGGGGTGCCTGGGATATGCAGTGAAGCCATATCTTTAATGAGAGGATTAGTACTGGAGTTGAGTTGGGAGTGGAAACGGTGGTAGTGAATTTTGGCGTAGTCATTGACATTAGTTACTTTGAGGTCGTTGTGAAGTGAAAGGTTTGTCATGTACCATGGAGCACCAATTAAAGTATGCAGGGCAATGTTTTGGAAAGATTGGATGGGGCGAATGTTGCATAATATTTACAAAATATTTGATAAATCAATAATAATCTGATGGTCCTTTAAACATGATTTAATGGTTCATTAAATTAATCTAATGTTCATAGATGTAATATCTTGAAAATGTTTTTATATGATCTACAAGTTAAAAAATAAAAATCATGTTCTAAAAAACCCAAATTTATTCCAACTCTATTTATGTATAAACTTAAGACAAAGATAAAATATCCAATTGCACATACCAATATAAAATATCAAATGTACTTAACTTTACTCATTCTACATCATACCTGTATGTGTTTATCTGTTTTACGAGTGTGTAACATGGCAAATTTACACTCAGCAGATCATGTTTAGCTCTCTGTTAGTTAAAAAATTAAAGTCAATTGACTATTTATGAAGTTTAAAGGTAAGCACATCATCTGTGTTTGTATATTGGAGTTTTATGGTAGTACAATATTTTAGCAAACTTTTTGTGTATAATATTGCGTAAATTAAAAATGCTCATAACACACTTAAAAACTGAAGTATTGTAAAAACCCAACATACAAACACATATGTTTAAATTTTACAAGAGGTCAAATTAATTTAATTTATTAACTAAATGTGATGTGCTGAGTGTAAATTTGGTATGTTATGCACTTGTTAGACTGAAACAAGTAAACAACACATGCTGGTGTGACTTACTCTTAACTAATATATATTTTTCAAATAATATGATTGATATCATTAAAGCCATCAACAGGGTTTTTTATACCATGTTAAAAAATTTCATCTATGCCCAAAATGTTAGTATGAAAGCTAAAAATAATAGATATTTTCCTAGATATTATTATCAAATCATTTATACTCACTTGGCCTAAGATCACCCAATGTACAGTGTTGTTCTACCCACTGAAGAGTAGTACGATACATTTCATCATAACTTGATGTAGACACACTAGAGTTAAATGAATTTAATAGCGGTTCTGCAATTAAACTCAGCTAAATAATATGAATTTAAAGAATTAAAATACACACTAGGTTAAATTTTTAACATATTATATACATGACAAAAAGTATATGAAGTTTATATACCTATTGTTTATATTATGAGTTTATTATTTTTCTTTAGGTTAAAAATTAAATGTTGGCATTTGAAAAATAATTATAAATTCAAAATAAGCAAGATAAAAAACCTAACAATATTTATAGTTATATAAAATATATTGTTGTTACTACTCTTTATAAGAGTTAAGAAATTAAAATCAATATGTTTTTTTTTTTTAAATTAAAACGTATAAATGAGAAATTTTTTTTTAAATGCATATCATTATGTATCAATTTATATGATTTATAATATAATATACAATATTATTTAAGTTCATGTGAAATAACTTTTTTGTATACATTTTTCAAATATTTTTTGGATATAATAGTATTTGTTAATGAAATTTTTATTATTCATTTAAGTAATAAAGCTTATATTAATAATTAGTTAAAACTATATCAAGGATACGATATAAAATTTCCAATTTTCTTGAGTTCGTTTCTTAACATATTCATCGAACATTTCTTTCATTTTTGTTGTTCGTTGTCTAGAAAATGGGGCTCCCGTAGCGGGTAACATGGCTTGACAATTACTGTAAAATCAAATTTAAATTAATTTTTGAATCAAATTAAATAATTATTGATGGTTAATTTAAAAATAACAAATGCATTTACAAACCTTATAGCTAAATTAAGAGATTCAACTTGTTGTTGCAAATTTTGTCTCTCTTCATATAGCCTTGCTCGTTCTGACCTTAGCTGGAGTATATAATCAGCTCCTTTTTGTAGCATCGCTGCTTTACTCATTTTTGTGTTTGCATTTTGATTGATTTGAGGTATTAACATATTTAACATATCAAATCCATTCTTAATGTTGCACCTCCGCTTTTGTTCTGCATTTATATGACAAACTCTCCTATGCTCCTGCACATATTTTAATCTAGGCCTTAAGCTCATGAGCAGTTCACACTAATATTTACTTAAATAACTTAAAACATAGAGATGTTAAATATTCAAAACAAATCAGTGTGTTATATTACCTTATATGGAGTTCTTGATGGACCAGGGATCATTACATGTGTTGGCATTGCCATTGAACCATTCCTTTGTGACAAATTTACTGACTCGTTAGATTGACTTGGGGAGAGAGTTTTTTGACAGAGATCTGTACTACATGCCATAGGAGATGTTACAGATTGAGGAATTGGAGTATTTAAGGGTTGACTATAGTTATTTGTAGGTGAGGGTTGATTGCTGGTAGGTGAAGGTTTATCTATGACAGAGACAGAGTGATTGACATATTCTTGAGGTTGAGGGAGCCTGTAGGTTGAGTAACCTTGGGTGTTTCCATGTGGTATATCAAATCTAGGTTGAATTTGCGGAAGTTGATGAATACCACCAGGAGTTCCAACTGCATCGATAAGTCCACGAGTATTAGGCGTTAAATTATATACATTACAGTCACTGAGAATATTAAAATTATATATATTTAATTTATACTTTATGCAAAATATTATTATTGATTAATATTTATAATAATTACTTATTATTAATATACCTTTGATTCATAAAGACAGGACTTGGTTTTCGATAAACAAGATGATCAGTGTAAGAAGTTAAAACATGATCTGGTGTTCTTGCTCTTCTTTGTATTAATTGATATGGTATCTGTGGAATTTGTGGAACCTGTGGTACTTGCTGGTATGTTTGATAAGATCCGTTTGTATTTCGAAACTTGGTCATGTTGGTAGAAACTACAGTTGAACTTGGTGTTGAAAACATATTGTCTAACAAAATTTTTATTATTTTTATATACAATTATATAGGAAATATAATATTATTTAAATAAAAACGTACTTGATGAGAGAAGCTGAGCAAGTAGAACACTTTGGTTGTTATCATTTGAATGATTTATATTCGATTGCATAACTTTTTGTTTTGGCTGAGGTTGTCTACCGCGTTGCCTCTGTCTGATCTAAAATTTATACAAATGCATAATCACATTATATAATCATAGGTTGTAAATTAATTATTACTTTTGGTGCCACAAATTGATCTTGTGAGTTTCTCACAACTGGAGGAAACTTGCTATATGTTTGTACTTGTGGAGTTCTATTCTTAAAATCGTTGGTTGATGATCCATTTCCATAATTCATCACAGAGGTATTAGTCGCAGATAAATCTTGATGTTGGTTATAATTATTGGAGTTTATTACTGGTTCATGGCTGATATTGGATGTATTGAATTCAAAAGAATATACAGGCGGTGGAGGTGGTATCTGCATTTCATTGTGGTGAGGTTGTGTAGCTCCCGTGGGAATATTATTGTAAGAGAGATCATTGGATTGATAACTACCATTTGAAGGTTGATGAAACATTGTAGGAAAATTAGATTGATAGTTTTCACCTGTTGAATAATTATTAGTGTGCAATGGACATGATGAATCGGTATTTTCTTGTCGCATATTTGTCATTTTAAGTTGGTTCAGTTCTGAATGTAAAGACAATGAATTTTGATTCGTCTGATAACATGTGTTTACATTTCCATAAGGTTGGCTGTATATATTGTTGGAAGATTCTGTTGACATTTGACATTCTTCTGGTACTGGTGGTAACTTAGGAGGACTAAATAGATCTAAAAATTCAGAATTTACAAACTATTATGCTATGATTTGTAAATTGACTTTAAAGGAGAACAAAACACAAAATTTAAGTTTTTTTCACGGTTTCTTTTTAATTTGAAACAATATTGAATTCTAAGAATAATGGTATAAGTTTAACGTTTCTAGTCATATTATTCAATGAGTTATGAGGAATTGAAAAAAATTTTGTATTATTGAAACTTCATTGCATAATAAAATTTTTTTATCACTGTCATTTTATAATTATAAGGAATTTGAACAGTTATTTTTTTTCTTGAGTTCAATGTAAAAATATTATGCATTATAAAAACTGACAATTTGCTAATTCACTAGTAAATTTCATAAGTAAATGTTGCTTTCCCAGCATTTTATTTAAAAAAAAATAGAAGAGATACACCAAAAAAGATAAAGAAGAAGACTCCATCCCCAACAAAACAAGCATAGTCAAATATACTAAATTCTTTATCAAAACTCATGTTAATAATTCTAGTAGAATTACTTTCATCAAACAAGACAACTGTCAATAATTTAATTTGTTTTTCACTCATAATCAACAGTTTAAATACTTTAATAATCATAACTCATAAGTATATAAGTATGTATCTAATTAGGTACACAACAATTAGGAATCTCCTAAACATGTTAAAAAATTAAATTATTTAATAATGTTTTTTATGAAATAAGTCAGTAAATGGTTCAAATTAAATAATTTAATTGACTGATAATTTTTCTACCATTAACAAAGATTAATACATTTAGAATATATATTATAAGTGTGCAAAAGAATAACAAAAAATTATCTCGTTTGCAATAGGTCAATATTTAACACCCATATTTAAATTAAGTTATTACTTCAGTAAAGGTATTTATATTAAAATTGAACAATCTATAAATTAATTTTTTAATATTATATTTTCTTGTTCAAATTTAAAAAAAGACATGCATGCACATATATAATTTTAATAAATGTAGAAAGGTTAAGTAACTTTTCATTAGGAGTACTAGATTATTAAATAATTTTAGATTCTGAGTGCTCCGCTTAATTGTTTTGAAGAATGCATTTATTTAACTATTAACCTATTTTATTTTTGTGTCTGAAAATACTATTTCTAGTATAGAACAGATACTATAATCATTATCATTAAGGGAGGGTTCTGGGTACAAATCTGATCTAACTTAGTACCTGTTCGGTAACCATAATAACCAAAAAGTTATGAATTTTCCACACAGAATATATATATATATTTTTTTTTTAATGCATAATAATCTAGCATTGAATTCAAATTTAACACATTCATCAAAGTTACTAGGTACACTAGTACACTAGTACTGTACAGCACAGTGGTTACCAACTTAACAAGTGTTTTACAATTCAATTTCTATCCTTTCTTCTTTCTCAATTAAAAATGTTTTAACTATGAAATAGTCAACTGTCAAGATAAGACTAATAAATTGTACAACAAAGTTTCAATGTAAAAAAATAACTGAAAAATAGATTTATTATTACATCATTTATTAAATAAATTTAAAATTTAACTTGTCAATTGTTTCTTAAAATTATATAAAAATAATTTTGAAAACATTTTATTATTATCTGAATAAGATTCAACTAAAATCAATAAAAACAGATGTTTTAAACATTTTTTTTTAGGTATTTAGAACTTTCTTGAGAATTGCAGAAAAATTCAAAAATTATCACCTAAAAGAACCATGGGCGGCGAATTTTCAATCTATGGAGGATCCTATAAACAATACTTTTGAAGCACTTTTTTAACATAAAATAGTGGTGACAAAACTAAAAATATAATAAAAACAATAATACATAATTATAAAACCAATATTCTGCTACACTCAAAATCTAAAAATCAATTTTTTTTTCATAGAAAAATATAATTGATTAAATATTTATTAAATTGTTATGATATAAGATAACCTATCTATATTTTTCTTTTTTAATTCGGTTGTAAATACATAATATATTATGTTCCAAATAGTCAAAAGTGTATTAAGCATACTTACATACCTAATACCTGTTATGTATTATATATTATACATTTTTTTGAATTAATAATAATTTACTCTTTACTCATACTTCAAGTTTTTATTCATTAAAACATAAGATGACATATCAGTGTGTAATATGTACCTACTGATTCTTTATTACCAACGAATAACATAGTAAGTATTACTCTGTTGTTTTTAATATTCTAATATCAAATGTAATGGTAAAAATGTTAAATAACCCCATAGAATTTTTCCATGGTTTAATTTTGAAATAAGTTATGAGCATTTAAAAATAAATGTAACTATAAAAATTATATTATTAATAGAGAACCGTAGCTTCAAAATTAAAACAAAAAAGCTTACATGGAGCTCTAAATAATATGTTACATAAAAATGTGTTAATAAGTTAATTTAACAAGCAAATAAACAATACAACAATACATTATTATTTTTATTTAGGATGAGTAGATTTTTCTAATAAAAAGAAGAAATGTCTACAAATTATTTTTCAATAATACACAACTAGTAAATAACTGCTTAAGTAATATTTTAGAGGTTATCTTAAATCACCATTAATCAAAGAGGATAAATCCTAATAACAAAGGAAGTCAGATTAGTGGTCATCCAAATTATATGATAAAATTAACTGTTGTTCATATAAACAATTCTTAATTTAGGTATCAAATAACTATGCTGTTTAAATAGTTAACATTTAACTGAGAAATTATGTTTATTTTGTTAGTATATTTACTAATTATACTTATACAAACATTTATGTAAGATTTTAGTCTGTAAACCGATAATTTTTTTATTCATCCCGTTTTATACGAGTATACATTTGAACAGAAATAAAATTTTACTTTAACTTAAATGTTGATATTTACTATCATGTTCAGTTATAAAAATAAATTTTATCACAAACTAATATTGTTTGTTTAACATAATAATATTGTACAGTTATGATATTCCACTTGTTGAATTGACCTGTTATCATATTTAAAGCTCAGAATATTATCCAGATCCTCAGTCATATTTTATGATATCTTATAGCGCTCAAGATCACATTTTTACATTAAATTTTATAATAAGCCAAGGTTAACTAATTCTTATATTAAAAAAGAGTAAAATGGATTTTTATGAACGTAAAATTTGCTATATGAAAAGTCCTTTTATATTATAAAAAATTAGATATAAAAAATGATGTAATAATACTTATTGTTGAGTTGTGAAAATAAAGTTAAATTCTAGTTAGTATTACTTATATTTTATACCTTGTATAGTTATATATTAAAAATGTATTGAATCATATTAAGCAGATTATAAGAAATTATGATAGGTTGTAAAAGGTACTATAGTAAAGTTAATAATAATATTTCTAAAAATAAAGCTTAGTTAACGTCTAACGATTAAAACAATAAATACATATTTTTACTATATTATTGTCTAGTATAATGTAATATATAACATAAGAATTGTAAGAATATGCATAAAGCCTAAATGTCGTGAAAACGTGTGAACACGTTAGTGTAGATATCTATATACCTAATATATATGTAGGTACCATACATACAAATATTATTTATTATTATTAAATCATATACATAGTATTGTATAGGTACCTTGTAAAGGTTCTATGGTATCCATGAATTCATCTAAATTCGGCTGCAGCTGTCCTAAACTTGGTTGTATAAAATCGGCAATATTGGTCGCAGTCGATTTGTCTAAAAACAAAAAACAAAAAAAATTAATGAACACAAGTAAAAATAGAACGTACACATAAAACAACAATCATCATCTTGTTTATAATTAAATCGATTTACCCCCTCCCTGAGAACACTCGACGGTTAAAAAAAAATCAATCGTTAACTTACGTCAAAAAATTGTACTACAATTTTGTGTATTACAGCGAGGACGTCACACCGTCAACTTTGTACAATGATGTTATAAATTATAATACAAATACGTATTATGCATCAATATAAGTGCATACTGGATGTTATAATGGACGTTATGTATAAATATAATATTATAAATACGAACGCGCGCGTAACTATAATAAATCGCTCGGCATAATTAAATAAAAATAATAATAGTATACATCGGAGAAGAGTTCTGGGCGTGTGTAAATATAATATCGAACGTTCGATTTCAATAATGGCATTACTGGTTATGGTGATAACGGATTTACTGCCACCGAGTTAAACCTCTTTAAAAATACCACACTTTAATATTTTTTTAAACACTATAATATTATAATCTTATCATAACAAGACCGTATTATAATAATAATCATTTCGATAAAGCCGTCAGCCGTGTTTTCAGATATTATATTTTCCTTCCTCGAAACACACATACGACCGTCATTATAATTAGATGTACTACAATACTATAATATTATTCAGTACACGCGCGCAAGTACATAAATGTATTCAGAAACATCAAAATATCATTCGGTTTTTTTTTTTATTTCAAAAAACAAAATAGGCGACCATAAACAATTATTGTCCAACACGGTAATATTGCAGTACATATTACAATATTTGTTGGCACTAGCAACATTAATTCCGACACCAGATTAACCCGAAAAAAAGATAAAATAATATGTTTCTCAAATAATAGCTTTGTCAGTATGCGCCATGCCCCCTTTTTTCTTAATATGACGTAGGCGGTAATTTAATTTGTTTCTATACGACTTTTCGATATTTATCATATATTTATGTGACATTCGTGTTGTATTTTATTCGAAGAATAAAAGCAAAGGCATATATTCTGTGCACGATGTAATTTAAAATGAATAATACGAATACATTACAGAATTAAAAGCATAGGGGGGCTTTAGGGGCTAAGTCCCCCAAACATTTCCAGAATGTTGGTATTAAGCTAATTCAATATTATTTAAGTTGGGTTTTAATCCCCTCCAAATATCAAACACTATTTGCGCCTATGGTTATAAGAACAGCGAACATGACGAAAGCGTTAAAGACACGTGTTGGCGCAACGAAATATTTAATGTAAATATTTCGATACATTATATACATAGTAATAATAATATATACATACGTACGTTTTGTATACATAAAACTTGACGTTGGCATATTGGACTATAACCTACAAGCTGATTAGAAAAATCTCGAATGGCGAGAAATAGTGCAACTAGTAGGTTTACAAGTGTTATTAAATACGATATATGGAACAGTATCAATTTGTTCGGTTTTGATATGGCGATGGAATAAAACGATGGTATTAAGTTCTTTGAGAAGACAGAGTGAGGAGCGGAGCTTCTCGTAATCTAATCAAAAAATATATTATGTTTTACGAACGATAAACACTTTAATTGGTTTTTCAAGTAGTATTTGGGACATACTGGTAAGCCGATAAGAACAATTAAATAAGTAAATAATATCTAATTATAAATTATTGCTGTAATTTAGACAATGATTCTTAGTAGTCAGTGAATTTAATATGTTAATTCCAAGTCTTGCATAATATATTATAGTCAATATCGTTTAGCATTTTCGAATTTCTATAGATATTATATAAAACACAATACAAAATAATAAAAATTAAGTGAAAAACACAAACATCGTATAATCATCCATGTAGATAATGTGTTTATTGAATGTTGTGAAATATCGAATTGTAGAAGAGAAAAACCTACCAATAACACTTGCCGTATATAATTTTTATCGGAATCAATAGAATAAAAAGAAAATTAAATAACATCTTCTTGAATATATATTTAAAAAAGCTAAACAAGACAAGTGTGTTTATCATCTTTCGAATAATACATTAAAATCCAAATTCCATAATAATAATTAAATTTTTTGTCTCCCCAAATTTGATCTAATATTATTTTTATACTATTATACCCAAATTAGGTTAATACATTTTGCATTGGCAGATCTCGTTAAAATATGATACTTTCAACATTGTTACCAGACATTCTCAATGGACCCATCACCAACTTATCAGTAATAATGGTATTTTAATATTTATAAATTATAATACGAATTTCATAATCAAGTTAGTGTTCTCAGCAAAACAAAATACCAAAAATAAATGAAACCAGAACCTCTAAAAAATAAATCCACAAAAATTATGATATCATGAATCTTATTTCTACATCATACAGAATATGTATCTAACGGTGCTAAAGGACACATAGGGAAATGGGAATAATCCAATACTATCTAGATTCTTAAGAGGACGCTACACCCGCATGTGTTGTATCCGTCTCACAAGTGCGTAACATTACACTAACTGTTTCGCGCGGGAAAGAACCAGGAAGGCTACAGTGATAACTAAGAAACGAAATTTTCACCACATAATAAGGAGAACATTTACTGTGCAACGTTGTTTTCAATTTTTCGATATCACAAATAGAAAAAAAGTTCTTATTGTTTCAAAATTCATTATTTTTGCGTTTTTCAAAATCGAATAACTTTTTTTTCAGGTCTAATATCAAAAAAATAAAAACAACGTTGCACAGTCGAAATTCCCTTTTATCTGTGGTGAGAATTTCGTTTCTTAGTTATGACTGTGTAGCCTTCTCGGTTCTTTCCCGCGCTAAACAGTTTTTGCAATGTTACGTACTTGTAAGACGGAGAAAACACATGCGGGTGTAGCGTCATCTTAATGATTATTGATTATTTATTTATTTCTATGTATTATTAATAAGTTCATATTAGGTATACTATTTAAACTACTCTAAACAGTTAGATTATAATTTAATATTTATGTTTTATTCTATTTTATTTGTATTCCTTAATTTAATATGTATTCTCTTAAAAATAGCTTTATATACACATTGATTGTTAAGCGTAGTAAACTGTGACCAATTGGCAACTCACATGGTGAGCACTGAGCAGACTACTTTATGTCTAATTTAAAAAAGTTGTTTATTTACTATAATTGACAATATATAGTAGTAGTATAACTATTGTCTGCTACAACCTACAGCTATACTCTGTTTAAAGAGATAACACTAATTCTGCATATCTCTACGCGACACCATGACTATACAGGCCACCTCATTATATGCTCAAACAATTCATAAAAAACTCAAACCATATTTTAACATATCTATGATATTTGTTATTATTAGGTAATAATTAATAATTATATTTAACACTGTGTTCTCACGACGATTTCAAATATTGAAATAAGAACATAACAACTTGTAATTCATCGCATGAGATGCAATTCGATTTTCAAACAGCGTGGTCAGATTGTCAGAACTCGAAATAAAAATTGTTCGTAGTTTCATAATTTCATACTCGTCGTATTAACGTAGAAAACAATGCACCAATATTAATAATTAATAATAATTATTAAATTTGCATGAGGCCGCATAATAGTAAATAAACTTATTTAATCCAGTAATTTGACTTTTCTCATCACAGCATCATCGTTTGAAGTTTATATCACGATAGTTAATATTACGCGTAATAATAATAATACATTCTAAGTATCTATTTATAATCTATAAATTTAAATACAATCACCGATTTCCTACTATAACAAATAAAACTATGATAATATATACCAATACACAGGAGTAATCTAGAGCGACACGGTTGGGGGAACACCCTCAGATATTCAACTGAGCGGGTAATATTGTTGTTTTCCCTTATAGATTTTTAGATTTACTACCCCCTTCCCAAGAATTTACCCCCAAATTATGCCCATGTACCTACCTATATAGTATATACTTAAAACCTATTGTATTTGTGTTACAATAATATATTGGAAAGAGAAAGAGTATTTTTTTTCATTATTTTAAATTTGAACGAGAAAATCGCTTAATCTAGAATTTAAAATTATATTATATATATACAAATACTTATAAGTTCAATAAGTGCCAAGTGGGGAGGAGAGTAATGTTGGCGATAATATTAAGGCACCCTAACTAATTGAGTAATCCTAGTTATGTCTTATGTGCCGGCCTTGACAAAGTAAAACCAGTGTCCATGGGCGTAACTATAGCATTAAATAATTACAGGGACTTGAGGAGAGCCACCACCCCCTCCCTCCTCCACACCATTCATTGTAGTATCACTGTGAAGAGTGTAAAATATAAGATTTTAAACAACGATCGTATAATTTACTATAAAAGACAAAACTAAATATAAATTGACAAACAATGATAATAAATGACTTCGTACATTATTCATACCCAATATTTCATTTTTAATCTTATATTGTAAACCAATAAACCATGATCAATCAAATTTTTAAACCAATTTATGTTGTGATGTATTTAATATCAATATAAAAAATTTCTTCTGCAAAAACTAGAAACAATAAATTACGTTAAATTCATACTTGGTAGTTGGTACATATACAATATCAATATATATTACTATATTACTATATTATGTACAATATACTTATAAATCAAATACTATTCACTCACTAATTCAATCAATTCATCGGTACATCTTCAAAACTACAAAATTTAGGAACTAGAAATTTAGAATGGTAGTTCCTCTAACGATCTAGCAAGAGGTGCAATAAGAAAGGATTTTTGATCTTCGCATTTTAATATTTTATAGAGGTAATTAAATACGAATCTTGAAATAAATAGCTGCCATTGGTTAGCTGTATATCATTTGCGTATCATCTGCTTACCTGTACCAAATTATCGTACATCAGATGCGCATCAATATTCTAAACAATAGAAGGGTATAACGAATTATGTTAGGTACATGATGTATAATATTATATAGATGATAAATAATTTAAGATTTTTAAAATTAAAAAATAATTTGTATACACAAACATTTTTTTGATCAAATTTTGACAAAATTCACCAAAAACTCGAAAATGTAAGTTATAAAATTACATTTTTACTTAGTATATTGTATATCACATTATAATATATAATATGCATATTATTATGCAATTAAGATCAAAGTTAGAAAACAATTTGCACTTGGGGTACACATTTTTTTTCATTCCTATTGTTGAATAATTTTAATGTGCAAAACTATGTAGGACCTTTTAAACGGTCAATGCGCAAACGATGTATAACCCAAAAACCGAACGATGCGCAAATGTCTTATAAAAAAGATTAAAATTATGGTGATATCGAAATTCTGGTTTTGTAATAAGACTCACAGGGATCAGAACTACAATTATTTCATATTTTAATTGATTTAAACGTTTTGGTAAAAAAGTTAAAAAATATATTTTTTTATTTGATTATTTCAAAAAAAATTGAAGATAGCCATTTTGTAGAGTTTATTTTTCTGAAGATATTGACGTTTCAAAATTTTATTTTTATTAATTTCTTGATTTTTAATACTTTTTTAGTTTCGAGAAAAATTGCGAATTATTTAACACCGTAATGTTATCAAACATGTGACCCGCCGCGCCACGCGCATTCCCATACGGCCGGCCGAATACCTTCCGTGTTCCTAATAGTTATAAACTACAATCATATTTTATTTCTTCAAAACTAGAAAAAATATTAAAAATCAGGAAATTGATGAAAATAAAATTTTGAAATGTCAATATTTTCAGAAAAATAAACCCTACAAAATGGCTATCTTTAATATTTTTTGAAATAATTAAATAAAAAAATATATTTTTTAACTTTTTTACCAAAACGTTTAAATCAATTAAAATATGAAATAATTGTAGTTCTGATCCCTGTGAGTCTTATTACAAAACCAGAATTTCGATATCACCATTATTTCGTGAGATATTGCAATGGGTAAATCCTCGCGGGACACCCTGTATATCATAACTCATTATAAGAAGTAATAGTACTAGTTTTAAATTCAAATTTCAAATAAGACAATAATACAATATAGGTACCTGATATATATTACCTAGGTATAATTTATAAACATATATTAGATTAATTGTACTGTAATAACAATAATAAAAATTGGTATTCATTTTTAGTGAGTAAGTGGGTTTAGCTATATGACTTATTGATTTATATATATATATATAATTGAGACAATTTAAATTAGATACATTATATTATAATAATTACCTACTAGTAAATGTTTCAATAATATTATCATGATACTATAATAGTAGCAGATGTAAAATACAATTAATATTTAAGAAAATTTTTATTAGTTACTCCAATATAAAATGCATATTAAATGCACCAAAGTTTATCACTAATGTTTAAAACTTAAATCACCATAAAAATCAACATTGAGACATATTATTAATAATACAATTATATAGCTATATATAAATTATAATTTTCTTCTTCGAATATAGCTACAAGAAGGCATGGGTTAATCAATTACGTAAGTTTATTATATCTATTATAACTGATGTGTATATTATATGAAGTATGTACTACTCAGTAATCTGTCTTACAGTAATATTTATTTAATTTATATGAGTTTTTTACTATCTATTATCAAAACTAATAACTGATTTTATGTTGATAATTTTTTTTTAAATTATAATCCAATATATTTTGTTAATTTATACTACTAAGGCAAATATACAAAATATAATATAATGTTTAATAATTGTATATTTATATTATTAATTCAATATAATATATTAAAGAGTATTGTATATTTTATTTTCCAAATATTAAATTTTTAAATATTATAAATTACAGATTTTAAATTTTGTGATGCAAATGAGAGCAACTTTTGAGTCGTAAGGGCATAGCCACAAGGTTGGTGTTGGCCAATGAAAGGTTAGTTGCTGAAGCAAATAAGGGATGATGAAGCATGGTAGTTATATAAGATGTATAAATATATTGTATTTTCTAAACATACTATGTTCTACTAATGCTAATAAAATTTGAACATTTTTTTTCGAAAGTACAAGTACAACATTCTGGTTACTACATGAAAAAATGTTAAAACACTAATTAATATTTTAAACTTTTAGTGTGTTTTAAATTAACAATTAAATGATTATAGCATGGTTTTAATTCTCAGTATACAAGTATACCATAGACCTATAAACTAATTTTCTCTAATTGTCTCTGATTGGATCAGTTATAACATTATAAATATAGCTGTATAATTATTGCATTCCATGTAACAACATATATTTGACATTAGCAACATTTAATAAAAAAGTGGGTAAGTCGTGGATGTTGCTCTGCTATACAATAGGTTATAAATTATAAATGAGTTACTGTAATGGATGGAATTAAATTTGAATCCAATGATATTATATCATTGTATACGAAAAACAATTCTGAGCGGAGATGGTTTATATTTCAAGGATATATTATAGATTATTAAAAATTTTCAAATCTTAGATTTAAAAAGATAATTTTTTATGAATTTCTTGCTTAAAATAATTTGCGAATTTTTGTGATTTTCACATATGTTATCAAAATTCAAACTTTGAATGCTTGTAAAAAAAAATTGTCACTATGTATTTCTTTTATTTCTCAACTGCTATTGTAAAAATATGTTAGAAGCCTTGTATTACATTTTTAAGCTTTTCTACCCAACAAATACATTTTTATTGATATTTATAGAAAAAAAAAAGTTGGAAAATTAAAATATCAGTAAACAACTCAAAACAAATCAAAATATTTTAAAAGTTTTATCAAATATATAAAATGCCTATATAAACATTCAGTGAAAATTTCAAGTATCTGCAGTTATTCGTTCTAGAGTTACACCTAAATAAGAAAATTGCTAAATAAGAAATCTAGTAAAAATTCAATGTTGTAAAAATTTAAATTTCAAACGCTCATAAAAATGTAATTTGAATTTCTGGGAGACATTTTTTTTGTGATAAAGAATGAAAAACTTATAAAGAATCTTGTATTAAATTTTCAAATCTTATTTGTAAGCAAAATATCAGAATTTTTTAAATATACCTGCTGACTGATTATTCATAAAGTATTTAAAAATAGTTAAGTTCTTAGAATGTTTAATATTATTTGAATAATCAGTTGACTGTATAAATAAATTCAAATTGTGTGCTTATCAAAATAAGACCAAATATGAATTTGAGTTGCAGATATAAAACCTTTCAATATCTTAGATTAATAAATATGGGACGAAAAATTTAATTTAAAACTTGTTATATTTATATTTTTACATTATTTTTTACAACCCCACTGATGAGCGCAAATACAAGATATTAAAAATTTGTAAAAACAAAATATCTAAGTGAGAAATGGATAACTTCCCAATCTTAATATTCGCTGTCATTTTATATTCTCTTCTTTTTTTTATCAAATCTAATTATTGTACAAAAATTTGTTTAAATAAAAAAATAAAAAAAAGTGAGAAATAAGTGACATCATGTCATAAAAACATCACTTCTTTCTTGACACTCATAGTGTGTGCTATAGTTTCTCATATATATAAGTGAGTTTATGAGGAGTAAAAAAAAAAAAAAATAAGAAAACCACAAATTTGAGAAATTTTATTTAAATGGCATAAAAAGATTTGAGATAGTTAAATAAAATTATCAAAATATTAATAAAAATAAAAATTTATCTCTATTTTAATTAATAAAATTATCAATTGTTAGTTGAAAAATGATAATTTCTATGTTTTGTTACCATACAAATCACTGAAAGTTCAATGTGTGTAAAAATAGGAGGGCAAGCGCATTTTATTTTAATTAGTTGATAGGTATATTATAAATCACAAAAATGTAAATGTTTAAATAATTGAGTTGCACATAACAGATTAATATTCTATTCAGAATCAAATCAAATAAAATATATGGAACCCCTCTAGAATATAATTTAAGTTATACTTCAAGTTTTAAAACAAGTATTACAAAAAGATCTGAATCAATTATTATTTTTATGTACGTTAAATTTTTAATTTGAATCAATTTCTATTTTATTTTATAAATACCTAAACACCTAATAAATAAGATATAAGGGATCAACAAAAACCATACCGATTTCATCAACCTCAAAATCATAAATATTATCATACTAGCTTATCTCATAAATTCATAAATTAATATAAAAAAATAATTTAATCATTATACTCAATCATTATCATGATACATTTTTAAGTTTGTTATAGAGCAGTTAATAATTTCCACTATACCTAATATACAAGTTTAATATTTGATTCAAAGCATCACCTTTGCTCCTTCTCAGAGGCACAAAGGTTCAGAGACATAAACAAAAATAAAAATATCACCAATTTCAAAGATTATATTTTAATTAGCAAAATATGATTTGTTATTTTGAATAGCAAATGGTTTTTTTAGCATACATTTTAATTTTAATGATTAGTTAATTTAATTAAGATTAGACTAACCAGAAAAGTAAAATAAGTTTTAATCTATTTAACATTGCATAACTGTTGAATACATCAATTTTTATTTATTTTTAATGATTTCTTATTTATTGGGTATTTTGAGAATTATAAACCTTAGTCAAAGAAGTCATAATTAATTATCAAATTACAGTTGTTTTAAAGAAAAAAGTAATATTGCTGTAGGTACTTTAGACTCAATGAATTTAATGTGTTTGAAAAAAAAGTATCTCGCATGAAATAATAGTTATTCTTTAAAAACATATTTTTATTGATAATTGTAAATGGAGAGTAATGGTTTATTAAGCAAATAAACTACAAATTAATATGTTTGCTAGATCAGTCAATCAACACTTATATGATGTAATACACAAATCCCCAATAAAATAACTCTTATCTAATACCTAACTACAGCTCTTATATTTAGAAACTTATCTTTATAATAAATATTCGAAACAACACAAAATTAATTAGCCATGCATATATCAATGACATAACATAACCTCATTAAATATTTAGCTGTATACAAAACACATCTACCTATCTATTTTGTAGTAAAATAACTAAAGGAAAGTTTTGTATTTTACTATGTGATTCTACAGTAAACACATTTAAAACAATTATGATTTTAAATTTTAATAAGAGTAATACACAAATCATAAAAATCTATAAGATTTCTACATTATATGAATTTATTAAGTTTTTAAATATTTACATACCTTCTCTGGCGTTTGGAAATTCGAATATGCGAGAATTTGAGGTTACTGTTGAAAAAAGTGTATCGCTTATAAAATTCATATAATCATCATCAATTCTTATATCACAGTTGTTTTGTTGCCATTCTAAAAATTCATTCAGCTAAAACATAAAATGTTTAAAATTACATATTGAATATTAAAGTATAATAAAAATACCAGGTTAAATCAAGATTTCCTTAAAAATATGTGTGTCCATAATTATATATTTAAAGTGAATTAATGTTTTTCATTAATCCAATGGAAATTGCAAAATACGACCTCTAAAGTGCATCAGTATAAAATCCTCATCTTTAAAAAAATGCTTTATCACTTAGGCCTACCTTGTAACAATATGTTTGAAAACCATCTTACTAAAACTAATACTTATTAGTATCCGAACAAATTTTAAAATGTACTATAAAATAATTTAAAATATAAATTATATTTTTGTATATCCTATAGTAAAGGATATATGTTACATTTACCACATGTTTTAAATCTAAATTAAAACTTTTATTAGTATGTTTAGTGTCTATAGTTTTTACATTATTGTTTAAATACGGGTTTAATCATTTTTTTTTTTTATATGTAATATAAATTAGAACAACACTAAACAATACCTATATGAATATTAACAACATGTACACTTAATAATAAAATTATTTTAATCTAGTTATAAACTGTTTGATAATATAAAAAATAAAATAAAACATAGGTAAGCAAATGTTTATTCAACATCATTATCATCATAATATTTTTTATAATTAACAATAAATGTTGTGCCTATTTTTCTTTTTTAAATTATTTATTTAATATTGAGAAAGTAGATATTTGTTGAAATGAATACATTTAACTAGATAAAAGAAGTAACATTTGGTATTAAATAAATAATTTTTGAAGTGAAAAAGGTAAAATAATAATATTAGTACCTATAATGTTTAAAATTTTCATTATCAAGCATTTAAATAATTATATACTATACTACTAGGCCAAGAAATTTTTTCAATTTTTTCAATGAATTTCCTAAATTACTAATTAATATCGAAATAATAATAATAATTTAATTTGCTAATTAGTTTTAAATATTTTTTAATTGCTGGGTTTCTAAATATTTATCAATAACAAGTACCTGAGCAATTAGTTCAATATAAAAAATATTAAATCGGTTTTGGAAATATTACAAATTAGGTATTGACATTTTTTTGTTAGATTTTTATATAGATTTTAATATAAATTAGTGAACGCATTATATGTGTCAATGGCCTGTCAATGTAATCTGTCATTGAGGCATATAATATGCGCCAGGAGCAATGAGAGGCTTAAATTTAAATTTAAATTTTTAGTAGTAAGTCACATGATGAATATTGATTGATTAGAAAAATGTGTGAAATAATTATCTTTAAAATTAATTTTAAAATTATACTAATGTAGGTACTTACTAGCAACATATTAATTTTAATAATAGATTTTCAAACAAATATATAGCTAATATTGATTAAAGTTATAATAATTACTAATTTTTGTCTTTCTTTGAATCCATTTTGTAGTAAACTCCGATAAAATAGTCTCCATTTTTTGTATTCTGCAGTCACTGCATTAAATTTTCTTTTCCAATATTTTCCTTCCAAAACAACAGCCTGAAAATAAAACCAATTAAATTGTATTTTTTTAAACTGGTAACAAAACAACACTACTATTTATTTTATATACCTCTGGTTGTTTGTGAATATCCACAATTTCTACTGGCGATGCAAACTGACAGATCATGTAATTACTTTTCTTAATAACTGTTAAAAATAAATAAAACAAATTTAAAACAATTGTTTTCCTACATAGTTTTGTTAAATTAAAGAGGACTCCATTGATGAATATTAAATAAGATAACTACAAAAAATTATAATTACTACTGATAGATGGAAAAAAGGTACAATCCATTTATTAAATAATAATTATTTTTCAAACATTTTTTTTGCTATATAATTACTAAATAAAACATTACATGAACACTAATAATTTCAATTTGTCCACTTTTGTGATCAGATGAGCGATAAAAGGATTTTTATGATACCATTTTTTTGGGTAGAAAGTTAAATTATAGTAAGCAATAATGAAATTATTAATTTATCAGTCTTAGGTATTTTTCATGTTGTGTTAAGAAACAAATTCATATGGGTCGAGGAATGTTGTCTTTCTGAAGAAGATGGGGCTGAATGGACTAATAAATGTATTATCAGTAAGACTCAGAAGTCAATGACAATTTAATTTGTTAAATGTTCCTTTTCTAGCTAAAAATGTAGTTCAATAACATATATATCAGAATATTTTCAATAACATACAATTTATAGGTTTTATGTTGCATTTTTGACAACTTAAGGTCATTATTTCTTAAAATGTTTAACTATTTTTCACTAATCATGAGAATAATTATGAGTTTACAAATTAAAAATAATACCTTTCCAGAACTATAAACCAGAATGTTTTGTCTTTTAAATTTTACTTATATAAGTTGTGGGCATAATAAAACTTTAAGATAAGGTACACACATTAAAGTATAAATGTTCTAAAATTTCATCAAAACAATTTTTTCATTGTATAATATATTAGTTGGTTAATTGTAATTAGTAATTTTTTGTGTTTTTTATGCCATAAATGAATTATTGAATGGTATTAAGGTCATCATGAGTCTTAGTTAACACCAGACAATATTTTAACACAATTGTTGTTTAATAAGTAACAATAATAATAACAAAAGTTCATGTTTAAAAATATTCTAAATTAATAAAACAATTAATTAGGTAACTAGGTACATATTAGTTGATGATTATACATAAATATAAATTATTATAATAAACAGTTCACTATAAACTATATTTAAATATCTAAATAATATATTAAAATTAATACTAGTACTGATTGCCAACAAATATTATATTCAAACAAATACCAAATCATATTTTTTTACATTTATTATTAGTCAATATTGTATACTAAAACAAGTTTTGTATATAATTTTACTAATTTATTTTTAAATGTTTAATATAAATAGGTTATAGGTATTGCCAAATTAATAAATACGAGGAAAAGAAAATGTTCTAAAGCTAAAACAAAAAACAGGTATTCTTTAACGAGTAAATGAATGTCATTAAAATGTGCACTGAAATCTAAAATCAGTTTAATAATTTGTAAATATCTCTTAATTAATATTTACATTTTTATAATTATATTGTTTTACTTAATAAATACAAGTAAAATATCGCCATTGGGAAGTTACATCATACAGATCATAAATACATATGTCTGCATACAAGGTTATTGCAATGTATTAATCACAGATTGTTTATTTTTAAAAATAAAGTTTAAAAAAATCTATTTTTTAAATCAACTAAATTTTATAATATAATAGTACACATTGGACAGTTTTATTGATTAATATTATAAACTAAAATTTAATGAAATTTACCACTTAAAACAAGTTTATAGATAATGTTACTATGAACTTGATTCATTCAGTTCATAAAATGAAAGTATTAATTTTGTAACCTAAACATAATACATTAAATTGTTTTAAACAAAGTATTGCATTTTATGTAAAATAGATTATAATACAAATTCCATGTTTAACATTCAATGATTCTAATAAACATTTTTACTTGTACAATGAGTGAAAGTAACAGGCACGCCCGGAGGGGGGGGGGTAAATGCAAATGCACCACCTGAGAATTTTATTAGAATTTTATTTTTCAAATAAATAAAAAAGGTAAAAATTCCTTCTCTATTATTTTATAATTTATGTTCATTGACCTTGATTATGCCAATATATTAAATATAGCAGGCCCGTGCGCAAGGGTGGGGTTTTGGGGATTTGAAGCCCCCCATGGCCGAAAAAATCGTGTTTTTCATTTTTAATTTATTACCTATATGTCATATTTTCTAATCTTATTTGTAATAAATAATAATGCATAACATAATAGTACAATACTATAATAATATAATATAGTGTTGTCTTCACGTTTGCTGTTTATCGACTTTCGTAATCGTTGCCGTTATCGATAAAATATAAAGACAATAAATGTATGAATATAAGTATAGAGCATACACGTCGCACAATAATATTTTATTCGACCGCAATTAGTAGAACACGAGATTACACGATAACGGATTTTGGGTATTTTAAAAGGTTTTATATTGACACTAAAAGTATTTTGCACCTAGTGAGCTACTTCTCTGTGGGCGTGCCTGGAAAGTAAGTATTTTTCTTGTTTCAGGTTTCTAAATGTGTAATTAATATGGCCATATTGTCTATATTATATATTATAATATTGTGTGGTGTGTTGGATTTAACTACTTTATATTTACCAAGGATTTAATATAATAGTTTGTCCAAGACTACAATGTCAAATGTTAAGACCTTTATAGCCAGTCATTGAGAGCAAGATAAGAAAATGTTTAACCGTCATTTAAATGCATAGACTCATAGGAATAGACAGAACATTAAGGATGATAATGTATGCAAGAAGGTGGAGCTTGTTCTGAGTATCAGACACTGTTAAAGCTGTATATTGGTTGTCTTCAGAACAGTACCATTTTACTATTATGATAAAAGTCATGCTATCTCTCTTTATCTGTTTGGCACCAGCACCCCTCCTAGTCCTCGAGGCAAACATACAGTCTATTTCTATAAGTCTATGTTTAAATGGTATAAATTGGGAAAAGTCTCTAAAAAAACATGTAATCTCAAAAAATAACTCACATTGCATATGCCAACACCTCCATATTAGGTTGTTTAAACGAATTTTGTCTTTCCACCTTAAACGAACTCCTTTGAAACGATTCCATTTAGGAGAAGTTAGTTTGTGTCTAAAATGCAAAAATCAAATTGAAATGCTTTCAGTATAGTATATCAAAATAACCGGCTAAACACATAATTAATCAATGGATAAAATATTCGATATTCAGCTCAATAAATATCAATCAGCAATTACTCCAGTTTAATTTAAACAGGGGATAAATTGATTTTAAACAAATTAAAATAGGATTAAAATCCTTAAGGCTTTTTAAATATTTAAAAATACAAAGTTTATCAATCACTTATTTCAAGAATTAGTTGATAATTGAATAATTCTGTCAAGGATGATTTCCTAAAAATTAAATAGACACTTAAATCATTAAAAATAATGTACCAAATACATTTAATATACTTATTTTTAATTACAATTAAGTTTAAATTAATAAGAAAAAATGTAATACATTTCTATTGATATCAGTATGAGTTTTGACTGTTGTAAATTAGTTAAATACAAATTTGTAAGATAATTTATATTAATATTCGACCAATAGAAATAGCTTTTAAATTTTCCATAGCTAAATTAATTTATAATCAATAATATTATATGCAAAAATACCTGGATATAGGTAACCAAAATCATTTATATATTATATATTAGATCACTGAGTTAATAATAAATTTTCTAACCTTATTTAAAGAACTATGAATTATAAAAATATTATATACCTACTATATTCAATCAAAATATGAAGTATTTCATTGCTTAAGAGGTTTTTTATAACCGAACATCACCATATCTTAATATCCATTTATTAATTAAATACATTTTAGAGCATAATTTATTTTCAAATGTGTGCATGGAACCAGGATCGACTTTACAACCTTCGAGGCCTATGGCAAATAACAATTTGTAGATAAATTCGCAAGAAAAAAAAATAAACATATTGCACAGATTAAATATAAAAGAAAAACATTTTTTCACAATGATTGTTGAATTGACCTAATATCAAATTTTAAGGTAAAAATATTATGAACAACCCTACATAGGGTTCTTATGTTTTAATTTTAAAGCAAATTATGAGAATTTAAAAATAAGTATTTACTTACTTCAAAATTACAACGTATAATATACCGACATTGGATCATAAATAATATTTTTACCATTTTAATTGATATGTCAATTCATTATTAAAACTAACAGAGTAAAATGGATGATTCTGAACCTAAAATTTGCGAGGACTGAGACGTCTGAGACAACATATTGTATTATTATACAAGTATAATGTCTTCTGAATACCTAAAGATGATTTAACATGCGGTATTCAAATTAATAAAATAACAATATTTGAATATAAAATAATATTGCTGTTGTAATTTTATAAAATATGTAGAACACTCATAAATTATGGCTAAATAGTTATCAATAAAATACATAGTTGAAAAATAGTTTATTTACATGTTATTGCATACCAATGCATGTGTTAAAAAGGCCTATTCGAGCTAGGGCAAAATGTTCATTCACCCCACATAAAGAAGGTACTACTTCATGAAATATGATAAAAAAAGGAAGGTTTTATAATAGTATTAAACAATGTATTCTTTGTGTATAAATTCAACAATTAAATAATATTATCAATATTATTTAAATAACTATTAGTTGAATAACATTAAAACTTTGAAGAATATCAACTTCAACATCATATCAAGTCAATTACCTAGGTACTATTTTAAGTATAGTAAAAATATATAACCTATATAATTTTTTTAAATTAAATAATATGTTCTTGTGGCGAATGTAGACTTAGTATCAACTTCTTGGATTATTCAGTATAATATAAATAATAATGAAATATGCCTACTATATAATGATTTTGATTTTTTACTACTTGTTAGTTGTCATTATAATAAATATAGGTACTCATACCTAATTTGTATTATGATGAATTAAAATCACAAATTAGGAATTTTTTTAAATTGTTTTAATGACTAATTTATTATTCTAAAGGAGTAAAAGGCATAACCTAGTACTTGTACATATGGCTACTAAACTTGTAAAATAAAATAAAACAAGCGTTTGAATAGATACCTATTATAAGTTCACGAGTGTATCGATGTATAGTTTACCTGTAAGCGACGGACATGCATTGGAAAAGATTATTTAATGAAGTTTTTGAATTGTTGATGTCAGCCCGCGTCAGTATTTCTTCAGACACGGGCACGGCCACTTGATACTCGTCGTCCTGAGCTTCGGCTTCAAAACTCGAGACCATAAAATGTCCCGAATGTATGGTCTCCTTGGTGGCGTTCGTCGTTTGGGACAACATAATCACGAGTATAGATCGTATTTGTTTTATGTATTATTCAAAACCATGTCAGTCATGTCAACGACGCAAACAGCATAAAGTAAAAACAAAAAAATAGGAAAAAATCGGTATCGACGGAGACGTGACGTTAGGTATTACATATTATTATTAAATATTATTACAATGCTAAGCGCCGTATACAACAACAGACAACTCACATAACATTCTACTAGAAAATAGCTGATAAACTGACTAAATGATGACCGTGCCGTCTGGGCTAGTAAGTTGTAGGCTTGCGCAACGTTTACATTCGATGATTAAACGTGTTTGAACTCGTTACGCACGTTCGACGTACGGCAAAAACGTTTCTCAAAAAAAAAACATTACATGGGTAACGGGTGATACGATTATTATTAAAATAATATATTATATTATCGTAACAGGCAATAAAACGAATGAAAACTATTTTCGTGGTACCTACGTATATCATTTTGTGATACCCGCCAACGCCGTAAATTTTCGTAGATAAGACACACATGCGCGTTTTTGATTACGATAAATATAAAACACCTGTTGCGATCCTCACTACACTCGGTAGAAGAAAACATAAGCGCGCGATGTCAATAACTATGTCATTGAACCGCTCGAATATTTGCGTTTGTACCATGAATTAAGATATTATACACAATTGAGCATAAGATTTAGATAATATCTACATAGTCACACTTTCAACACTCCACTATCAAGTACCTACATATTATATATCTTTATTACATTAATAGGTACATAGTATTATAGTAACTATTATGTATACAGAGTGATTCACCAAGCATGCCCATCCCCCTTTTTGTTCTTTAATAATAGTTATCCAAAATCTGATTTTTAGAATCATTAAATATACTGAAAGGCCTTATTTTAAAATTCTTGAGATTTTTATACCACTTAAGGGATGTCCAATGGTGATACAAACTTTTGCTTTTCAAACGAGAACCCTAATTTTTTTACTAGAAATTATTTAGCGGATAATTTTTTGAGAATTTTGATGTATTGAAATCAAAATTCTAATGAGTAGTTTTTGAGTTATTTAACATTGTGCTCTAAAAATAAGAGGTCCATTGTATAGGTTTATAAGATATGTGGTCTATGATCAGAGTGATCAGACTCGTAGCCTGGATTTTATCTTGGGAGGTCGAAATAAATTTTATCACAATTTTCATACATGATTGATATTCAAAACCTTTTTTTTTTTATAAACTGAAAGATTAAAACTTTTATAATATAAAATAATCTATAGTTATTAAATATTTTCAACTAATGTCTATATTCTATAATATAAATTTTCTGTTTTTTTTAAGCCATTATATCCAATACTTCATTTGTTGAGATAAGCATTTCCCAATGTACTGATAGAAGAGCAAGTCCCTTTAAACGCTCATTTCTAGTTTTATTACGAAGTAATGTTTTTAAGCGCTTTAGTGTTGAAAATGAACGTTCAAATACTGTTGTAGAAACTGGTAGTGTTACCAAAATTTTCAATAAAAAATGTATGTTTGGGTAAAACTTCTTATTACATGCGTCCAAAAATATCCATAATTTCGGTGGGTTTTTTTCTACATTTACCCATTTTTCACACTATAGTAAAAATTTAGATACAACCATATTTTCAGACACACGATCTTCGTAAAATATGCTTAAATTTTTAAGTTTTGAAACATTTTCGTTTAAATCAAGTTTTGGCAATAGTATTTCAATTGATGACAAAACAACATTGTTTTGTTTAAAACGGTTTTCCAAATTTAAAATGAGACGGTCTATCGAAGGTAGAAATATTGATGCTTTGTATAGTATCCTTCCGGTGAGTTATCGTCATTCGTTGTCAGAATGTTTAAAAAAAATAAAAGAACAAAATTAAATATTTTGAAGCATTATAATATTATAATAATTCAGCGTACGCTCCGAACTAGACGGGCGGCTAAATGATAACGATACATCAATCTATAAAAAAAATAAAAAAAAAAATTATATTATAATAAGTGAATAAGTGGTTGCCGTCACGGCGATAACGCAACCAGACAATATGTAAATTAGTAAATTTAGATATAAATGATATAATTCGAAATTCGACCATTCTATAATGGTTTATTTTTATTTTTTATACCAAAAAACAAAAAATATATTTAACAAATTATTTTATTTTGATTTAAATTCTAAAGATCGTAAGTTTATACAAAAGAACGGGAAAAATTTCGGGGAGAGTGGGCCCAGACCACATAGATACTTGCCTGTCTAAGGCGGGTTTGAAAATATTAGTCATTAATACTAATGTATCAACATAAATAATTTGTAAAACCAACATAATTATCATTAATACTAGTACCAATAATACGTTTATTTTATACTTTTGTAAAACGATTTTTAAAGACTATTATCCTTAGTACAAACACTACAAAAATTTTAATAACTAGGAAACTACTCGTTTGAATTTTTATTTGGATACATTGAATGTCTGAAATTAGCTGCTAAATAATTTACAGTAAAAAGTGGGTTTCTAATTTGAAAAGCAAAAGTTTGTATCGCCACAGAACATTCCTTAAGTGGTACAAAAAAATCACAAGAAAATATGGTTTTTGATTATATATTTAAAGATTCTAAAAATCAGATTTTGAATAACTTCATTATTAATGAAAAAAGGTGTGAGCATGCTTTGTGAATCATCATAGGAGTGTTTACGAGAGGGGCCGGGGCGGATTGTGCTTCAAACAAAATGCCAGAATAAAAAAAAGTCGTGCTGTGTTCTGTGTGGCCTGCAGTACCTATCTATAGATTTGATTATTTGTATTAATTGTTGTATCATGTATGAGTATGACTGCTGCACACAAATAATAGAACATTTTATAGATATTTGAGTTATTATATTTGAGCATTTATTAATTACCTAGTGATTATATTAATATTACCATATAATATTATGTTCATCAATTCTCTATATCTACATAACATGGTTAAGTAATATTATAAATATTATGTAGATATCTGTTTTTAATTTAGTTTTAGGTAAATATATTTTTATTGTTTTGACAATGGTTATACTTTTTGATCATTTTTAAAAAATATTCCTATAATTGTGAATTTTGTAACATAAAGAATAATGTCTAAAAATGTCAAAAAAATAAAAAATAGGGATCACGATTTCAAAATTTGCCGTGCTCCCTCGATCACTAATGTCTGAACACACCTATATGAATCACCCTGTATATATATTTTATTATAATTTATTAAATACCCACTCATTGACGTGTGCGGACGTTGAGCACTTAAGAAAAAAAAATATTGTTTTGTGATTATACTAATTATTATTAAATAGATGCCTAGCTGCATTTACCATAACTAAAACATATCTATAATCGTAATAAATACTAATCACTTATCAGTAATCAGTATTCACAAAATAAATAGTAAGTTGGCTTATTACATAATATAAGGTACCTAGTCGAATTCCAACTGTGAAACTTCCCTTCTAGATATTTTTAGAATTCAATGCCAATCATATTAAAAAATATTCTATTATTAAATTATAAAAAATTAATATTCTAAGTGGAGATGGTCTGACAGCCTATATTTTTAATGATATTTTATGGTATTAATATAAGTAACTTATTTTAAGTCAGGAACCGAATACTCCAGTATATCCCCAATAAAAGCTGATGTTCCTCAAGGCGCTGTTGTATCTCCAACTCTTTTTAATTTATACTCTGCAGACCAACCCACTAATCCGAATACACAAATAGCTGAATATGCCGACGACAAAGCAATATATGCCACCCACACCGATTCTGACATGGTTTCAACTACTCTCCAAAGACACCTAAATGATCTATCACACTGGTACTCCCTCTGGCGCGTCAAAATTAATGAAAACAAATCTGTACACACCACCTTTGCTCTTCGCCACAGACAACCTCCTCCGGCACATATAAACGGCAAACCAATACCAAACTCCGACACAGCCAAATATCTAGGTCTAACCTTTGACAAACGTCTAACATGGGCTAAACACATACACACAACAAAATTAAAATTAAATCAACGACTCTACTCTCTCAGACCTATTCTCGGTAAATTCTCAAAATTATCCCTCAAAACAAAAATTCATATATATAATCTTCTTCTTAAGCCTATCTGGCTCTATGGCATACAGCTCTGGGGCACTGCAAAAATATCAAATACAAAAAAAATACAAGTGTTTCAATCAAAAATCCTCCGACTCATAACCAATGCTCCTCCTTATATTTCAAACCACACACTTCATACAGATCTTCACATTCCGAAAGTCACTGATACAGCCAAGCTATACTACTCAAAATTTAGGAATCGCCTTCAAAATCACCCTAATCCCCATATAAAAAAGTTATTATCCATCTCCGTCCCAGGAAATCCCACCAGGAGACTTAAACGACAATGGCCCCGTGACCTCATAAAGTAAACATAATATGAATACACCTAAATAATTGTAAATTCAAGTCGAAGTACCTTCACTGGACGGTTTCTTCTCTCAAGACATTCAAGCTATTGCACTTAATTAAACATACATTATGCTTATTGTACTTTTTTGTAGTATAGATTGTATAAATTCTAGATAAAAAATAAAAAAAAAAACTTATTTTAATTTTAATATAAATATCACGATTTACATTTTTATTCTTTAACTATGAAACTTAACATCTTAAAAATTTGTAACTACAAAATTATTTGCAATTTTTTGAGATTTTGAGAAAATTCGTGAAGTTAAAAAATTTAAATTTTTATAAAAAAAAATTGTACCTATTTTATATCTAACTTTTCCTTGTGCGTCTTTATTATAATTTAGTTGTTATTATAATAACTTATGAGGAACCTATTGCGTATTAAATTTTCAAGTTTTTTTATCCAACGAAAAAATGTCTATAAGTAGATAAAAACTAGTCAAAATATTTTGAGAATGTTATCCCGAGACCAGAATACTAAAAAAATACTAAAAAATGGTAAAATAAACATCTGGTGAAAATTGAGTGTCTATGCGCGGTTAGTTAGTCATTTTTGAAATACTATAAGAAAATAAGAAAATCATTGAATGAGAATTTGTTAATTTAGCATTTAGGTACGGTTAAAAATCCTATGTCGAAAAGAATTAAAGTTCAAATATTTATAAAAATATAATAAAAATAGTTTAACTTTCAAGCAGTTTTTTGTTTTGTTTGAGGTAGTAAAAACCTATTAGGAATCTTACATTCAATTTTAAAATCTTAGATACCTATAAATAGAAACATTTTATGAATTTTGAATCAAAATAATTTACAAATATTTTAGTGATTTTGAAGAATTTTGTCAAACTTTTTAACTTTAGACCCTCATAAAAAAATAATTATAGATTTTACCTCAATTTTTTTTTAGATTTCCATTTACAAAAAGTTATGAGGAACTTTGTATTAAATTTTCAAGTATTTTGATTAAGTGAACATTTATTATACAAAAACAATAAAAATCGAAATTTTCTTATAAATAGCTCAAAAAGTGTTAAATAGTAATAATAACATCTGGATCTGGTGAAAAGTATCTGAGGTTATTAGTTTCTTAAGCTATAACAAAAAACCTAAGCGATTTAAGTTCGGAAACTAGTTTAAAGTTTTGCGTAGAAATGCCTGTTTTTCCTTTAATTTTTTGTTGTTCCCGCCGATTTTAAAAACGTCTAGAATTTTTCCATTTAACCTCTTTAAAGTATCAACTAGATTCCCTTTCTCATGTTTCATTATTTGAACACAGAACACTCAAAACATTTCCCCTGCTTTCCTGTCATCACCCCGCGCCCCACTGTCACAAGTGAGTTACGTCATAATTCAGCACTTAATATATATACATGATACGCTTTTATTTATTAAATCCGAGATCGAGTTGTGTTCGACTATAATTTATAAAACAGAGATCTCGCCAACAGGGTTTTTCACCAATATTTCCAAGACACATTCGGAAAATGGAACAGCAGTTGAGCAGTTAAACACTATATATATAGAATATATAGGATCCTTATTAATATGTGTTCGTATTATGGAATCGATTTTAATAGGATTCGATTACCATATTATTTTCTTTCTTTGTCTAACACACTTACACACTCAAGAGTAGTTGTGGCTGATCATTCCCTAATTCCTAAAAACGTTATAATATTGTTAAATTTCAATTTTTGGAGAAGTTAAATCAAAAATGTGGGGAAGTCGATCTCAAGCAGAGGAAAAATTCAAATATGTTTTCAGAATTCTCATCACTTCTCTAATCCAATCACTCATCAGTACGTTTGACAAGAATGCGACTAAAATTATAGGTAGTCGCGCGTATCAAGATAGAAAATAATGATATTGGATCCCCTTAATAATAATTGTTATTTGTTTGACAAATTCTTCAAGAATCGTTGCGTAGCAACCTGCAGGAACGTACACGTTACAAGTATGATATTATTTCATTATGATCGCATAATTGTATAATATAGCTTAGCTTATTGGTGTTCGACTAGCGTCTAGCTATAAACAAAGGGTTAACTCTTACTATCTAGCGTGAAACTAAATTTTTTATGGTGCAAAGTATTAGATTGAAGACCCTCTTTAAATAATATTAGGTAACGTTTAAAATAAACAATCTAAATAATTAAATGTTATTAATTAGGCCACACGCACATTTTATTCCTAACACCATGGATTTATTGGAGACTTGGGAAGATCAAGAAATCCAATTCGATTTAAGTATTAGGTAGGTAATTATTATTCAGTTGTACTACTTAGAATAGTAGTTGGATAAGTTAAAGCATAAAGTTTAAGTAATTTTTCTCAAAATCATTCATAAATAAAGTTTATAACACTATAACAGGGTATATCTATTATAGATACCTATATTATATTATTTGTGAAATTTAATGATTTCTAAGTTCTTGGATGATCAATCACACAAAAATACTATTTCATATTGTAACTTAATAAAATTATTTGCTTAAAAATGTTTTATTGTTTTGAATATTTAGAAGTTTTACTTAAAATTATATTTTTTGTTCAAGCAAAGCGCTGAAAATGAGAAATGGTGAAAAAATAATAGATCGTCTAGAATTTATTGAAGATACAAAAGGAAATAGTGGTGATAAAGGTGTACTTGTTATTACAAATTTGAGAGCAATCTGGCATTCAATGACTTTAGCAAGAATAAGCTTATGTGAGAAAAAATCTATAATACCTTCTATAAAATTGATCATGCTCATAAATATGTAATTTAGTATTTTAATATTATTTGGTATGCACAATGTATATTCTATATAGCTATTGGTTACAATTGTATACAGGATATTTCTACAAGGATTGTCAACTCGGTAAGTGTTTAAACACTTGTTGGTGTGCAAAAAATCAAAAATATTTATGTTTTAGAGATTAAAAGGAATAACAGAAGCAATTTATATCCAAGCTAAATACAATGGATTGAGGTACGAATTTGTTTTCACAAATTTGATACCTGGTAATACAAGACATTTTACATCATTTATTGGAGTTTTCAAGTATACAATTTATTACAAAAATATTTTATTATAATTTTTACTATTCAAAACAGTTTTACTTTAAATTTGGTTTCAGAGCTTATAGCTCTAGTAGACTTTACCGAGAATTAAAACTTAGGGGAGCAATATTGAAGAATGGGCGTTTAAGGCTATTGATGTTTGAAAAAATGTATACAGCTGTCAATGGTGTGTGGAATTTATCTAGTGAACAAGTAATTATTTATTATCAATAAAATCAACAACTTTTTCAAAATGTATACATACGATTATTATTATATTATGGATCCTACATAAAATTTATGTATCACCAGGGAAACTTAGGAACATTCATGATAACAAATATTCGATTAGTATGGTATGCTGAAAGTAATGAGACATTCAATATATCACTTCCATACATTCATATAAGCTCGGTATTTTAAAATTTTGTTTAAAATTAAAAAATTAAATCTAATTTAATAATTTCTTGACTAGATAAAAATTAGGGAATCCAAATTTGGTGAAGTGTTAGTGATAGAAACAAATGGCTACAGTGGAGGCTTTACACTTGGATTTCGAATTGATCCCAAGGACCGATTACGATCAGTTGCTAAAGAACTATCATCATTATTTCGTATTCATACTCAAGCGCCAGAATTTGGAGTACATTTTGTGATTACAGAACAGGTTATTTTTTTTTTCCATTAACATATCTATTAGGTACATACTTATTAAATTATACTAAATATATTTTAGGTAGAAAATAATGAACCCATAACACTACCAACACTTCCAAACTATGATGAATTTGAAGATGAAAATACAATAGGTGTTTCAAATACTTTAGCTGCATATAGTGTAAGTAAGACAGGTAAAGAAGATGGACTACCACAGTATGATTCTTCAATAGGTTTAGCTATTGAAACATTGCCAGATGGTTATACACTGGCATCTTTGTGGGAAGTTATACCAAATACCAATGTCCAATAATTAATAAGACATATTTATTAAAAATTTCTTATATTTTATAATTATAGTATTATTTTATTAATTTTAGTATACCAATCTGTATCAAATATAACATCCAGCAGTTTCAGAATTTTTTACAATTTTTACTACCTGTGAACAAATAAATAAATTCACTTTAATGATTAATAAGAATTATACACAAAATGTGTACTATTAATTTTAAATCTTAGTACTTTAATGACTTTTATGAATACTTGTTAATTGTAAGACTACAAAACTTTTATAACCCTGCTATAATTTTTTTTTTAATCTTATAACACAAGAGCAACATAATAAGTACATTCGCATTCATCAGAACCAATTTTTGGTTGTTAGCTTATTAATAAATTTACCAATTATTTAAAATTTAAAAAACTAAAGCAAAAATATAGACAATTTATGTGACTTTAAGTTTAACGATAGGACAATTCACTCAATGGTAAACCTAAAAACACAATGTTGGTTCAGCTGAACGGCATGTTGCACATGAATTAGAGTGAGAAAACAATTACAGTACTCCCTCGTTAACACGAACACGACGGGACCACAAAATAACCTGTTTGCGTTAAAAAAATTTGTGTAAACCGATAGGTTTAACACGAATTTGTTTTTGTTGTCAGAGAAGGTTAAATCTAATATGTTATTTTACACTCAAATTAATTTTTTTTTGTAATCTTCAAAATATAAATGTACATTACTTTGGTACATACATACTACATATAAACAAATATTTTTAATTAATTAATTACTACGCTACATTACATATATAAAGAAATTTTTTTAATACATTTTTTCAAAAATATACATAGTAGGGATAAGATAAGATATCGATAAAACTGTGTTATAAAGATTAAATGACTAACGACTATACGAGTAATAAAACAAAAATAGATACATAATAATAAGTACATATAGACATTTTTCTGTTCGTGTTAATCAACAAAACGACAATATGGTACCTAAAATTTGTTCAAGTTTCGTGTTAACCAAAATAATTTGTATAAACCGAGGAAATAAAAAAACCCCTATCTTATAGTATAGAGCCTTTCTCAGGACCGAAAAACCGGTTCGCATTACCCAATAATTTGTGTTAACCGAGTTCGAGTTAATGACGGAGTACTGTAGTGTACTGACAACCTCTTAAGGAGAATAATATTAAATATTAAAATTTTTATTGTGGTATTTAATAAAAAAACAAAGTTAGTTATACATGATGTAAAAATGATCAGTAATTTATAAAATATATTAGACATTGTTAATATATTTTTTCAGTAACAAAATAAATACCAAACTCTTCGCGAATTGAAATATAAATGTAAAAAAGTGTTTTTTTTTTTGAGATATTACATCATTTTGAACACAATAAATTATAATAATGTATCTTAAATATTTTAATATGTTGTTCATAAAGTCCATTTTTTACCTAAATCGATTGTCTAAGTATTATTATACCATCTCTATTATCATATAATATTCTACTATGCATATTATATTCAACTTACTTGTTCTCTTTTCAAGCCAAAGTGATGAGAAACTGGATCACTAATTTGAATTCTCATAAGCAGATTTTCCTTTAATTTGCTAATTTAGTTCAGTTAAAGAAGATTACATACATATAAATAAAATTGAAATACTAATATGGTTTATCAAAAAAAATACTTTAAATCTTCTAACCTCTCACCCTTCTATACAACATATTAATAGACTAAGACGAGTATAATATGGCATACAACAGTAACAGTACGAGATTAGTGGAAATGTGATATATTAATGTTGCTATTGTAGCAAAGTTGATATCAATCGTATTTATTTTAAATTATAATGATTATAAACTAATATTGAAATGTATAGATGTAATCCATCCTGAACTAGATGTAAAATTATAAAATTTTTATATTCATATTATGTACAATCAGGCTAATTTTACAAAGGAACAAAAAGTTTTTCTAAAAATGTTCAAGTTCAAAAATTTTAGTAGTAGTAGTAGTACATAGTAATTGTGTATTGTATGTGGGTAGCATGGTGGCTATACACCAATATAATAATATGTAGTCTCCATTAAAAGGACGCAATCACCACATCCGTATGTGTTGTCTTAAAATATCTTAAAATACTCATAACTTGCTCTAAAATTAAAATATAAAAAAAGCCTATGTGATAACCTAGATATTAATTTTACTTTTAATTTTTATAAGAGGTCAATTCACTCTAAATTTTAAACTAAAGGAGCTTAATTGGAACTGCTGAGCGTAAAATTTTACACATTACGCACTTTTAAAACGGAAAAACACACGCAATACTGCAATAGAGTATTATGACTAATTCAGGAAATGGCATTAGAGCAAAAATATTTAAGATTATGCTAGTAATAAAAATTTAAAATAGTCTAATGAATGTTATTTTTAATCTAGTATTTTCTATTTTCAATTTTAATATTTTATCAAAAGTTTATTGAACATACATAATGCTTAAACAATATTGTAATTCATTATACCATTATACAACAATTATATAATTTAAAAAAGGATACTATCTGAACAAAAGTTCTTGTTTTTTCATTTGGTGTCAAAACAATGTGTTCAGGCATTGGTTTATGTTCAGTCATATTAATTAGAAGTCCAGATTCCAGTTCCAATATGTATTTAAGAGTTATAGGTATCAGCTAAAGACTAAAAATAAAAACAAATAATAATTTTTTATGCTCAATGCATATTTGTTATGTTAAATAACAAAGTATTATTTATTTTTCTAAAAAAATCGATTCAATTTTAAATAATATTATGTGAAACTAATTATTCCCATTATCTATTTATAAGTACAACTTTTTTCGAAACAATTAAGATAACCAAAAAAACAATTTTGATAAATGTACACATTTTTAAACATATTTTATGATATCATCACAGAGGATATAATATATAATAATTATATTATTTTATATAATCTGTGATATTATGTTCATTGTTAGCATTGGTACCAAACTCTGTTACATGTTAAACAAGGTGAGTTTTTAAGTAGACCTAAGGACTATATTTTCAAATTTTCAATATTTTTTGTACTGCTGAAGGAGTGTCAGTGGTGATACAAACTTCTATTTTTCAAATGAGAACTCTCTTTTTTCCAGATAATTATTTAGAGGATGATGTTGATGTATCTAAATAAAAATACTAATGAGTAGTTTCTGAGTTATTAAATAATTTTTATAAACGGTTTTATAAAAATAAAAACTATATGTAATATTAGATGTAGTATTTTGGATAATATTTACAAATCATATACCTTGATAAATCAATAGTAATTGCTAAATTTTTAAAATTGTATAAGCTTCCTATTTACTTTATCTATTGTTATAGACATATTATTATCCTTAAAATACAAAGTTAAATAATTCATAAACTATAAAAAAAAAAAATATCTGTTTAATAATTATAAGTAAAAAAGAGAGGGTTCCTATTTGGAAAGAGAGAAGTTTGTATCGTTATAGGATCATAGGAGTTTTACACAAAATTCCAAGTATATTTAAAAATTCCAAAATTCAGAACTTTAAGATTTACATAATTTAAGCATAAACATAGATTAAGTATGCTTATAAAATCACCCTGTATAACTTACTAAATTATTAGCTTGTAGTATAATTGAGATTATTAAAAGGACACAACACCCTCTGTATTGTCTCTGTCTCACAAACGTAGAACATAGCAAAAAGTGTACTTTTTATATACTTGGATAAATTTTTATCCTTTATGTTGTAGCGTTAATGTTTTTTTGATGGCACAAACAAATGATTTTTAATAATTAAATGAGAAAAATAACGACACTACAACACAGATATAGTTATTACCTATCTATGCATTACATAATTCTGATAATTAATGTATTAATTTGAGAAAAATTTTCCCACACAATTACAGTTTTTGATATGCTCTATGTTTGTAAGACAACTAAGACGGATACAACGCATGCGTTGTAGAGTGGCATCCTCTTAAGAATCAAACATACTCGTTTTGCACTTGGAGACATTCCTTGTTGAACAACAATATGTAATGGTTTCTTCTTCCATATTATGACAGCAAGTTTTTATAGTTTTCATACCAATTTTCAGGAAAAAAAAACAATTTGATCTAAAATTTATAAGGAAGTTTTAAAATATTAGAAGTTATATAATATGCTACTTGTTTTACCTGTAGGGTCGTCATTATGTGCCATAAGGTCTAATTAAATCACTATTTCTTGGTATTTTTTCACTGGAAAAATAACAATTTATAATAGTTCAAAATCCTTTAAGGAATATGAATACATTGTATATAGTTGTTATATAAAGTATATTATAGAAGTTAATTTTTAAAGTATTACAATTTTAACAAACCTAGGTTTATCTTCAAATTGTTCTTTAAACTGTTCTAATATTTGATCCAATCCATTCTGTGTGACCTCTTTCATGGAAAAGCTATAATAAAACACAATAATAAATGTTATACGATAAAATAGTTATAATATTAATATTATAGACACAATATAGGTATGTTAATGATAATTTTAAAACAAAATAAGAAGCAATCAGAGACTCATCAGCTTGTTAGATTCTTACATATTAAGCATGCGTTATTCATTGGGAACAAAATTATTCAGGTACCTAATAAAGTTATATATAATATGCATTATGTAAAATTGAGTTTAGGTGTTTATCTTACCTCCATAACAGTTTTTTGAATACGCCATAATCTGCATGAATCACATTCGTTATCCATTTTGCAATTTATAAATGTAAAATATCCAAAAATCTATATATATCCTGGTTAGATTCCGAATTTCGGTTTTTCGTTAGGGTTGATCAAGAACAGTAAAACGTACAACACCGTCGACACCGTAGAATCACGATTATAATTTAATTTATAGCTATTATTATCTTTAATCGTGATAGAATGTACGCCATACTATAAAAAAATCATAGATTCTTCTATTATCTATTAAAAAATATATAAAAAAATAGATAATAATATTATGTGGGTATTATTATCTTAAAGCCTCGCACATGTTGAGTGATAACAAGTTGCTAACTTCAGGAGCGTTTAAATACAGGTCAGGAATGCACCGCTCATGGCACGCATGCGTATTGCGTTCGCACCAATTAGTAACTGATAAGAGTCTGTGATGTTATACTAATTGGTTAAACCTATTATTAATTTACATATTATATTATTTACATTTTTCTTCCAATTCGTGCATCATTTTCCAGTTATAAAATTCTATAAATAATAATTTATAATTCAATATAATAATCAATCCAATGATATTATATCATCGTATACGAAAAACGATTCTGAGTGGAGACGGTTAATCTGTCTAGGATAAATTATAGATTATTAAACATTTTCAAATCTTAGATTTCAAAAGAAAAGTTTTTATGAATTTCTAGCTTAAAATAATTTGCGAATTTTCGTGATTTTACGGTATGTTGTCAAAATTCAAACTTTGAATGCTTGTAAAAAACTATTGTAACAATATATCAGGAAATGAATAAAATTGTATTAACATTAACAGAAAAAAAAAACCAAAACAATTTAAAACTGAAAATGACAGTAAACAGCTCAAAACAATTGGTGTACATAGTTCGTCCCCTTAAGTGTTAAGACTAAGGTTACATGATGTTAAAAAAAAAATTTAAAAATGTTTTAGGCAATTTTTTATTCAAAATAGTAACCATTACATATTACATTCTATACATCTTCTTGCACAAACGCCCAATTTTTCCACGGCCAGTGAAAAGTCAGCTTCAGAAATGTTCTTGAACTTTTTGATCATCAATAGTATTAAATTAGAATGGTTGTATCACAACTTATGGGTCGCACTGTGTATATTTAAAGTGTCTAGAGTTATTCTTTTTTAAATTACTACAAAATAGGAAAACCGTTAATTAATGTAAATATCCAATGTTGTGAAATTTAAACTTCAAATGCTCTTAAAATGTAATTTACCTATCTATTTCTATTACATATTTTTTTTATTGATTGAGATTAACTTAAGAGAAATCTTGTATTAAATTTTCAAATCTTGGATTTAAAAAGACATTTTTTTATGAATTTCTAATTTTAAATAGTTGGTAAATTTTAATGATTTTTACGTTTTTTTGACAAAACTCGAAAGTCAGACTCATTAAAAACTATTATGGATTAACACTCAACTTTTTTTTTAATTTCTACTAAAAGCAACTTATGATAACCCTTATATCTATTTAATTTCCAATTTTGTTGAAAAGCAATTCCGCATAAAAATTCCAATTTTCCTTAATTTTTTTCCTCCGGCATTCGAAAACTACTGAAATTTTTTAATTTTTACCTCCCACCTATCAAATTTACAAATAACAATATAAAATATTAACTGAGGGTGCCCATGTTCCCATCACCATTTTTATTCATTTTTCTTTAACTTATTCTTTTTATATAGATTTTTTATTGTTAATAGTTTTTTGTGTGTATAAGAATGTAGAGATTATTAACTGCGGCGTTCAACATTTGTAACTATATATACTATGTTATTTTATTTGAAATAAACTTGAGTTAAAAGTTTTTAAATTAATATTTTAAACTTTGTCCAGCTTTCTCAGGAAACCTCCGATTCAACTTCATTTTAAAAAAATATATAAAATATACTATGTAGGTGTTTCTTGGTTTTAATGTATTTCAGATCACGGGTAAATTGGCGTCAGAGTTCGGTGACCATCGATTTGTAATCTATTTCGACTGAAAAAGTGACAATTCGCCTATGGTGGATTCGATATGTACCTAGTCTGACAAAAACGGTCAAGTAGTTTTTGTGTATATAAACTAGAAACATACCTAATCTACTTTCGTATTTTTTAAATATATAATTTCAATATTCGAGGCAATTGCGACGATTTGATACATACTTTTACCTTCTCTTCTTGAGTAATCAATAACAACCATTTTTATGTACACTAATATTGATTTCTACTAAATTAAATTGTATTATTTCTATTAACTGGGGCAGTCATTTATGAACAAAAAAAATTGTATTTCTATCGTTTAATCTCAAAATCCTTATGTGAGCACCTCTTTAAAATGTGAATTTTAAAAATCTCTTTTTAGTAATTCCTTACATTGAAGGTACCATGAAAAATTTAGTCTCCAGTTATTGTAATTGAACATTATAACATTATAACAATAACATTATTGTACCTATTTTGTCTATACAATACACCGAACAACACCTTTTGTTTGTGCGAAATAAGTGAAATAATTTATAAAATATAATTTTATTACCGGGTGTTTTTTGGGGATAAATCATAAATGAAACCACGATGAACCAACTCCATGTGACGGGTGTTGGGTTTGATAGATTGACTATTATCTAAATCTTCCTTAAATTTTACAAATTGGAAGACAATGGTTTTTTGGTATATAAACCTCAACCTTAAATGTTGCCGCTAATAATATAATATCTGCTGACCAGCTGATGATCAGCTGTTAATCAACTATGAATTATTGTGAATAATTTTTTTAGATTTATGAATCTGGAGATTACAGCTAGATTGCTTACAGATCTCTCCAAGACGAGAAATCAGGGGTGGCGTGTTTTAAGAACAACAGGAGCTACTACTCCTGCAGATTTGAAAATGGAAGGGTGTGTATCTACTACGCAGAATTTTATGCTAAGCCAATAATGTAACTTAATCTAAATATTATAATTATCTAGCATGTAAATATAGTTATGCCGTGACAGCAAAACAAACTACAATAGCTAAACATATCAATGTAACAAACAATTAGCAAGTAGGGATGTAGCCACGTAAGTAATATAATTGCAATTACCTTTTAATTTGTAATTGTGTAATATATAGTAGTAATTATATAGGTATAAATTGGCATAATTTGGAGTAAACTGAAAGCCACCTCTGCGTGAAATTACTTTTTTGTCCTAACTCCAATTTATTTTTTTTTTTTTTTATTGATCTATTTGTTACAACCCGGCATTTTAGGCCATTAGTTACAGTTTTTTTTTTTTGTGATACTTTGTTACATAGTTGTATTTACATTATATTTGTTTTATTAAATTAGTTGATTTTAAAAAATTAAGTATTTTCCTGTTTTAGTCGGGATTCGGACCGAGTAGTGAATCAAGTGTTTCTGTAATATTGAAGTTTATTCGTTCCTGTTGATATAGTTGGCATTCCGTTAGTATATGTTTGATAGTGAGCGGGGTCCCACATCCTTCGCATGTGGGGGGTTCTTCTTTTGCCATGAGGTATCCATGTGTTAATCTGGAGTGCCCAATTCTGAGTCGATTTATAGTGGTTTCTTCTTTTCGGTTAAATAAATCCAATTTATTGATAACTCGCACGAATGCACTTAATAAAATATTTCTTCTAATTTTTAATTAACTAAAATTTATGTAATTTATATTGTAATATTATATATTTGTAAAATTTGTATGGCAAAAATACAATTATTTTTAATTTTTTTTTTTAGAATTATGATAATTTTATAGTAATATAACCATTATAAAATAGTAATTTTAAGTTTCCGTTTCGATAACACTGATCATAATATAATCATAATAACAATTATTATATTATGTTGCATCTGGTCCTTTAGAGTATATTGTCTACTATTATAATTATTATATTCCAAATATGGACTACTACGATTTAAGAGCAAACATTTTTTATATTCACTAATGTAAATTGTACATATTATATTACTTACTAGCTGAACCTCGTCTTACCTCAATTTAACACGTTCAGATAAACTCTAGAATGATAATAAAACCCATATAGTTCAAATTTCAATGTGATTTATTTGAATGAAACAGAAATCAATAGAGAGTGATATGATAAAAAATGTTTTGCGTTTTGTTTTCCGGCGCAAAAACAAACGAAGATGGTTTGTAAACACACAAATGTACAGCTTACCGTGCAAAAAACACGGAAATTAGATTGATCCAATAGATTTAAAATTTAAATTTAAAACTTTAAATTAAAAAAAAAAAATTAGATTATAATTGTTTAAAACTATTAATTTCAAAAACTCTTCCCTAAAAAAAAAAAATTATTTTCCAAAAATTTACTTTCGTAAAAATCTTCTCCTGGAAATTACAAACAAATCAAAAAATGTTTGAGCCAAATCGGCCCGGCCGTTCTAAACTAATGAATTACTATATATTTTTCACATCATTTTTATATACGTATTTATAGAGATATAGGTATATAAGCATAAAATATTATAAAGAGATTATATTGTGTTCCTCGTAACTTTGTCAATGGGGAATAATTTAACGATATGGTTGGTGTGCCGTCGCCCGTCAGTCAGTCGACTGATCAGTCTGTTGTCGACTAGTATTTTGAAATCTAATTTTGAGCTAACTGGCTAAGCCACATATCTTATTTACACCAATATTATATGTCTTTGTGGGCCTTAGAAATACTTTTACACCGGAGCCTCAAAAATGTGATGTGGTACTGAATTAACTAAATATGTTATTACACACTGCAGTAATGGATCAATCCAACTAATCAGCTGTAATAAATTATTGTATTATTAGCAATAAATGTGTTAAACGAATTATATGATATTATTAGTTTGTAATAAAGTAAATGCATAGAAAATACAATATTTTTGATACTAATAAATAAATATAAATTTAAGTTATCATTTTCATTTATTACTAAATTGTAGATTATTATTTTTATCAATTTATAGCTCATAGATTATCCATCATGTTTATAATGTTTAATTTACGATCGAATTCTGATGAAGCCAGATAAATTAAATTTCGTCGAATGGGCATGGACTGGATTAATTTACCAAGGGGAAATTGTCATGTATGTTGTTAGGAAAATGGACCATATAAGAAAGCAAATGGAAACAATAAATTTAATTAAAAAAACGCGAGCCCTTGAAAAAATGATTTTTTGTGTATCCACGTACGCGTATTTGTTCTGGGACCAAAAACTTTTAGCTCGGTTATTTATATAGCAAACCCATAGAACAACATTTTTATACATTCAAATACTCTTTAGGCAATAAAAGAGCTATACTGTTGGTATAACGTCAATAGCTTTTGATATGGATTTAAATCACAAACCAAAGATTTTATTAAATAATTGTATTTTATAGTATTCAAGCTTAAGAGACTGAAGTAAAACGTAGTCCATATCCATAGTGGCATAGTGCTCGTATAATAATACACAGCTGTTGCTTGGTGAGGCGCGGTCGTACGCTTAATCTGCGGAAACCCGCCTTGGCGTACGTACCGGCCGCAGTTGCTAGCTCCCGGATGGGTGACCACTGAGGATTTTTAGTAATATAAACATATCCTTTCCACACATACACAAATACGTGTTACAACTTACAACCTACCAACTTAAAAATCTACAAGCAAAAAAAAAAAAAAATAGTAATAACCTCTACCCAATAACCTATGTTGTGCGGGCTCCCCCTAAAAAAAAAATATATATACCACTATTGTATGTTAATATTATATTTATTAAACATAAGCTTAATAAAATGCACTTTAAAAAATAAAAAGATATTGAACACATTTAGTTATTATTATATAAATAAGTTCTCAAAATAAATAAAGAATCGATTGCATATAATACATTACCATAATACATATAACTATAGTAATAATTATCGTCGTTCAAATTAAAATTTATTTTGTAAGAATAATGTGTAAAATATTCTTGTTCAAAATTAATATGCAAAATTTTATTAAACTGTAATCTAATATTAATAAACACTATAAGAAATTTTTATTTTTTGTATGTAAAACGATATCATTTTATAATCGACTTTCTACGAAATAAATTTTTTTCATTAATAAATGACAAAAAATCAGTTTAATATCTGCTATAATCAAACTCGATTAGACTAAACGAGTAATTTAAATATGCTTCTTATCATAAGTTTGTATTAAAATAATGTGCATAAAAATAAATATCGTTGAAATTATTGTTGAAACGCATTTTAAGGAATAACATCATTACTTTTTATTTTGATCAAATACATTGTATATTTTCTTTTTAATTACTTGATATATATTCTATAAATACATTATTTTTATTACTGGTTATAATAGTTTTGTAATATTATAATACTGATTGAATTGTTAATTTTTTGTATCCAATATAGGCGATATAACAAATCGCAATAGTGTTATACCATATACACGCAAATGCTAAATCGTAATAATATTACGATGACGCCCGAAAGTTCACGACACTGGGATCGGCGTCACCGGTTTTTACCGCGTTTTATTTTCCATTCCGGACGTTCCGGTACCCGGCAGTCGCGTGTTAGGGTCCGTCCGTTACGTGTTTCGGCAATCGCGCTACCGTTGGCCAATAAAAAACCGCTATTGTAAGTACGATTGTTTGAACATTTTTTACTTAGTTTTAATTTTTTAATTTTTATTGGTGTGTTATGCTGGTTTATTTCTTTCTGTAAATTATAGAACATGGATGATGGAATATTAGAATTTGATATTATGTCAAAAATGTCTAGAACAATTTTATTTATCAATTTATATATTTTGATACATTAAATTATTATTTATGCATTCATGTTTTCTGCAATGCCAGTGTTACGTCATTTATAGTATTTTTAATATTTAATTTTAAAAATATAAGATATTTTTAGTCATCACATTAAAATAAATAATTTGCAAAGAAAAAAAAAATATTGATTTAAAATTTGTAAAGTATTTTAACTTAAACATTGTGCTGGGACATATATATATGTATTAAGTTAGGTTATTTATTTATTCACATAAACAATTCACAGTAGTTAATCATCGTTTTAAATATTAGTCAAATACTAAAGCTACTAAGAACCTACTAATAATTAAAATAATACAATTTAAGATTTACTCCTTTCATCGCGTGTACTTACATTATATAATAAGTTTGATTAATTTATATTATATGTATACGGCATACATATTATGAAGGAATCAAATGATTAGATAGTATTAGTTTAAGTGAAATCAAAACTTACTATAAAGCATTATATTACTTTACTATAGATCAATAGATGGTAAATATACACAATTCATCTAAAATGTGATGGTATTAAGAAGTGTTTTATTCACCATGTATATAATGTATTGACGTTTGATCAAAGAAAATTTAAAATGTATTTAGTTTACTTCAAAAATTTTAAATCAAAGTTATATAGAAAATAATACTGATTCTAAAAAATACATATTTTCATATAGGTACTATATATATTTTATTCCAAATACATATTATAACTTAAAGTTTATTGTGTTGCAAATTCTTTGGTTTTAAAATTACATGCCATTTTACCTTCTTTTAAAATAAAAAATAAGTAATATTAATTTAAAAAAAGGCAATTAGGTAAAAAATCCACAGTTCACAAGTGCATATTTTTATAACTGTTAATATTTAACTGTACAATATTTATTTTATTAAGTATTTTCAAAAAAAAGTCATAGAGGTTATATCTCCCACCTCCGTTTTAAAACTCTGCTTTTTAATATTATAAGCCGTATACCTACTAATTTGGTTCCTACCTAATGACTTTCCTAAACTTTAGTCACGGCGTTTTAAATAGGCAAAATTAATGTATGTATTGTTTGAAGGATAATAATTAAAAATGTAATTATTTTTTAATAAATTCTGAATTTATTAATGTAATATTAGCTAACATCTACAAGATTTTTTTGGTTTTTTAATTTCCAACAAATATTTTTTTTTAATGAGAATATTATAAATATAGGAACATTTTATGTAAATTACTACATGGCAATGGATATTGAGAAATCGTAAATTATAATTTAATTTAAATAAAATATGTGGTACACTGGTGCATGAAATTGTAAAAAAAAGTTTTAGATGGAAGAAAATTATTCATAAGTTAATATCGTCTTGCAAAATTTTTTTTTTGTGGTTAATTTCACATAAAAGCGGTAATTTTGTTTTTGAGCTATTTCACTTGGTTTATTATTACTTATTTAATAGGGTTAACATAACAGATATTGAGATAATGTATAATAAAGTTTGTTTTATTGTAATTGTATGAAGTGTGAGGAATTTACTGGCTTCAAAATTTGTCTCAATTTTATGCTCTTTTATGTTTAGTGTTTTACAGAAACCTATCAATTTTTTTTTATGATCTTATCTACATTCATATATGTTTTTATGTGTTTATGTATTTAATATTTTATTCTGGGGTTCCACTAATTGCTGTTATATTTTATTATCTTTGATTGTCACCAGCCGTTGTTTGTTATTATATTATTTGTAGGTATGTTGGGTTCTGAAAAATCTGAACAGAGATACGTCATACGTCCACATTATATTTATTGAATATTATTATGTATCTATTTTAAACAAATTTTAAGAGATCTTAGTTTGTGCACAACAAATAACATTTGTTTGATCTCCAAAGTATACTTGAATGGTCTAAAAATATTGTAATACTTCAAATGCACCTGACTGCTGACAAAGGAATTCAAGATAACATAATGGATCATGGACTTTTGAAATATAAATAATGATATAATATTATAGGTACGCACTACTATATTATAAAGGTTTTTCACTTATGTTCGTTTATTTCGTAAATAATAATTATTCTATTCATTAATTTTAATGGAAATAATATGGATATAATACCATAGACTAAGATTAAAATAATGATTTAATGAATTTTACTATCAATTGATACTAATATAATCAGGAAATAATAACGTTATTGTCAGTTTTGAATACATCAACAAACCTTATGGCTTAAGCACATAATATAGTTATTATACGAGTATGTACCATAGCCCATAGGTACTTATACCTATACGTAGAAATACGATATCTTGCCTGTTATATTTTAGATTCTGAGCCGAGCGATGAATGTATTGATTTTACCATGATATGTGTTTTTATTTTTTTCCTTTTTTTAATTTTTTTGAAATTTTCACTGAATGTTTCTATAGGCATTTTATATATTTTATAACATTTTCAAAATATTTTGATTTGTTTTAAGCTGTTTACTGACATTTTAATTTTTCAACTTTTTAGTTTTTTTTTCTATAAATATCGATAAAAATTTATTTGTTGAGTAGAAAAGCTTGAAAATTAATATAAGGCTTCTAATACATTGTAAAAATAGCAGTTAAAAAATATTAAAAATATATAGTCACATTTTTTTTTTACAAGCAATCAAATTTTAATTTTGACAACATACGTAAAAATCACGAAAATTCGCAAATTATTTTAAGCTAGAAAATTCATAAAAGTTTTTCTCTCGGTTTCTTTTTTAATCTAAGATGTGAAAATTTAATACAAGGCTCCAAACATATTTCTACAATAGCAGTAGAAAAATAAAATAAATACATAGTCACAATTTTTTTTTACAATCATTCAAATTTTAATTTTGACAACATACGTAAAAATCACGAAAATTAATAATCTATAATATATCCTTGACAGATAAACCGTCTTCGCTCAGAATCGTTTTTCGTACACAATTATATAATATCGTTGGATTCAAATTTAACTCAATCCATTACAGTAACCCACTTGTAACCTACTGTACAGCAGAGCGACATCCACTTTCCCGCTTTTTTGGTTTCGAAGATGTATTTTCGAAAGAATTTATGTTTAGAATACAATCGTTTCATGAATACAACATGAAATGATAAGTGTAGCACAAAAATTAATGTAAAAATTAAATAATAATAAAACTAACTATTTTGTATTTTTGGCTTATTTAAATGTAAAATCGTCAAATATTTGCTATGCACCGTCTACACTGTATATATATATTTAACACTCACTTTAATAATATTGTGTTAACTTATCTAATGAGCATCAGAGTATTAAAAAAAAAAAATGTTTAACGAATTTAAAAAGAAAAGTTTAACTATACCAATGCTTATTTTATATTTTAATATCATGTATTAATGTTAACGGTTGGCACTTTTTATTTAAGAATAAATTGTTGCGTTAAGATAAATAGTTCATTAAACTATTATTCAACAAGTTTTGAATATTAAATTATTTATAAGTACTATGTAGGTTTATTTTCAATAACTGTGGAATGTAAGTCATATCACGTGTAGTATTTAACTTAACAAAAAGAGTATGTATTATTTAAATGAGTATAGCATATATTTATATGATTTACAAATACCGTAAAAAATTAAACAAAAGGTTAACTAAAAAACTTAATTAATTTATAATTTTACTTCAATGTCTTCTAACCAGCTGTTTCATGTTGTTGTTATGATGTTTCAATTGTTTCATACTCTTTAAATATAGTAATTTATATTTCATAGAAATGTATTTACCATTAACAATTTAACTTTACAGAAGGTATCACCATCATTACAACAATATATAATTTCATTTATTTATTCATCTGATTATTCTGTTATTGGCTTATTGTATTACCATACAGCACATTTAATTGATATTCAATCGTAAAAAATTTTATATTGGAGAAGAAAGTGAAAAATCTATCATATAGTTCTTACACGACTAGAGTACACAAATATGCTTCTCAACGTTAGTAATAAACAATATTGAACCATCATGGTTATATGTTTTATTAGGTGAATAATAGATAAAATGTTGGATTTCGTATCAATAAATGCAGGACATAGCCATAAAATAGAGATAATAAACTATAGTATTCCGAACTTATTTAAGTAGTACTGAAAAATGTTTTTATTGAAACTATTTTTACGACTTGCCAGCAGGGTATATCATATACTTAGGATAAGGTGCAAGATGAACAATTTATTAGTGCCGTTTAATTATAATAAAAAAGTGTCTCAAGAGTTTCAGAAGCTATTGGTTTAATAAAAACACTATCAACAATACTGTGGATACCATAATAATGTAATATCCAGAAATTTTTTTACTTTTTATATTATATTTGGTATTGTTTGTCGTGCAGCGAAATTTTCGGAAAACGATTGGTACGTCTTATGTACATCAAATATTCTTATTTTCTTTTATATACTTAAAAATGCAGTTATTTAAATTTAGATTTTTGGAATTTTTAGTAAGTACCAACACTTATATATATATATATATCAAATTTTAAAATATTATTAAATTATCATATTTATATACTGTTGTCCCAAAAAATAGGGTACACTTTATCACTTATTACCCTGTAAATGTATTTCAATTCTGTTTGTGGGAAATTAAAGGGGATTTATTGATTCCGCCAAAATTACCGGCTTAAGAAAAAGGTTTATATTGATTCCGTCGGCTATTAATTCCGCCGGCTACTGTTTATAAAATCTACATATTGATTCCGCCGTCTACTGTTTATAATATCTACACATTGATTCTGCCGGACACTGTTCATCCCCCTCACCACCAATTGTATGTCTATTTTAAAATGTATAAATGTAACTAATTTTGATCAAATTTTATGATATTTTCATAAAATTTGATCACATGTCTAAATTGAATAAAACTATAATAATTATATAATTCAAAATGAAAATGCATAATCTAATTAATATGTGAATATATTATATAATGTATAATCTAAATTTTATAAAATTATAATATAACCTACAGTACCTTCCCCTACAGTTCCCCCCAGGCTAATGACCTCAGTTGTCGAAGCCTCAACCCAAAAAAAATTATAATAATTATATGGTTCAATATAAAAATATATAAATGTTACTACTTTTGATAAAATTTGGTCACAAGTCTAAATTGAATAAACAGATAGTAATAATTGTATGCAGTTATAAAATTAAAATGTATATAAGTAACTACTTTTGATAATATTTGGACACGTATTTTAAATAAGTGAACTTAGAAACTCTCTAATTAGACTATACGTTTTGAAATACATATACAATGTGGAAGGGGGGGGGATGAAAAGTGTCCAGCGGAATCGATGTGTAGATATTATTATAAACAGTAGCCGGCGGAGTCGATATGTAGATATTATAAACAGTAGCCGCCGGAGTTGATATAAAATCGGCGGAATCGATATACGCCCAAATTAAAGACTAACCAATCATAAATTATTCCTATGACTTTACATTTTTTAAACTCATTTATTTTGCGCCTGCGCAACAAAACTTCATTTTTTTTAAATGGTAACCCCTATAATAAATATTATTTTCGGAGTGATCAATTTGTGTTGTAAATTTAAAATTGGCTAAATTAGAGCTATAGGTATAATTTAACGATCTTATTAAAATCAAAATGAGAAATAAAATTCTAGTATTGTTAAAAAATAAAATAGAAATTTAGAATTTTGTTTCCTGAAAATACTTGTTTAAATTATGTTATTTCATAATGTTTAACAATAAAATGGAATAATAATTTATTACTTGATAATAATAATTTTGATTACATCACGGTGTTTATAGAAGGAAATAATACGAATAATTAAAAAATAAAAATAAATATTCAAATTTAATAAAAATTTTAAATTAAAACTAATAAACTTTAGCCAAGTTTGAGTTCACAACAAAAATTGATTCATCAAAATGTCTTGAAAAAAATCGATCTATCTAAAAAGATATTTAAAATATAGGTGTTCCCATTTAAAAAAAGTTAAGTTTTTTTGCGCATGTGCAAAATAAATGAGTTAAAGCAATTTTAAGTCATAGAAATTTATGATTGATTGGTCTAGTTTAATGTACCGTAAACACATAATTGAAAGACATTTACAGGATAATGAGTGATAAAGTGTATCCTGTTTTTTGGAAGTTATAGTTTGCGGTGTAATTATAAAAACCCACGTATTAAATTAAAAATCGCAATAAAAATGCATATTACATTAATACTACTAATACAAGTACAAGTACAATGTACATTATTTACAATGTATATTGTTTACATGATAAATTTGTGACGTGACGTTTTTTTAAATAAATTATTTCAATAGGATTTGTATACCTACATATTATTTAATAGGTAATAACAAAATGTATTGAGATATTTACGCGTATTATATACGAAAATGAAATATAAAACAATACAAGTTATAAACTTAAAAACCTCTGAATCGAAACTCTAAACTCTAAATTGAAAAAAAAAAGGTTAATGATTATAAACATTTAGAATATTTGATGTTTAATGGCAATTTAGCCTTAAATCTTAATGTGGTTGGATAATAAAATAATTATAAATTCAGATGACGAAAAATTTAAGTTTTTATCTGAATGATTATTAAATATTTAACTATTTTAGTGTTCATGTGTTTTTTATGTTGGCTGTTAATAATTATAAAATAATATTATGTTTTTGGAATATTGTCATATATTTATTTGTTTGGTATTTGTTGAATTGAAAATGAAGTAACTTAAATTTTAAAGTGTGTGGCCAGGATGAATTATTTTATCCCGTCCTGAATTTGATTACCACTTCGCCCCTAGTCATGTACAATAAATTATTGGATAAAGATATAGGTATCAAGGACGGTTATAGTGAGAAAGGGTGTAAGTAAGTTTTTAAAAATTTAATACATTTTCGTTGTTTTGAAAATCATAACTTATGATGCCTGATCGACGAACTGATATTTGGCCATCTCAATAGATAAATAATATAATCAACAAATTAGATAATAGTTTTTTTAAGACCAAAACATGATATATTATTCGTGTATATATAGCTTACTCATTAATAATTTTTTCATCGAACTAAAAAAATATAGATACCTATCTGGCTATCTATAGCTTTTTATAAATATTTTTGAATCAAAAACTGTATAATTTTGAAAACAAATAATTAATAATTTTGAATGGGGAAAAAATATTGATTAGACTTCGTGGCTCGAGTACCATTATAAATTTTGAAGAATAAGTTAAAAGGGAGTTATTTTAAGCGAAATTTGGGGCAGAAAATTGAGATCCGTTGCGTCTCCTCAATTTAAATATTTGTTGGACGTTACCTTGACTGAGGAAATTGTAATTTAATAGATTTTCTTATAATTTAAGAGTCTCTAAATTTATTTTACACAACAACATTACTTAGTAATGTCATTCAATTATACCAGGTATGAACCACAGACAAAGCGATAACTGTCATTTAGATAGCGTATTTTAAGTGATTTATTATTTCGATTTAAAAGTAATGAAAAAAGGAACGATTTTTTGATAAATGAGAACACTAATATAATAAATTACAATCTTCAGCACACAAAATTCGATATTATATTAATGTTATTTTTTCATAGATTTTATTTGATTCCAATAATATGGTGTACATTTTTGACGTAGTACCATAAATATTTGCACTAGTTTACAATTTGTATTTATATTTAAACGACACTAACCAATAAGTAAATTAATTATTGTTTATTATAACAAAATCTAATAATCAATTACTTAATCAATAATTGACAATTTCACTATCACTAATACCTCAAAGCTCTTTAAAAAATGATCGTATACTATATATATATATATATATATATATATATATATATATACATAAACAAATAATAATAAATAATAATATTTATTTTAATAATATATTATTATATTAATAATATAAAAAAATTACAAACAGTTGTGATGTTTTCGTAATATTTTATTTTTGTTCTACTATTTAATATCAATACTTACTAAAAAATAAAAATAATTTTTTTTTTGTCATTGAGTATTTACCTAAGGTTTTTTAGTTATGGGAGCATCGTTATTTTTTTTGCGATTAACATTAATCACACTAAAAAACACTATCGTTGTATCAGACAAAACAAAATATGAATATTAATCATAGTTATTATTTAGTATACACTACTCGTATACAATTAACCTGGTATTATTTCAGTCTTATTTTTGAAATTTTAGAAAAGATGTGATGATTCTTGATCTTGAAGTCTTTAAGCCCTTTTAACCTCTCGAATATTAAAAAAATTGATAGGTTCAAAACTTGAAAAAACTTCATCATTTATTAAACGTCTCAAACAGTTCAAGCAAAATCATAATGGAAATACATTCAATTTTGAACTTAAAAGTTAAAAGTTAATGTTGATTATAGCTTAAAATTATTATTTTTATTTCTATATGGCTATATTTTCTATAGAAAAAACAGATACCTATTATCCATATTAAGCAATATTAATATTTTTATAAAAATGTATATTATGTTATTTGTTCATACTTAGTTGATTTTAATTTGTATTAAAATAATTTACCTATATAGATCAGTATAATAGAGTATATTATACTAAATGTATTTTTCTAGTGGTAAATTTTCGAGAAATATTTTGTACTTCTCAGTTACAAGTACTTTTATAGGCTCAAAATAAACAAACGCCGGTAACTAAACGAATATATTAAAATATTGAAATACAAATTTGTTTATTGTTCTATAATAATTATTTTTTCCCTAAATAGTTATTTTATAAAATATTTATATTTGTTTTTAAAATATTTTAATAAAAAAATTTCAAATTTATAAAAAAAAACTAACTTTATATATTATAATATACGACTTACCCTATATATGTATAGATAATACCCTTTGGGAAACAAAACTTTAAACTTCTATAGCACACTTAATCTAGCTAAAGCTATTTAATTTTAAACACATAATATCTAAACTATTAATAGATATTGCAAAAGAAAATCATGCTTGGCTCAAGGAATAGTCGAGATAGGCTTGCACCAAGGGTGGCACTTTTGTAGAGGGATGTCATTTTCAAAACTGTAATAATATTATAATATTAGAGGCGGCTTTCTGAAAAAATTTGATTAAATTTATTAAATTAGTTTTTAGCACTCTAAATACGTACTTTTAGTGGAGTCATATTTTAATTTTAAATAGAAGGCTGCAAAAGTTTTGACCATGTTAACTTTAAACTATAAAAATAGATCGCTCCGCTCACAAGCTAATTTCTACTTAAATTTTTATTCCGATAAATTTTTACCTTATATAACTTTATATAATCATACGTATTTGAGTTGAATACATATAATTTCATTTTACAGAAAAAAGATATGGGCAGCTAAATAATTATGGTACTTCAGTAGCGGTGTCATTTTATATAGAGATGTTTCACAAATTTAATAACAATATGAAACACGACTGCTGTAACTTAATTGAAATTTTTTTATTAAGTACGTAGGTACCTACGTTTTATCTACCTTTTATTACAGAGGTTTTTTTCCTGTATCATGGATATATTTAAGACTAAGACTGATCGTTGGCTTTTCAGAATTTATAATTATATTGTAGCATCAGCGTCTATATATTATTTTATACTAAAGAACTATAGACAAATTATTATCGTTACAATAAATTTATAAAACTCACACAATTTTATATTTCTTAAAAATTAGGAAAATGATAGTTTTGTTATGTTATTTCACCAATAATATTGGACTAATTTTACAATCAACCTGGGGAAAATGCTTACTCGAATGAGAGAAAATATTTGAAAAATTATCGTATTTCTCTTTAAACATATTTTAAAAAAAAATTTAAAAAAATATTCAAATTAGTTACCTACCTATTCCAAAATAATATCTTAAGTTCTTACTGCCAGTACCTAGTACCTACTACCTATGTTATTTATTAACATTCAAGATTTTTTTATAATTACCTATTCAAATTATAGTTTTATTTCTACCTAAATGAAATAAAAAATTGAAGATCATAATATTATTACTGTGGTAGTTAAGTAATTAAATTAATAATTAATATACAGTGATTGATTTAATTTTCGTTTAGTGTTGTTTGTGTTGTGCGAAATAGTTGTAGACCTAAAAAAAAAAATTTAATCGTTTTAATTTATTTCTTCATACTTGAGACATCTTTGGAAAACTATAAAAACTTTTATTTAAATAATTGTTTAGTTATCATCTGATTGGCGGAGTATTATCTTTTAATCATTGTAATCCTTCGATTTTCATGGTACCCCTGGGTTCGATTAATCGTTTAACGGTTTAACCAATTGTAATTTCGTTTTACGGAAGAGATATATCACATTTTATTATATGATATTAAACAAATCTTACTCTTCATTCACTCAGTCACCCTTCAGAGATTTTACATGACAGTCGACTGGCAGAAGTAAAGTAAATAAATGACCGAGAATTGTCATCGTAGAACAGGATAGCAAAATATCCGATTGTTCATGAACTTCACATACACGTATGTATGTATGTATGTATGTATGTATGTATGTATGTATGTATGCACGCATGTATATAAGTATGTGTGTATATAATATATATATATATCATTACCGGTGACACAATTTCCGCAAACGTAATTCAATTAACAGCCGGTGCATTTATTTTACCCGCTCACTAGTACTCTAATGGAATTCTTTACCATGTTCTCATACGATCCTATCGTTTTCATCCACTGTCTGTAACACACCCATCCGTGATCCGTATTAAATTTGACTAAATCTGTTTGACTGTTTTGGCACGTTCAGTGAAAACGTTGGCATTGGGAAATGGAAATGACATCTACGAGCCCGATTGAACGACAAGCACTAAATAATATAATAATACAAACTATATTATTGCGTATCTCGTAGTATGGTTCAATATTGAAATGTACACCAGATTTATCAAACAAATGCTCGTATTATCAATAATTGTTATATTATTTATTGCTATAATTATCTTGATATTGGCTGCACGTGATCATCTCGTTCATGTGAAATTTTATGTAAACCATGAAATAATTATATAATTTATATCATATGTAAAAAAAGAAAAATTGTTTAGTAAAAGTCACATGGAGTCATCAAAGCTGCAAATATCTTTTATAATTTTAGTATACCTATAGTATACCTATACTGACATTATTCTAATAAAAAATTATGTATTGTAATAATTGATTAATTTTTAACAAAAGATTCTTCATTCTTAAACTTTTGATTAATTTGAATTTTCTTACGTCAAAGAAAGTAAAATTAATAATCCATTTAAATTAAGTATAAAACTGCTAAGTTCCCTCAAAAAATGCGGTTTTTGTGTTACAGGTGGTGGATTCCAAGTTTTGTTGGCTACACAGGTAAAGAAATTCCACCATTCCACTGATCATAATATTCATTTTAAATCTAGTATCTATAAATTTACATCACTGAACCATACAATATACCTATCATTGTACACGAAAACATTTTTGAATTATGTCTTACTTTTTGATTAGGTTCACTTTACTCTGTAGTAACTAAAAAAAAAAATAAACATCTAGGTATGTACTTTAAATTTTTACAAAGTATTTATGTAGGTACCTATTTCCAAAATATTTTGAATCCTTTGAGCTATTTATAGACACTTGATATTTTCAAGTTTTTTTTTTTTATATAAAAATTGATGACAAAAGTTTTTCACTTCGTTAACAGGTCACCGTTTTGATAAAATTCGCCAAATCACAAACATTTTGATTAAGAAATTCATAAAAATGTTCATTTTATATCTGAGATTTGATAATTTCTAATATTTTTTTCCTCTGACAGTAAAAAAGTTTACCAATATGTTACATTCATTTTTAGTTCGAGATTGAAGTTCAAATTTGTATGGCATTTCATATTTACTATTAAATAAACAATTTGGCATCAATCGATATTTTGTTGTAATTAAACATATAAGCACGATACATTTTTGATTTATGAATTTTATTTTTTCATAAATGGAGTTAAATAATTTTCCGCATGGCCATTAAACTTGAAAATTTAATACAAGGTAGTTCCTCATAAGTTGTTATAAATCTATTTTTTAAATACCAATGATAAATAGACACGATTTTTATTACATGACCAATTCGACATCTATACTGTATAGTAAAGAGATACCCTTGCTTCTACCTTTATTCCTGTCTATTTTAAACAGTAATAAGCACTGAAGAACTTCTAATTATTTGACCCTTTAAAATACAAACTAGGTTTAATTTGCTACCAGATACAAGATATAATACAGATTAAAGTAGATGATTGGAGCATTTTTTTCTACTCAAATAGTGTCATATTTAAAAATCGTATTTAGAACGAGACAGAATGAGGATGTGGAATAAGACATGAGATTTTGGAGCTCAGAAAATCGTTGCTATTTTCGTGGTTTGGTTGATATTACACAATACACACAAATAACTTACTGTTAGTTACGCTACGGGAAGATTTTTCACATTGATCCCGTTCACTTTATTCTGTAAATACTAAATATGTTTTTTTTATATTGTAATTTGTCTTTATACGACCACTGACCTATATCTTCAGTGAACAGCACTCCGGTGCCTGAGAGGTCAATGTGGAAATTTTCGTATAGAATGTTTAATAAAATAAATCGTCAATCCGTCTCTCTAAATCAGAAAATATATTATTATTATAGCTGGAAGTTATGTGTGCACATTATTGTTGTGGATTTAAGGAGCATAATTAGCTTACCATGTATATATATAATGTTTCTTTTATCATTTACCACTCATTATTTCATAAAAACTATTAACGTTTGTTAAAATATTTTTTATTATCGTTCATTATCGTTAAACTTTTGAAGTTCATTTATTTTTGTATGATAATATGTGCATTTAAAATTTCACGTTTCGAAGAATAGTATTATTCGGAGTATTATTTTGATGTGTAAAAATCAAATTTTGGACGAGAAGTTTATGAGTAATGGTTTATAATTATAATTATAAGTTATAATTATAGCGCAATGGAATTGCACAGGAAAACCATGTAAAACTTACATAGATTTTGTATATAATGACATTTAAAAATCATTTAAGAATCACTTAGGTAATAGGTATGAGTTGTCACCAATATAACGTGTGATTTTCGTTTTATTGTTTAGGGGACTCTTAAAATAGAGAAAGTAAATATAATTTTGAATTCTGTAACAAGTCTTCTTTGTACTATCATACAATTTTTATCTTAGAACATGTTTTACACGAGAGAAATGTGAAACATTTTTATCATACTTATGCATAACACTTAAAAAATATGTATCTAAATCAATTAAAAAAATCCTTGAGATCTCTACACTATTATTTTTTAAGATGTTTACAAATTTTATTTTAAAACCCCGACTTTTTATAAATACAATTCTAATGAATTTCAAAAATACATATCTTAATTTTTTTTTTTTTTTGAAATTAATTAGAATTTTATTTATATTTATGGCTACCTACTAAGAATTATAATTACTATTTATTAAATTAGTATAGTATTTAACACATTGTAAAAAATATATCGCCTCGTAAATTCAATGTATAAACACTTCAATTAATAAATGTTCTGCTAACATTATTATACAATGAACCATTCAGAATTGTACTTCAGTCTTTAAGAGATATGTGATTTTTAATTCTTTAAAATATATAATAAAAATAAAATACTTGCTTGAACTGAGATGAATAATAATCATAAAAAATAATTGTCTTATCGTAGGTATTACATATTAAAAAATAAAAACTGAACAAATATTTTCAATATTTTCGATAATTTTTTTCACATATTAATGAGATAATCAACTACAACTTACAAGTGAATATTTATTTATTTTGATTTAGTCTCTAGTTTTTTTTTTTTTTTTTTTTTGATCTCTGAAAATTGATAACGTCAAAAATTTGTAAAATGATTGAATGCTATAAATTGTTCAGTGACGTTTCTATTAACTTATAAAATTATTGAAAAGATTTAAATGTTTTCATTTATCTTATTTTTTAATAGTAATCTCTGATGTTATAATATAACTTATAAGGAATTTCCTATAGGTTTCGAAACACGAAAGTGTTATAAAATAAAAATATAAAATTTTAAGATTGATACATTTTATTTTGCTCTGTTCAAAAACTGAAATCCTCATTTTGTGCCAAACAGTTGATAGATTCGGTCGCTATTTGAGTGAAATGTAGTAAAGTTAATTCCTTTAAATATAAGTTTTTATGTAGGTATTTTGTTTTTTTTTACTTTGTAAAAATAATACTATCAATAATCTGTTCTTGAAATTGCTTTTCTGTTATCATAAAACATACAAACACAATCAGACGCCTAACGAACTTGCTAATATATTTATCTCCACACTTTACATCTACAGAAATCTAGAGTACCTAGGTACTGACGTTACGGACGTGCGTACAATTCATTGCATTGCGTGGTTTCTGAATGCAACACAACCATTATACCAACCTTTATACGTGAGTGCTATTTTCCGTGTTGGACAAAGTAAACAGGACGCTTAGATTTCCTTTAATGTTTCCATACCATTAAATACAGTTTGTGTAAATAGCCGAAATATTTACCAACTTACATCTCATACAATATAGGTAGGTATATTTATGTATAATATTTCAGTATTACTCCCGATTTTGAAAACAATCAGTCATATAAAATAAAAGATTAGTATAGGTTTTTATTTGTAGTAATAGGTACACTAACTATGATTATATTCTAATATAAAATATTATTTTTATTTTTTATTTTTTTGTAAGGATAACCCGCGACAATATAGGCCATTGGGTGTGGGGTGGTACGGTAGGGGTTATTTTTGTGTATTTGTTTGTAGGTTTTTAAGTGGGTAGGTTTGTAACACGTGTTTGTGTATATGTGGCAAGGATATGTTACTAAAAATCCCGGGTGGTCACCCATCCGGGAGCTAGCAACTGCGGCCGGTACGTACGCTCAGTGCGTTTCCGCAGATTGAGCGTACGACCGCGCCTCACCAAGCCACTAATATAAAATATTATTCTACTTATAAAGTATAACAGTGTTGTATCCATATATGCATAGAATAGTGGGTGTCTAAAAAGACTATACCCCATTGGAATTTTATTTAACCCACCCTCCGTTCCGTTATTTTTTTTTTTTAGTTATATTTGTAGATTTTATATGTTGTGTACTAGAAATTTAATAGGATATAATCCCACTTGTACCTATAATTCGATCGATTATTTTGCAAGGGATTATTATCTGTGAAAAAAATTAAGATAAGTATCAAGGAATCTATATGTAGGTATAACCTATAGTTATTAGAATAGTCTATTCTATAATCAATGGTATAACTATTGGTATAAATATCAATGGTATATAAATAATTTACTAACTTATTCAATTTTTTTACGTACACTTTTTTCCTTAAAGTCAACAAAATTATCGCATTTGAAAAACAATTATCCTACTCGGTACCTATATCCAAAATATTTTTATCAAAATGGTAATGCTTCTCTCTGTAGTTCTTCGTTAATTTTTTTCAAGTAATATTCTCGATATCCAAAATAGTTTATAAATCTTGAGCATATACCGTTGTTATAACTATACATGGTACGTACATAGGCGTGTTTGTGTTCGAAACGGCTTAATAAAAACATTTTTATCAATGTTTTCAATTATTACTTCATAGCAATAATTTTCATAGGTTTTTAAACAAATTTGTTTTGATAATCAAGCAAATAGCAATAATACATCATTGATGTAGGCTTAGTATGAATTTCAACGTAGTTACGCGTATAGGTACATGCAACATTAACATATTAGTTTTCGAAGATTTGTAGTAGGTACATTCCGAGTCAACGTTTAGCACAATAAAATAAATCTTTTTGAAAAACGCTGATGTAGTTTTTTCAGTTTTTTTACACTTAATAACTCTGGGTATTAAAAAAGTTGGGTGTCATCCATAAACTGTGAGAAACGCACAAACGCAAAATTATGAACTTAATCAGTATTAGGTATCCGAGTAAAAAGTTGCTCAAGATAACTTTTGTTTTTCGTAATTTATTATTAGAAAATAAAAACTAAGATACTTTTAAACTGTCGTAGGTAGGCACACTGGTTTAAATTATTTATCGCACCATAGCTCGGGTTTAAATGTTTTTTTTAACCGAATGAGTAAGTATACATAGTCATTAATTATTACAAATGTAATATATTATATGCAAACATAATATATTACGTATCTATTTATATTGTAAATAGTGTAAACAGATGTGATATAATATAATAGTTCATTTGGCGAGAGAGGGGGGGGGGGGGGGTTATATGATACCTAGTATTTACGTGATAATGTATTTGCAATTTAGAGGGACTTGCTGCATGAAAAATCTCGAGTATTTTTTCATCTGATCAACAAGTGTTATGCATCATAAATAATATATTACAAGTGTTCCATTCAGTGTTTATTCGATAAAAAATAGAACATGTTTTTTGTGTATAATAAACAATACTTATTTTAATCTCATATGCAATTTTTTATATAATTATTGTAAATATTTCCAACTGGTAAGATACAACATATAGGTCTTAACATTTTGTTAAAATATTATTTAGGTAATCGTTTATACCAGTTTTGGTTTTATACCTAATCCACCTTAGCACCGCGTGTCCACGAATACCAGTGGTCTATGAGTGGGGTCAGCCGGTCAGCGTGCAAGAATATCGCTTGAGCATCGCGTGGATGACTTTATACCTCAATAATATACCAACAGGCTTACGTAGTGTTAACTTACGAAATATAAACATAATCGGTCCAAACATTACATCGAAGTTAAGTACCTACCTTAGATGCGGTAATCTTGGCCAAGACCGTACCCAAGACCGTACTGAAACCGAACCGAGCGTCGTCTGCATATGTTTATTATAATGTCGACGTACCTATATGATTCTGCGGCCATACCATTCTTTGCATACAAATCGCGATTCAAATAATAATTTCTCACGTGCGCCAGTAATACGACCGCTGCCGCTTGTATTCCTCGAGGAAAACGAAAAAGTAGAAAAAATAAAACGAATCGATTTCCACGCTTTATGTCGTACAATATGCCATTATGGCGTTCTATATGTATATATTACACGGCCGCGGGCCTATTATAATATAATTTATATATATATATATATCATTCCTGGTTGGAACGCTTTCGCGTTGAAAAACCATTGTATATCTCCATCACGTTGCCGTGGTGCACGTGACTTTTAGACGACGACGGAGGAGGCTGTATGTTCTTCTTTTCTGGATCTACGCCCCCTTTTCCCTCCCCTGCCAGCGACAATCCCGTCCGCATGCTTGCGATACCTACGACATTTCTTTCGCGGAATCACGAGGGTGTGTGGAAGGTACGATGTTTCACACACTTCGTCATCAGACATACACGCGCGAGCACGTACTCTGCAGTACTCAGGTCCGTCTGCGTGTGACGGCAGATTTACCCCCTCCTCCCACGATTTACGTTTATTTCTAAATTGTTCCCTTTTTTTTCTTCTCAATAATTATAATATAATATATTTTAATTTTATTAATATTATTTCAACGAGTTGCATTTTAAGGAACCTGTAATAAACGATCGGTGTAATACACATTTGTGTACTCCGTACATACTACCTACTATATGGGAATAAGTAAACAAATTAAATAGGCGCTTGTGGATTTATTGTGAGGATGCTTTGTCGGGTATGATCCGAATACGAAATGCACAAATCGTCCGAATTCTTAATATATATAAAAAAAATCAAGCTGAGTGAATTCGTGTACACCATAAGGATTATTTCTACGTGTTTACGTCAAAATGGCAACATTAAAGTAAATAGTATACGTATAATTATATCTTGTAACTTAATTTGTTTAAGAAATACCTAAGCCGTTGTTTTCTTTATGTGATCTATCAGATAAAAAGATGTATATTAGATACCTACACTGCACTATATCGATCTAAGGACTGAAATAAAAAGAGACTATAAAGCCTCATGCCTCATCTCTCAAAAACAGTCAAACGCAAATCTTGGGTAACAACTGAGGGCTATAAGTATGTGAAAAGTATATAAATCAGGATAAGACCAAAATAAAATGTTTATAAAAGATTGGCAACTAGAATAATGATTCTACCTCGGGTTATAAAATAGCTGACCGGGCTTGGTGGTAAGTATATTATAAACTCAAAAAAAAAAAATCGTTATTAAATATTTTGAAATTTATACTTGCCAAACTTATACAAGTATACAACATATACATACATAAACCGAAAGTTTCGTTGGCTAGAATTGTATCGGAATTGTATTGGGATAAATTTGTCACATTATTAATATCATTAAAATAATTCTATTAAAGTATCAACGCATCAGTTTTATTTTTAATTGTAAAATCTTTTTAAAAAAGAGCCATTTTAGTAACGTAAAGAAACCTTTCAAAAGTTTAAATATAAGTTATATTTTAATTTTTCGTCAATCATTAATTTAAGGTTCAAAACTTTAATTGAAAAAATTATTTTACTATCTTATAAATACACATATTATAAAGCTTGGAAATATCATGTGGTTGAACTAAAGCAGAATACTCATAATTCCATGAAAAATGAAGTTAAATAATATTTTATAATTATAAATAGTTTGAATATATTTTATAAAAAATAGCACGGTTACCTAATCTATGAATTATTGAAAAAAAAAATGATATTTTTATCATCAAACCATAAAAAATATTTTGTTTTTCTTGAATTAGGTAGGCATTTTTGGTAAAATTACTGCCAATTATATTATTTGAATTTATGTCAACTCAGAATACGGAAACATTATCTAAACTGCTTAATCCAATATAGATATTAAAAATGTTTTAAAGTTTATAAATTGCAGAAAACAATATTTTTGCTGTACAAAGAGTTACATGAATTATTTATATTTGGCATGATTATTAATACATGGAGAATTTTACAACGATAAATCAATATAGGAGCAGTTAAGACTTTATAGACTCCATGTGTACTAAGCGATTGTTAACTATATGCTCACATATTATGCAAAAATGTTCATCAAATATTTTTTTATTGATATTGGTTTGTTCTCATAGGTTCTTGAAATAAAATACAAAATTAAAATTATTCAGTTTATTTACCAATAATGTTAGCTTATAGCATACAATTTAAGAACTTACTCGTATATTTCTGTTGATCTTGTATCATCATATTAAGATATACTAATTATAATTTACAACGACTAAAAATTATTTAAGCTTGAAAACTATTTTGATACAAAAAAAACATTATTCACAATAACTAAAACATCAAATCAAATGAGATGTTTAGGTAATAGCTCTATAATGTATATATTTTTATTCCTCAGAATGGTCTAAAAATTTAACTGTTTAAGTTTTATACGTCATCTGTTTGTCACTGTTATTACAATTGTTATTAATTTTTCTTCTTTTTTTAAAATTTGTTCTCTCTCCAAATAATAGTTGATACTTGATACACAATAGTTTTTGTTAAAATCTCACTAAATAAAAATAAAATAAAATGTATACGTTTAATATTATAACTTTAACTATTTTTTTTGTTGTTGTTGTTTTAATTGGATAACTTTGATAAAATATAGCATTGAATATTTCATTTTATTACTTTTGTAAAAAAATTTTTATCTACTTAACAAATAAATCGATAAATACAAATTTAATCTAGGTTATTAAAATTGAGTTATAAAACTTATAGAATACATTAAAGCCTTTATAGGGACATCCATTAGCTATCTTACATCATGGTGGATGTAAACTTACAAACACAAATTTGAGTTATAAAGTTACTTACTAGTTTTTTGTATTTTTGTTCTTTGAACCTAACCTAACCTCTAGGTCTTCGTCAATGCTTATCACAAGTGAGTAGTGAACCATGTGATCTATTTATCAATGTATATATCCCTATATACATGATACTACTCCCTTCTCCAAGAGGAGACATGTGCGGTCTTCACTCCCACTTGAGAGGGACCTAGTTGGGAACCGGATGACGGATCGGACGACAGTGTGGGGATTTGGTGAACACGTAGAACCACAAAAATTTTTTTTGCACTTTGCTATATATTAAACCGATGACTGTGTGAGTCGTAGTCAACTGCGTGACCACTGTGCCACTCCAGCCCCAAAACAGTAATATATGTGTAAAATAATTAATTTTCCTTAAAATTAGGTCTTTAACATTTCTGTTAAAATCACAATTATTTAATAGAAAATAAAATAATAGTACATATAATACGAGTATACTACCACATTTTATAATTTATCACTAAGTAACCTTATAATTTTGTTTTTATTACTTTTATTGTTCATAATGCAATATAATTAATGTAAAATCAATGATTAACTATTGCATAAATGGCGATTCAGTAATTATTTTACAACTCAATTATTCATTTACTCACACATTTTAAATAAAACTACAATTCGTCATAAAAAAAAGGCATTTTTAGATATTTAATAGGTACCTAACTCATGGTTATTAAAGTTCTGAACTAAATTTTACTCTTTGAAATTCTTTTTGTTTTTTTTTTTAACAAAAAAATTACATTTAATATACAGACAGAAATATATCGTGACAGTCATATATTTATATTACTTAACGCTGTGTAATCAAAATATTCACATGTAGGTACATTAAATACATAAAATTATACTTATGATTTATAAGTTTTCAGATACGTACTGGATACATTTTACCCAATGTTGTTTTCAACACTGACACGAAAAAAAGGTGAAAATTAAAAATTAAAATTAATTTAACCATAAATATTTAAAATAATTTATGTTATTTAAGTTTAAAATTTCTATAAGGTTAGTATAGGTATACAAAAGTAAAATTCTTTGTTTATTTTAATTTTGGATGTATGTTGATAATTTATCCATTGGACTCTTAATTAAACAAATGAAAAAATAAGCTAAAGTGAGTAAGTAATCAATGATTTATAGTTAAATTTATAATTCTAATATTACATGACTTTATATCAGTTACATTCGTGGAATACCTATATAATTGGCTGTTTTTTTCAATTAAAATTGTGCTATTATTTTTATATTCTAGTTATAAATAATGATTATGCTGTGTGAAACATGAAATAATATACATTTCATTTTGACGAGTGGAAAAGATCAATGAAAGGACAGATGTTAAATACTTTTTAAAATATTACGTGTACCTTATATTTTCAAACACTATTGATATCATTAACTATTGTTATTATTATTAATATTATTATCATCATACTCGTATGGTTTTCGCAGACATTACAGCACAACAAATAAATGATTTAGATTTGAACTCAATCTTAAACAAATCAAATCAAAATTAGTAAATTAAACGATTAGTCAAATAAACATAAAATTATAATGTTCTAACGATTGGGTAATGAAGGTCGAGTGATCTAATCCGAGCCATTGCGTAATTAGAGACACTATAAAGTTCCTCCGCATATCGGATTATTGAAAGTCCAGGTCGGCCACGATCTTATGGTATATTGGTATTCCATATATATATCAATGTATTTCATGGTTTAAATCGTTAAAAGTGGTTCAGGCAAATGCAGGAGGATCTCTCATTTGAACCCAATTTCTCCGATATTTCCAAGTCCAGTACTGATCCTATTTATTTCTAAATTCTAATAATTTTACGTCATTTGAAATGTCTAGTGATCTACTAAATAATTTATTTTTAGTAGATTATAGACTCTATCTAAATTTTTTATACATTAATGTAATGTATCATTTTATTATGTCGAGAATATAATATAATTTACCTGGTGTTTCTAATCAAACTTTAAAATATTTCCACAAATAAAACACTTGAGTGTTATTTTACAATTATAATTTTTATGCTGAAAATCATTAGCTTAAAAAAAGTAAAATTTTATACAAATAAATAATACGTTAAATTTGAGCATAAAAAGTTATGTAAGCGATCATATTAAGTAATTTTGCGTGTGTTTATAAAATATACAAAATAACGCATATTGCTCGTTCGTGTAGGTATACACGTTGAATTTAAACGTATAATTTAGTCATACTAATTAGCCATTAGGAGTCCTAATGGTTCTAATTTTGGACTAATGAAAATTTGGTATTAAAAATAACGGAAATAACGGACATAATAATATTAACAATTACCTAAGTATAATTAATTAAAATAAAATTAGAAGTATTTTACTTTTGAAGAAAGTCAACTTCACAATATGTAACAGCATTTTATTTAGTTAATGATGATTTATTTTCATAAGTAACTGTTATTTTATGATTTATATTTTAAAATAGTTTGAGATAATTTCGTCTTTAATAGAAATAGTTAACTAATGTTTCATAATATTAAAATATAATTTACATAATTCCACACGATATGTCATTTTAGAGTTAGATCATAAAATAGTATAAAATTAGTGTTCACTTTTTTGTATGTTGTCACATTCAAAAAATAAATGTATCTCTTATTTATTTGAACTTTGATTTTATTTCTTATAAATTATAATATACTTAAACATAGATTGAAAAAAAGATATTTAATGATAAGGATTTTTATAGAAATTTACTGTAAAAATGTAAAATGTAAAATGTGATTTAAGATTTCGCATTTTAAAACACGATACATTTAATAATAATATTTTATAATCAAGCATAAAATATCTCCGGGACTTAAAAACACATAAAATTCTGCAAATCATAGTTTATTTTAAAATTGTTTTGTTGCTGTTTCAATATTATTTTTACATTTTTATATTAAAATATACCTATTCTATATTATACTATAAATGATTTGCAGTTATTGATTTGAAATTTAAACCACATTTAATAGTGCTATATCATTTTCGATATATTTTATGTACATAAAATATAATAATTAGTTTTCGTGCTTGTTCATTTGGACCTATACGCTATACATTTGTTTGTTTGTTTTGATATCTTACAAGGAAACTTGTAAATTTATTGGTATCTGAGTATCTCTATAGTATAATATAATATATTCCTTTAAAAGTACACACCTACCTATTTCTACTGCATTTTAAACGCTAAAACTTTTTTTATAATTTTATTACGATTTTCTCAACTTTCTTTTTAATGCTTTTGAATAAATTAATGAAACATAGAATAACGATATTGTGTAGGGATATTTTTATTTTCTGTAGTATTTTTTTATTCATATTTTTGTATCAATAGGTTGATTTGGTACCTTTTGTATGTACAAATACATTTATTTTATTTTATTAATAATCTCTAAACAATAAATTTAATTCATAATATTTTGATTGACCTTGTCGGAGTTAAACCCCACATCCTACTAGCCAATTACTCTCTTCACGATTCACAATTTTATGATATAACAGTTCTGTATACAGATTCTTGTTTTCAAGATAAAATAAATAAAAATAATACAATTATTCTGATTGATTTGAGAATAGTTTTTAGTTCATTTATAATAGAAATTAAAAATACAATTTAATATTTCTTTTAAAAAGTACAATAAAAACTATTATGTCATTTTCTTAACGTAGGTATATATTTTTTTTACGTTATTTCTGATCGAGAATTTATTATATTTCTTATGCATAGGTTACTAATATAATTTTCATTTGTTAGTAAACATAGTTGCAACCCACAATGAGTGGAAAACACATTAAATCAATTTAATTCAAATTCAAAACTTTTTGGTATTATTTATGTATATTTTTTTATGACTTTAATTAGTAAAAATAAAGAATAGATATTTAAAACAATTTATAGACAAACAAAAGAAAGAGCTCATATCTGTTATTTTACTTTAACTTTTGAAAAAATATTATTTAAAAAAATTCTTACTATAAAATAATATTAGATTCCTTTAACTAGATAATATTTTCATTTTTAAAATTACTGTTTTATGGTGTGGTGTTTATTTTTTTAAATTGCTCAATTAATACAAATTTAACTAAAGACTATAATATTAACATAAACTTTTAGTATAGGTACCTATGTGATTTACTGATATATAACATCTCAGCACAATTATAATATAATTTCATAAATTATTGTATAATTGAACTCTTCAATATACTTACGTTATTACTTATATTATGGCATTAAGTAATAAATCTCCTCAAAAGTATAGGAAAATAAAACTTTTGAAGCATTAAAAATATTTCATTATTTTATTTAGATTATTATATACTATTAAAATTGTAATTTTTTTCCTCTCAATGTGTACTGTAAATTATGTATTCGCATAAAAAGATACCGATTGTAATTATAGTTACACATATTTACCAAAAGGGTGCGGTCTCTATTAAATTGGTATCCCGCCTCTCATGACTAGTAATCTAAGGGTTCCGCGGTTTTGACACCTTTCACCAACACAAATTTCCACTTCCCCTTATGATTTCGTGATGGGTAAGGCAAACCTTTACTGTTCTCTCACTCCCTCACTCACTACTCTTTCTCTGTTTTATTGTTATATCTGTATATAGGTAAGTTATGTTTACACACGCGTGTTGGCCACGTTGGGAATACTTACCAATACAGTGTGGTATATAATTTTTTGCACACATTTTTTTCAAGAACCATCTTATAATTTTATATTGATTGTAAAACTTTAAAAAAATGATAGACAATATAATATAATATAAATAGATGTTTGATATATAATATTAATTTATTATATTTATTCAAATACCTATTTACCTATTGTGTGTATTTTTGTATGCAGTGTCGTGCATGTCATATAATATTAAATCATTAATGATTAATCTAATGTTTACGTACCTACTCTTGCAATTAGTAGTGTCTTATACTGATTTACTAATTATATTTCATTATAATCGAATCGTGTAATATAAAATATTTCATTAATATTAATAATATACATTACTAATTTGGTAATATTATAACAGTAGTTATTCAATTTTCACACCCATTTAAAATTATGGATGCATGTATAAGCTATTCATCATGAAATAAAACAACTTCCACTACCTACCCAATTTATAATCAACTTTATTTATTAATTAAGATATTAAGTTGAACATAACAAGCTCGTCAATACATTTAACTACTCAAACTAATGAGTTTAAAATTGTTGAATTTCATAATGATATATTGGTATTTACTATTAACTATTTACTATATAAAATAATTTTACAAGGTTTTTGATTTGAAAAATTGTTTTACTCGATTTTAATCCTTAATACACAACCAACGCCTGAATCGTATTGTATAAAAATCCCAAACGTATGTGTATTTTTTTATAAGTTTATTTACTTTATGGTTTTTCATGATTGATATGTATTAGTGCGCATGTAGTCCACGTTACAAAAACACATTCACGAAATAACTGTACATCAGAAATAAGAACATTCAAACAAGCTTATGAAAATTTATTGAGGTTCGAATATAAATTTGAAGTAAATATTATTCAGTGTGAAGTTAAATAATTCAATGATATTGTTTCAAATGAATTCCAATCTTATTTATGTGTTCATATGTTATGAGCAGTTACATATATGATTTTAATATTTTGTTTGTGGATATTAATTTAATTGATTATAATATACAATTATTTATTGATGTAAAAGAATTTATTGTAACTCAACATTTGTTATTCAGCATTATATGTTGCTAAGGTTATATAATATTTGTGTGACTGTACAATAAGTTTTCACAATAATCGTTATTGAATAATACACAAATTCTGTTTAATGAGTTTTTGTTTTTTGTTTTCCGGTTTTCAAATAATTTTTTATGTGTAAAAGTTGTAATCTGTCTATCAAACTTTATAGCTTTATACACACAGTTCGTTGAGTATAGGATATATAATAAATTGTTGCCTATATAAATGTTAGTCTTATATGATATTTGTTTATTCTTTGTGATCTCACATATACGAGGGAATAAAATACTAGCCAGACAGCCAGTAGATACGTTACTTAAAAAAAAAAAAAAACGTGTGCCCAAGTATTTTAAATTTTAATGAACTTTTTATAAAGGTTTTCCATACTATATAATAGTAGGATAGGTAGTTTAATTTTACTTAATTATTCGATAATTAACGTAAAATCAAATGAATGCTACAGTTTTGTTATATGCTTAGTATAAATGAACACTAACATTTTTTTATGCGTGTATTGTATATATTATGAATCCGAAGAGAATATGAGTATGCCTGCCATTTAATTACATATCTCTATAACGATGGAATCAAAACTCTGCGCTTTCTTTTCTCATATGTATATAAGCGAATCTCCATTGCATTAAAACTTAATTAGTGTTCGTATATACCTAACTATAATAGATCAGTACAAATGGTAAATTGGCGTAAAGTCCACTCAAATTAGTGGAATATCCGGCTTTTTGTTATTATCATTTTCACAAGTGTGTTTCAATTAAATGGATTTCGGTTTACAAGTCTCGGTCCTTTATGTTTATCTACGTTTCTCGTTTAATTACCATACAGTTCCCTACGTAAAATTATGTAGCACATACACGTCTTCATTAGTTAGTATTTCTTGATTTAGTTTTCAGTGGGATTTTCAGACTCAGGGCCAATATAAAATAGGCTTATAAGTTTGTAAAATACACTGTGAAACTCTACCTTTCAACAACCATTGTAAATACCGTTGCATTAACCATCTGTCAATAAGAATTTTACCTATTTTGGCTTGAAGCTTTCCAAAAAATGTAGAATATAATCCAATCATAACCATATTTTTTGGTGTATATGTAACCTAGCCATTAGTAATCAAATTGTTTTGTCATAGGTGGGAAGAGGGTTGTGAATAATTTTTAACATACATTATTTTATCATTTTAAATATAATTTATGGTTTTTTCTAATACCGAGTTATACTTGTGTATAACTGTATAAGATATTATAAATATTAAAAATAAAAATTTAATGGGGATCATATCCCCTCACTCTTTTCCACTGCTCAATTTTACCACCATTGAACCTATATGGGACCTATATAGGACCTAATATGTCTGGTACATGTTGATTGTATGCTAGGTATAGTTATACCTTTAGTACATTTTGTTCGATTACTTCGAATACCAAGATAAATTATTATGTTCATCAAAATATATTGTAAATCAATTCAGAATGAATATTTTTTGAAGATTTAAAAAAAAAATTTGTTAATTTATTTTTGAACTTCCAACTATATCCATATATTTTATCATTACATACAAGCTACAACGTGGAACTAAATCCTTGTAATAAATAATTCTAATTGTAATTGCATATTACAAATTTAGGTTTGATCCAAGTGAAATAGATGCTAAATATTCATTAAAGTTTACCTAAAGGTTGTTGTTAATTTAGGTTTCGTTAAACTCTCAAATTACATCGAAAAATAATTATTATTATAACGTTATTTGTTCAATATTCGTTAACATGCCTACTTATAATTACAGTTTAACATTTTTGACGAATAATCAAAATTAACGATTTGTACATACGGATTATTTTAAAGCAATAGGCACAATTTTGAAATATACTTGTTTTATGTTTATTATTTTTAAGTTAAATTATACAATATTTATAAATATAATATATTTTATTATATTTAAAATTTTATACTTAATAGAAATTAATATAATATGTTTAATATATACTTCAAAATTATAGTACAAAACTGTTTATGGCAGAGATATTTTTAAATATAATTTAAATTTAGTGATATCTATAATGATAATATACTTTGGTTTTGACAAATCCAATGATTTCAGTTTTTATTAGTGTATTTAAAAGTTAGAAAAATTTTATTGTTATGCATTTTTTAGTCTTACAAAATATATTTTGAGGTTCTATTTTCAATTTTTATGTTTGTTTTACTCATTCACTCTGCAATGACTAACATCTATGTGGAATATAGATTACGTGTAGTTACTAAAAATAAAACCAAAAATGTAGACTATATAGTAATGTTTTTGGAGTTAATTTTCGAATTGAATTACTTTAGATCAAAAAATTCATTTCTGTAATAAATAAAAACATTTTATTTATTGTACTTTTATTATAATTTGATAATTGTCATATATTTTGTTGATAATTATGGAATAAATATTTGAAATTTTGTACTACAGTAAAAGCTGCCAAAAATGCAAAAAATGGTAAGGGGTATCTTTGAGTGGTTCTTTAAACGATTGGCCTTCTGAGATCCCAGGCCAGCATTCGTACGCTGATATTTTTTAAAAATATTATCGGGTGTAAAATAAAATTAATAACTTTAATAAATTATATATTTAGGATGATTATTTTACTTTTGGGCGATACATATAATATATTATTGTGTACTATATTATTAACGATTATAATTGAAATAAAATACACAATATACACATAATAGTGCTTATGTAGTTCCCGAGCTTGATAATATCTCAAAACATTTTCCAACAATATAAATTTTACGCACGCACACTCGTAGTGACAATTTTATTGAACACGAATTAAATAATATGTGCCTGCCTGCCTGGACGTTTTTAAAATGTTAAGCGTATTTTTCTTAATTTTAGTACAAGTGTTTTATGACGTTCACGAGCCCTAACTTTATGTAATAAACATTCGATTGAGAAAATTGTACTCTTATAACATAATAATTAAGGTTCTCAATGTGGAAGGGTGTTTATTAATGTTGATTTCGTGTTGGAATTGCGTAGTAATGGAAATGACAGTATGGAAATGACTGAAAGTTAATACTGATGATATACCCTTTTCCTATATTAAACCGTATATATATGCATTTGTGATATTATATTATTTATTGATTAAAATATGTGTTATAGGTATAGATATGCTTTAAAATAATTTACTTGTACGTTTCATGAGATTGAATTGAACATAATATAAATATAATATGTAAATATTACTTGTAAAGTAGGTACAATTGAGATGTCATATTACAATGGGGATATTATTGGAGGATGATGGGAGGGGGCATTTAACCCTCTCTATTGATATTTGATTAATTCCTTTTAATGCGTGAATTGAAAAAGTACATAATATAATAAAAAATATTATCTGTAAATATTTTTGTCTTTTTTTTGTTTTGATACATAATTATTTTGTAATCGCTTTGCTATAATTATTTTATAATAAAAAAAAAAATAATAATAATAAAATAATATTTTATGGAAACTTTTAGCAGTAAATAATATTAGAAATACTATTCCCCCTTATCTTTTTTTCGTAATAATATGGGGATAAAATCGGATTAAGAATCTCTTAAAACATCTACTATCGATATATAGAGGTTTAAAACAAAAGAACGATTCCGATAACAACAGTGTGGGTACATATATAATTAAAACACTGTGGTATTTGAACTGATGTTTAAAAACTTGATTTAATTCTTGAATGGCCTTTACGTGCGCGGGGTTTCCGTCACGTTACACATATGAATATCAACTTTAGTGGGCAAACACAAAAGTAAGTTTATGAAATTTATTCACTGTTTCATCGCAACCGTGACGCAGTGCGTGGTGTTGCAGTATGACGGAGATTGCGATATTGTGGTCAGTGGCAACTGAGACTCACGGCACCACCAGAGACCTATTATATCCGGTCATCAGATACTCGTCGCTATGAAAAGCATTTTTATTAACTGCTTAAGACTATTTTTTTTTTACGTAACTTTAGTAGGTATCTTTTGCCTTTTTTTTTATCTACACAGACGTATCTATTCTAAAATAAATTTGAAATATTTGCGATATCGTATACGGTGAGCTTATTTTTTTTTCTTAATGCAAACAACAATAGTATGATTGTTAAATATATAAGTTTTTTTTATATGTAATTTCATTTTTAATACATTTCTTGTAATATACAAACTATACTAATAGTTAAATAAATTACTTTAATAGCAATATCAGTAAAAACTAAAATATCATCATGAAATATAGGTACTTAGTAATACAAACTGATAGATTCTGTTTTCGTTCAGGATTGTTTTTCATATTTGTAATTTATCGTTGAATTCAACGCATACATAACAATGACTTACTCAATTTCGAGTTATACTTGATTGTTATTGTTCTTGGTAACCTATAGAAAAGCGGTTACCTATTCTACCTCCTTTATGATGACTTAAGGAAATTAGTATTCTTGTGTTTGAGTTTGTATGCGAATATGAGATAAGTCATAAATTTATTCAACATAATAATTCAATGCTTCAAATTTTCTTCAAGTTTCAATTAAAAATCTGAGGAAAAAAATATTTTATAAACTACCTAATAACAAATTTTTAAATCCGGTTAGACATTTCTGTGGTGCCGAAATTTGTACATTTAAATGGGAATCAGAAGACTGTGGTAGCAAAGCATAATAATTTATCAGGTGCAGAAAGTTATTATATTCTTTTCAAGAGCACTTTAAATAATTTTAAATACGTATTTTAAACACTAGTAAACTCAGCATTTTTCAAAGTAATTCATTATTCAAATACAATATTTGTATTCAATGAAAATTCAATACTTTTATCACAGAAATAAGTGAAAATTCAATAACAGGTATAATATATATAATATTATATCTGTTTTATGTAATCTATTGCGTTCTTATAAATGTGTTAGTACAAAAAAAAAAATATATATATATATATTTATATTATTAGGTCCTATGTGAATTAATCGCATATTGATGATGTCGAAATTGTGCACGCAAAATAAAGTTACATTTAAAATTGTTTATAAATGTAATTACTAATTAGTAAGCAAGATTAGGTTAGAGAATCTATTGATTGATTTTATTAAATCGCCTTCTTAATTGGGACAGTTTTGTGATAAAATCCTCGTGACGTGACAAATTGTCCAAGAGTTTAAACTGTCTATCTGATAAACCTCTTATCCAGATCCATATGATACACTATATTTTGCATGATGATACTAACTTAACCAACTTTAAAAATAAAAACACCCACGATCTAATGACTTCGTCAAACATTGTATGTAATACATTAATAATTTATTTTAACATCATTCATTATAAATTAATATATTTTGTATAATCTATAAAAATGTTTCTTTGTACCTACATTATATGTAAATATGTTAATAACACTTTGTGCGATTTTCATGAGTTAACCTAAATAAACAAGTTATAGTTAGGAATAATGGGTTGCATGGTTTTAAAATACAAAATTTCAGAAAGAAATCAAACTCATATGAACGCGTAGCTGCAATAAACCACATATCTACTGATTAAAATTCCTCCTCCAATCACCTACCATAATTCAGTTTGATGTATGGCAAAATATTTGGCACAGCCCCAAAAAATAACAAATAATATTATCCACAGTAATAGTATAGCCAACTGACTAAAGTATAATATTTAACAATAAAATATGTACTTACTTCACATTAATGTGATTTATCTTTTAATTTATTATTTTTCTATGTTTTTAAAAGTAACGTTTATTATGATTTCACGAACGAAAATTTGGAGGTAAAAATAAGAAAACCACTATAGAAGTTAAATTTCATAGTTTTGAACTTAAGATCATGTCTTCAAATGTATTATTTCATTTTATTGAATCAATTTTGGTAAAATGTTCATTGGACATATTATATAACTACCTAGTACATATAATACATATTATGTTATTGACTGTGACAATGATTTAGTTTTTGATTTTGTCTCAGTTGGATAGAATAAAACTTGGACTTTATATCTCCGATTTGACGTAATTTCTTATTGCTATCTTCTCCAAAACTACTAGACCAATATTTATTAAATATAAAATATATGTATATTCATTATTATAATATCTGAAAATGCATAGATTAAGTTTGGCATTTCTAGATGGTGTCATTGAGTAATTGTGATTAAACTTACTCATCTACACAATACAAATAATATGTCCTAAATGATTGAGAAGATTGAAGAAGAAGTGCACTATAGTAAATTATTTTTGAAAATTATATTTAGTCATTATTAATTAAAAATTATTATATAAAACTATCTCTGTTATACATTTAGTCACACATCTAGATCCACGTTGTTTGAATAGAGGATATAGCTATTAAATATTTTAATATTGTAAATAATATTTACTGGAAATTATCATACCATTATTTATATCATTAGATGGTACATTTTTTACTGTATTAATATTCAATACAAATTTAAAAATTTAATAAAATAAAAATAAAAACAAAACGCTTTTACGATTGACTAGCGTCTGCCAATATTGAATTTTCTATAATAGTAAATACTATTAGAAAGCCGTCTTTCAAAATCTGGGCCATCTGTTCTCTATTCATCAGGAAAAAAAAACATCCGTACAATAATCATATTTTATGATGTAACTTTTAGAAATGTCTAAATATTATCGAGCAATAACATTTTTTAAACACTATTATTTTATACTAATTTGTAATGAATTATCACACTAGAAAAACGATTAAAAATATTATCAATTGTTAAAATGTATACTTTCCAGTATTTTTACTCTAACAAATAAAAATCTAAAATTCTTTATAAAATATTTATTTTGCATAATTTTAGACAATGTGTAGGTAGCGTCATCGGCACTACTGGGAAAAAGAAATTCATCTACACGACAATGTAGTGAAATTGTCTATTTACCGCGCCGGTCAAAAATTTATATAAGTTGATCCGTGAATGCTTTGTTATTGTTAGATTTCAGTATAAGTAGTATGTATTTGTATGTTCACAGCCAGCTTTTACGCGGTAAAAAAATTCTTCGAGGCGAAATGTTCCGCTCCGAAAACACCGATTTACCGCGTAACACAATACGGTGATTACACGAAATTGTCCATTTGCACCTTGCACAAAAATATTATTTACCGTATCAACTATTTTTTATTAGATTTTCCGTTTTTTTTTTTTAAATTTTTCAATCAAATATAGCTGATAGCTTAAGTGCAACGTAATAAGAGAAATTAAACATTTAAATTATTTTATAAATTTTTAAAACTAGAACAGTGTAACCAACATGATTAAAACATAAAACAATCTCCGAATGTAATTTTTATAAAAAATTAGCTATATTTGATTGAAAAATTAAAAAAAAAAAACTGAAAATCTAATAAAAAATAGTTGATACGGTAAATATTTTTGTGCAAGGTGCCAATAGACCGACAATTTTGTGTAATCACCGTATTGTGTTACGCGGTAAATCGGTGTTCTAGGAGTGGAACATTTCCCCTCGAAACAATTTTTTTTAACGCGTGAAAGCTGGCTGTGAACCTACAAATACATACTACTAGTATATATGGGTTTATAAATATTTTATTCTATTATTATATATGGACTAAATGAACATCATTAAGAGTTTGATGTAAATATTATTGTACTTAGTTAATAAAATACCTATTATCCATTAGTATTAATTATTAGCTATTTAGATAAACCCTGCGACCGTTGTTACACTCCCATCTCAAAGAAGATCTAAAGAAAATTCGTTATAACAATATTTAAATATTGCTTTGGATAATATTTTTGAAAAAATTCTACAAATTTAACATTTCGTGAACCTGATAATGGGTTTGGGAAATGTAAGGACAATGGTGACTTGAACATTTTAGTAATTAATATTAATCCATAAACATAATAATAATTTGTAAAAATGTTCCAGTATATCAAACACTATAGATCCAATAGGTCTGTTATACAATTTTTGTAAAACCGTTTTAATAACTGATAAATTACTCATTAAAAATTAAAAATCGACATTCCAAAATTATTAAATACAAATCATCTATTAAATTATTTACAGTTGTAAAAAAGAGGCCATATGACACTCTATAAGAAACACAATAATTTTAATGGATTCGAAAATGTTGCGTTTAAATATATTCAAATTTTGGATTTTTAAATATATTTAAACATTTTTAAATAAAAACATGGAATCAGCACGTTTTGTGAATCGCCTTGTATATACAAAAGACTAAACTTACAAAGGTGTTACGATGATAGTTTATTGAAAGGTGAAACATAAATAATATTATGTTAAGTTTTATTATAAGTCTATAAAAATGCATACCTTGTTTTGTATACACTCAAAATTACTGGTTAGGTGTACTACTCATATTAATTCAGATGTGAAGATCTCAATAGCTTTAACTCTTCTCTGACAGATCTTTTTGCAAATAACCAAGGACAGTGGTGGTTCGTGTTATGGGTCACATATGTACGTGTTAAACCAGCCTAAAAAGAAATATTTATTTATATAATATTATGTATAGATCAAATATTATTATTATTAAAAATCGAGCTGCTATAAAGTAGGTTTGGTGCATAGTTATTGAGTAGGCCACTGTAACAAATGTGTTAAATATGAATATAATTTTACAAAAAACAATTCTGAAGACTGATAAATCAATACTTTTATTTTTAAGAAAAGTTTATGTTATTTTATTATTGCTATTTTCTTAATTCAGTTGGTTGAACTAAATTTTTTCGTATTTATTTATAAATCAATATCGACATACCATAAAATTGTGTGAATAGGTTTACGGTATAAATAGTTTGAAATTAGTCTGTACGACTGTACCTATAGAAACTATTAAAATAAAAAATACTACGTAATTATAAAAAGTGTCAAGTCTCTACTATACAATTTTATTAATCTAATAGATGTTTGTTAGAATTTCCTAGTAGAAATAAAAAACATCCGATTTATTTTGTGTCTTGAATTTATCTGAAAGGTTCTATATATTATTGAATACTTTATGCGGGCAATCGTACACTAACGAACCGAATCGATTTTACTATAACTTTATTTCATCAAGGAGATTTACATATATTGTTTTTTTTTTTTACCCTTCGACTAATGATCCAGAAATAACTATGCATACTATGCAAGTAACTAACTGTAATATAAGGTGTGTGTTTTGCCAAAAAATCAGTTAACCATAATAAATTATATATGGGTTTTTTCATATATTATTTTTACTACTCAAGTTTCTGTTTTTATAGAAACCACTTTAAACAAATTGTTGAAAACTACACGAAGTGTTTAAAATGGGTTTAATGATGTATATTTACAAGGTAAAACGATTCAGTATCTTGGTAATAAATATATTTTTTAAGCATTGATAAGTTTTACTTATTAAGAGTATGGAATATTGTTCTTAAAGGTTTAAATCTCAAATGTTTGTAGTGTAAACTTTTACTTAATAAAATAAAAATGAAAATTTCATTAAAGTTTTAGATTTAATCATCGACTGCATTATAGCTTATTGTTTTTTATTTTTATTAAAACAACTTATCATATTTAAATATTCATAAACGATGATAAAAATCACTATACATAATTATAGATATGCAATTATTTATTTTATGGAAATACTCACATGATGTTGGTAGGTATGTATAAATCTATCAAATTATATTTAGGTAATTATAATATTTTATGTATTACTAATAACTTTGAAGATATATTTTTACTATCCAATATAGTAATATTATAAAGTACGAGAAATAATTTTGTTATAGCTTATAATAATTAAAAATGTATATTTTATATGTCATAATTATTGATAATTATAATGAATGTTATATTGCCTAATTAATTAATTTTTTTTTGTTTTAGATATTAGTTGTGTATGAGTTAACGAAGACTTTAGGTTAATTGATTAGTATTTATTGCTTAATATTTAATACTTATATAATTTTTATAAAGTAGATATTTGTTAGTTTATTACTAGGTTTTATTTATATTTTTATACAGTGGTTAGTCCACTGGTTACAGTAAGAAAATATAAAAATAGCTAATCCTAGTACTTTTAAAAATTATCAAAAAAAAAAAAAAAAAATGTATTAAAAAATTGGATAATCAAACGTAAAATAATGATATTTGTTGTTATTCAAATAATATTGATTGTAAAGACTAAAAATATTGTACTATTATTAGAATTATTATTTCCTATCAATAATGAAAATTTCAAAATTATATAATATATGTTTATGTTATTAATTAATTATATTTTTACATATGTATTTTTTTTTTATCAACAAAAATTTATCTTCAGTGACATAGGCCATTGGGTTTTATAATTATATATTATATATTGCTATTATAAGTTAATAATAACAATAAAATATGATATATTATGTGATATTGTTTGTAAACATAATAATTTGTAAGTTAAGAAATCAAAGTAGTCATATAAAATATTTTAAGTACTTTGAAGTACTTTGAAGTACTATTGTAAGCACTTATACAAATTGGTCTGAATTTCGTTAACGATAGTAATCCATTTTAAAAGTGATTATATTGGTATTGTAAGAGCTAGATACCTTTATACTTTTGTGTACATAACAAATGCACAATTAAATCAAATATTCATAATGTTGTAACATTTATAGTATTAAAATATAATGAACAAAGAACAATGAAGTTTAGAAAGTGTCAAAATTCGAAATAATGCAATTGTATTTAAGTGCCATAACTTTAAATATAAATCACGAATTTTTCGTTTATGCAAATTAATCTAATCATCACTAGTGTTGAAAAAAAATGTGTACAAATGATATACAAATTTTAAATCTTGTAACCATAACATTATAGTAACGTTATAATAAATTTAAGATCCTGATCATAAGAAATCAACTAATCTTATTACAGACTAGTTGTTGGACTTGTAACAATTTTTTTTTTCTAAGATAAAATTTAGATTAAAACACGTATTTGTGTATAGTTTCAAAAAATATGTTTATAAAAATATATTATACATAATTGTGAAAATGTCCCCATTGTATAGTAGATGTCAAATGTACTTCGTCATTCAGTAGATAATATTGTAATTAGTGTGTTCCATTTTGAATTCAGGAATAAATAATAAATATTGATCAATGCATACGTAAATTTATACAACGAAGTATATTTCATTATATAATTAATTAAATAAATAAGTATTGGTATTTGTAATTTATTTTTATAGATTTAGTTAATATTAATATGGTTTTTTGAAATAATTTTGCCAGAAAACATTGTATTTATTATATTATTAATTATCATAGGTACACATAAAGTTTATACCATATACTATTATTTTATTTTTTTTACTCTCGATAACGGCAAACAGGAAAATCCAATATGAGAGTAATAGGTAAAAAATTTCTTACGTAAATTCTTACAAATTAAATGTGTAATTTCCTACATGGCAGTAAAACTACTATATTATGGAAGTATGGTATACGGAAAAAATTACTTGTGTTGACAATAAAAATGAATTTATTGATAGCAAAGTGTGTTTCAGTTTTACTACTAGAATATTATTGAGAAGTAAAAAAAACTTCTATTTAAGTGTAGGCTCCAGAATATCCATGGGTATTTCTCAGAAATCGATATAATTATATTTTGTTTTTATCATCCACGTCATATCTATGCGAACGAGTATTTTCTGCTATGAAGAATATAAAAATTTGAACCTAGTAAAATTTGTTTGAATAATATTGAACTTGATTTGTGTATAGATGTTTAAAATTTCATGTTTTATTCCGAATAGAAGAAAGAAATCTGAAGGTTCAAGCATCGTATTCATTTTGTAAAGTTAATAAAATGTTCAATGTATATTTTAATACACCTATAAAGTATTAGTATATACATGGTGATCCATTTAAGTGGGTACACTAATTATCACGAAAAGTATAACCTTTTTTTTTATTTTTCAACTTTTAGGTTTATGATTTTCTAAAACCGTATAATATTAAAAATTTTTTTACTCTTATATTTACTGGTGATACCACTATCAACTTTTGATTTTTAAATCATAAATATAATAAAAATATCATGAACTAATAAAATAATTTTGATCATGAATTTACACATTATTATTTTTATTTTTTGTTTATTGGTTTGTGAGATAGAGCTCCTCAAAGTATTGGTGGTTTTTACTATTTTTCCAATAATTTTAAAGACCAAAAGCTATATAGTGATAAATTCGATATCGCTGAATCCAAGGTTACAAAATAAATAATAATTAATTAAAGATTACTATTGCACTTTGAACCCTAATCAATTATTAACTTATCGACTAATATAGTTAAATAAGATTTATTTTGTTACCTTGGATTCAGCGATATCGAATTGGATCTTGGTCTTTATAATTATTGGAAAATAGTAAAAACCACCAATACTTTGAGAAACTGTATCTCACAAACCAATCAACGAAAAATAAAAATAATAATGCGTAAATTCATGATAAAAATGGTTTTATTAATTATTTGATATTTTTACTATATGTATGTTACCATTTAAAAATAAAATATCATACGGTTTTAGAATATATAAGCTTAAAAGTTAAAAAAAAAATCAATAAAAGTTAATACTTTTCGAAATAATTAGTGTACCCACTTAAATGGATCACTCTGTATAAGCTTTTTATCTAATTTTTAATTAGAATTGTTTTTCGGAATTATTTGGAACGTTACCATATATACGTTATCTTATATAATATATAATATATGTGTATTGTATTTATTTATTCGTATGTGTCATGACAATTTATAAAAGAATTAAGTACGCTGTCAAGTAAAAATGGTCGGAAATTCCTGACTTGGATAAAGTTACATTGATCTTATTAAAATTACAGATGTAAATATACATGCACGTGTAAAAAAACATGTTTTTGTGTGGGATCTTAAACAAAACATTATGTCGTATGATATCAAAATTGTATTTAAAAAAATGAATTCAAATCCAAACGTGTTCAAAGACACCTTGATTAGCGCTAACGTAACTTCTCAAGATGTAATTACTTTTACACAAGCTGATTTATATACAACTATTAAAACGGAAATTATAAAATAATGATACATTGTTACCTACAAACTTATTTTTGCAATCAAATAACTATCTGTCATCACACTATTTTTATACATTCCAACTTATTATTTACCACCATTGTTGTTCATAAATTGACACATGTTAATGCATAAATGGATAGATACGATACCTATTTTATGCTATTATAAAATTATAATTTTTGTTCGTAGCAACGACTTAAATTGAAATTGTATTTATAAATAATGGATATTCGTCTGTTAGTTTGATATCTAGAAACTAGAAATCTACTGGACTGTTTTTAATAAAGGTACGCCTTGACCTATAGACTCCTTGCGACCTGGAGGGTGTTTTAAGCTTATTTTTTCAACTCTTATAGTCTTATAGGTAACTAAGGGTAACATAAATTTAGTTTTGGGCTTACGAAAATGTATTTATTTATTTTTGTAACCTAATTTATAAAGTTGTCTCATAGTTCACATGCAGATTACAAATGGTTACGAATAATAAAACATTTATCTTAATTATATATTTTTTCATTCGCTTATACGTAGTATGATTTTTGAATTCTAATCACACATTTTTTAATGCCTTATTATCTGTCAATAAATATTAAATAACTACTGATTATTTGAAATGAACTCAAACATTTGGTAGATCAACCAGATATGCAATGACAGCCAGCAGATCTGCTGAAACATCTAAAGGCCGAAACGAATGCCGGGATACTTAGCGGATAAGGACCTCTACTTTGAGAGATGCTGAAATAGGTATCTGAAGAGTGACTCGCATGACGCGAATCTGAACGCTTATGACAGAGTCGATCAAGAACAATAATAGATCTCAATAAAGCGGAATTAAATAAATTATGATTATCCATTATTTCGTTTATTTAAATGATTGACATTGGTTATATACTAGCCGTCTCTTAATAGCAAATTTTGGTATAAGCAATGCCAGATGGGATAGCTAGTATTTTATTGAATATACCTAATATATCTATTAGTGAGACGTCTATAGAAAGTTGGTCCCAAAGTGCCGCTAAGTGTTGGGTAAATACTTTTGATATTATAAGTTCAAGTACTATATTATGTTATCCTGAAAATTGTATAAATGGTTATTGACTTATTAACACAGGCATTTTTATTTTTAGCCATAATATTGTTTGTTTTGTATTAGTTTGATTTTTAATGAATATTATATTATTTGTAATATAATATATGATATTTATTTATCTGAAATAGAAATAATTCTTCCAATATAAGAAAAAATTATCACAAATTATTATTAACTTTTGAATTTAGTTTTCATTATTGGAAAATTATTAGTTAATTAATAATTTCTTTTTAAGTTTTGACTTGTTTTATAACATTGAATAATATCAGATAATAAAAACTTTTTCAAGAGTACCTATCAAAAATTAAAAATAAATTAAAACTATTCACAAATTACAACCTTACATTGTTGTTATAACTTTATATTTTTATTTTAGCAGGTAATATGTATCGACGACACGAGTCTCTCATTAGTCAGGTGACCAAAACAGCAGATGACGTGCCTATGATCGTGACTAGATTGGCGAGCACTGAAAAGAACGACATTGATTACTATCCTTTTTCACAAGTACTGCGAATACGTGTCCTACAGGTAATATTCAAGGATTTGGATACATATCAAAGAGGGATGTTTATACGGGGGTTAATATAAAATCTTTTTTTTATCATAAATATATAGTATATAGAAACGCGCGAATGCAATTTATACGCGCAGATGATATGTGTGTCGAAGATTATCGTGAATAGTGAATTCAATATATAAAAGGGTTTTTAATTTGGAAATTGAATTATTGGAATGAAATTAATTTATCGCAAAAATAATCTCAGATTTAAAACATTAGGTAGTAGTTTTTGGGTAATTTTTATTGGTTACAACAATCAATATTAAATGTTTACTATAAAATATATCTTTTGATTTAACTATGTGTTATTATACGGGGTGTTTTTTCGTAATATTCTATGAATATTTGATAACAAGAATAAGTTAAATTAACAAATTAATGACACTGATTAATTTGAATAATACACTATTTACTATTCTTGTTTGAGAAAACTATTATTTGTTTATATTGTGGAATATAAATTATACAACTAAATTCTGTTTTTTCATCTGTAATCTATTGCTAATTAAAATTTCAATTTAATGGCATACGTTTTCTTATAAATTACTGTTGATAAAATAACATTTAAGTATATTGATTTTTCATGGAAATAATTAGGGCGATACGAGCCTTCTGGTACATAATAATAATAAACAAAATAATAATATAACGATGATATTTTTTTATTGAAATGTTACGTATTGCCAACCATTATCGTGTCGATGTACTTTTTGTGTAAATAAATGAAAAAACAAAATAAAATATTACGAAAAATGCTCATCTCAGTTGATAGTAGTATTTGATAAAATCATCCAAATATTTAATGAAACTTTCATTTCATCGAAGAAAAATGTTAGCTGTTTGAATTTTATTTTATTTTGCGAATGATATTATTGGCAGTTTCTCTAGTTTTAGATTCTGAACGAAGTGATGAATGTATTGATTTTACAATGATGTGTGTTTTTTTTTTTTTTTTGTGTCTGTGTACAGCATAACTAGTCGAAAATTACTTCGATTTCAAACTTTGGGGGTGGTTTCCGATGTAAAATTGAAGATCCTTGGTGCATTATAGAGGTCAAAAGTAAACATTTTCCAACAGTTTTCAAAAAAATCGAGAAAAACAAAAAAAAAATGACAGAAAAACGAGAATTTTTACGCAAAATCAGTTTTCGACCAAATCGATTTTTTTATATGGTTGTAATTCAAAAAATAATCACTTTAAATACTTGAAATTTTCACCAAATGTTTATGTTAGTGTTCTATATATACAGTTTAATTTTCAAAAATTTTTGACTTTTTTTGAGTTATTTATAGACCACTGAATTATTCGATTTTTTTGAGAATTTTTTTTGAAGTGTCGGTAAAAAAATGTTGGACGACCAAAAAAACTTGAAAATTTAATACAAGGTTCCTTATGAGTTTTTCTTATTGTAGCTAAAAAAAATTAATAATCGTAAGTCACAATTTTTTTTAATAAGCTTTTATAGTTCAAAATTTTACGAAATCTGTCGAAAACGCGAAAATTTGCAAGTAATTTTGAAGTTGAAAAATCATAAAATTTTTTGCGTTTATAACTAAGGATTAAAAATACAACACTAAGTTCTCCATAAGTTTTCCTTCAAGTAGCTATAGAGAAAACTCGAAGTATCATTATAGAAAAAATTTTAAGTGCGTTTGAATTTTAAATTTTTACGAAATAGCGTAACGATAACGATTTATCCTGAAACGATTTTAAATATTTGTTATTATTCAAAAAGTATAAGTCCTAGATACTTGAAAATTTTACTAGTTATTAGGATTGGTATTTTCTTTACATGATTAAATTTTCAAAATATTTTGACTTTTTTTTAGATATTTATAGACGACTGAAATTTTCAATTTGTCTGAAAATTTTTTTTTGAAGTGTCGATAAAAATTTTTTGGCCCTATCAAAATACTTGAAAATTTAATACAAAGTTCCTCATAAGTTATTCTTAAAGTGAATAAAAAATTATAAGGATACATAGGCATTATTTTTTTTTATTAGCATTTGAAGTTCAAATATTGACAAAAATTCGTCAAAACCATGAATATTTTTTTTTTGTGTTTGTCATTACGTTTTGGGGCAGTAAAATTGCTTTGACTTGTAACTTCAGTACCTTGTTAAACCAGAAAGTGAATCTAGTTGATACTTTGGGGGATAAAAAGTAAAAAATTCTTAATATTTTTCTAAATAATCGGGATAAATAAACTAAAAATTAACGGAAAAACAGGAAATTTTACGTACAATCAGTTTTCGACAAAATCGATTTTGATTTTCGATGTAACTTTAAAACGAACGACCATTGATACATGAAATGTTCACTGAATGTTTATATAAGTACCTATATTCTATCCACCATGAAATTTTTAAAAATTTTGACTTAAGTTTAACTATTCATAGGTATATGCAATTTTCGATCATGATTAGTTTTTTTAAAATTAATATCGATAACATTTTTATTTTGTGGGTAGAAAATATTGAAGATTTAATACAAGGCTCTTAACATATTGTTACAATAGCAGTTGAAAAATAAAATAAATTCATAGTCACAATTTTTTTTTATAAGCATTCAAATTTTGAATTTTGACAAAAAACGTAATAACCACAAAAATTCACAAATTGTTTTATGCTAGAAATTCATAAAAATTTTTTTTTTTAAATCTAAGATTTGAAAATTTAATACAAGATTCCTTACAAATTTGTCAATCTTTATCACAAAAAAAAATGTCCACCGGAAATTCAAATTAAATTTTTATTAGCATTTGAATTTCAAATATTGACAAAAATTCGTCAAAACCATGAATATTTGCGAATTATTTTGTAGTTCAAAATTCATAATATTGTTTGTATTTATATCTAAGGTTATAAAATTTAACACCAAGTTTCCCATAAGTTTTGCTTCAAATAGCTATAGAGAAAATTTGAAGCGTCATTAGTCAACATGCAATGTTTTTGGAAAAATTGATTAACCATGCCTTGTGCAAAATGCGTCCTAATTGAAAAATAAAATATTTGTTTCAAAATAGAATATATATGACAATATTTAAATATAATATATCCTAGACTGACAAATCATCTTCGTTCAGAATCGTTTTTCGTATACAATGATACCTATCATTGCATTCAAATTTAATCCCATCCATTACAGTAACCTACTGTCATAGCGACATCCACGACTTACCCGCTTTTTTTTTTTTTTTATTATTATTAATAATACCCTCAGCAACATGGGCCTTGGGCTTACATTGCGAAAATTCTAAATTACAGAAATTACAAAAATTATATATATATAAGTTATATTAAATGTTGGATATAAGATTGACAGCTGTGATGAATTGAGAGTGATTGCATAGAGTTTCTGATAGTAGTTCGGATAGGTTGTGGCTTCTTCGGGTACTGTTGTGGGTACGGCATTCCGTGAGTTTATGGTTTATGGTGACTTAGACACTGCAGGTTGTGCATATTCGGGGTTCTTCTTTGGACATAAGGAAACTGTGGGAGTTTTTCATGTGTCCAATTCTTAGTTTGGTTATTTTTACTTCGAATTTTCTGTGAATTTTAAAGGGAAATGCCCAATTATAGGTTTGATGTTTTATATGGTTTAATTTCGTGTAAAATAATCTTTGTTGACATTTCTTTTTTATGAGTATTCGTATGTTACTAGAGGAAATGGTTTGTGTGGGCGATGATATTGAAGATGTAATAACATTTTTGGCTGCAAGATCAGCGAGTTCGTTTTCTTTTATGTTAGAACGTCCAGAGATCCAAAAGAGTTTGATGTTGAAGTTATTATGGTATTGTAAGGTGTGGATTTTATTTTGAATATATAGGCCAATGTCTGAAGGATTATATGTGTTTTTTATATTGTTGATCGAACTGAGATAGTTGGTAAAGATAATAGTGTCTTGTAAGTGATAATCGGGTATTATCTCGAACGCAATTGACTCAGCTGTGAATAAATACTGAGCAGGTGTAGGAACGTTTATACATGAATTCCGCGTTATCCAAAATTACTGCAGCGCTCGACACTGCCTTGGCTTTTGGAAGCACCCATGTACATTTTTTCACTTGTGGTGTTTTGTATTGTGTGAAAATATTCTTTTTTGTAAATAGAAGAGGGTGTGTCATATTTTTTGAATATGGAAAGTCCAGTGCTGGTTTCGATGAGATTTTTCCATTAAGGGGTCAGGCAGGTTGTGCTGGTAAGTATTTTGGACATATCAAGATTGTTCTCATGGAGTAGTGATGGTAGTATTTGAAATATTGGTTTGAAGTCGAGAGTGGGAAGGGTATTTGCTAATTTTAATTCGTGATTCAATGTTATTTCGAGTCTTCTTATGTCAAGAGGGTGTGAATTTGCAAGATTATAGATACTGGGTATTGGACTTGAACGGTAAACGCCAATTGACATACGAAGACCTTAGTTGTGGATTGTATCTAGTTTTTTTAATATTGATTTGGAAGCCGTTGTCCAAAAGAAAGATCCGTAGTCGAGTTTAGAAAGTTTAAGTGACTTGTATATTGTTAATAAAACTTGAGTTTTAGAGTCCCATGATGTGTGAGATAACACTGACTATCTCCCAATATGCGGTCTTCCTGTTTTTTGAGTACTACCTAACTATAAATATGAGTATAGTATGCGGTCTACCAATTTTATGTGTTATATCTACCTATAGTAGAGAATCCCACATCATTATTATTTATTAGTTTATTACCTACTATTTTAATATATTATGTTTTATCACTATTATCTTATTTTTTCATAATGATATATAATATTTTATCATATAGCAGCTAATAACATGTTAGTCGTTATAGTGTCGTTTGTGGTGAAACACCTTTTTTAAATTTTAACTGAACATTTTTTTAAACTTAAAATGCTTGTAAAAGAATTTTATAAAAAAATTTTAACTGAGGCCTTGAGTGTTAAATACTTGCAAGATGTCTATTACCTTGTCCGAAACAATTCGAGTATGGATGTATTTCCCGTGCCTAATTAGCGACGGGTCGTGCCGTACCACACCATTATTATTATTATCATTATTTAATATTTGTTGATATTTTTATTTATACCACATACTCTCCGTGTTGGTCTCTGAAATACTACGATTTAGTATAATAACCACGTCTATTCTGGTAGCCCGCATTTTCAGCGGTAGATCGCTGAGACAACTTTTGCGGTAGACCGCATATTGGGAGACAGCCATAACATTTTTATAACATTGAGACGTGGAGAGATTAAGTTTTTCAAGTTGTTGATATGGTGGGTCCAGGAGCATTTTTTTGTAGAAAGTATTGCCAAGTATTTTAATTGTATTATTATTAATTATTATTTATTTATTTATTAATATTTGGTAATCATCCATTTTTATGTTAATAGAGTTTTGATTTCGCTTACGAGTAAACACTGTGCATTGTGATTTTTTTGGTGAGAAAGTGAAGCCAGATATCAGCGTCCATTTAAGATTGTTGATGGCTTGTTGTAGGTGGGTTTGGACAGTTGCTAAGCTCTTGCTACGGCAATAAATATTATAGACATCTGCGTAAAAGGTAGAATGGATATGAGGAGAAATGTTCTGATGAGTTGGTGGAGAAATATATATTGTTGTGTTTTTTCGGTTCCTGTAATGAGCGGATTTTGTTCCACATTATATGGGAATCAGTCTGAGCATCTATTTTGGAGGTAAGGTTTCAACATATGTTATGGTTTTGTTGCTTTTGACCATGAATCATGTTTTAGCTCTGAGTTATTTTAACTTAATGTGGTCCTTGAGAGATCTGGTTTTTATAAATGTTTTCAGTGCTTTATTTTTTAAAGATATATATTGTTTAATTTCATTGTTACACCACGGAACTGGTGTTTTTTTGGAGGTTTTAAGTATCCGATTGTTTTTTTCTGCAGTCTCTATGGTGATCTTGGTAAATTTGAAGACTGCTTTTTCAATATCTATATCGTCATCCGTGAATTCAGACGAGTTGGTTTTTTCTTCGAGAAGGTTTGAGAATAAAGGCCAGTTAGGGCCAAGTTTTATTTTAGAGTAGATCGTTTGATATGCATTAGAAATCAATTCTATACAGTTTGAAAGATGATCATTGATCGCTATTATATATTTCATTTAATATTTGCCAGTATAATCTTTGTGATATAGTAGATGTGGAGTACGTTAGATCGATAGCTGAGAGGTTTCTATTGGAGGGATTTATTCTAGTATGATCGTTGTTATTAAGTATTACCATGTTATCTTGTTCTATTAATTTTTTTATAATTTTTCCTCTTGTATCGGTTTTATATGAACCCCATGTAAGACTGTAGCTGTTAAAATCCCCGACAATAATGAAGGGTCATGGCAATTGTTTGATAATATTTTTTTTTAAATCTGTAAGTGTAAAATTGAATTGATTTGAAATGTAGATATAACAGAGAGTGGTTTTTTTTCGAGAGAAACGTTTCTCCCGCCCCACCCGGGGTTTTTTAGTAATTGCGGGGGCGGTATTTGAGCAGGAATTCTGGGGATTGCGGCAGGAATTGGCAGGAATGGAGCACTAAATATTGGCTTTGGAAAAAAGTTAATTTCCGACTAGGGGTGGGGCTGGGGAAACGTTTCTCCCGCCCCACCCGGAGTTTTTCAGTAATTGCGGGGGCGGTATTTGAGCAGGAATTCTGGGGATTGCGGCAAGAATTGGCAGGAATGGAGCACTAAATATTGGTGTTGAAAAAAATTAAAAAATCAAAATGGGTGGGGTTGGGGAAATGTACGTAATATTATGGTCGACGATACTCTTACTGACAAAATATATACGGAATCTATTGTTTGATATGCACGAAACGAATTTTATGTTATTAGGTGATGTAAGATGGCTGAATGCTTTGATATATTCGATTTGTGGGATGTCATTTAATGAATTGAAGATGATTGCTTAATCTTTTTTCGGGAAGGATGTGTTTACTGTTGTTTCTACGAATGTTTTATATGTGATAGGTTGTGGATTGGGTGGGTGACATGATTAAATTAGAGTTGTTCATGATGGAGTATTTAGGCGAGGGTGGTTGTTGTTTCCTATTTGGTTATGGGGGCCGTAGTATAACAACATACCTTCTTAATTGCAATTTGCAGGGTGTTGCGTATTGCGTCGTATGTGATATTGCTACCGGAAGCTAAGAAATGCGATAAGCGAAGACCGAGGCACACGTGTGTATCGGACGGAGGTTACACACGTACTGACCTTCTCTATTGTTTTGATTGTATGTTTGGAATTCGTTTCTTTATTAGTTTTTCTCACATGTGTTGTGCCACTTTTTATAACTGTCTATTTTCTTTTCCCTTTTAAACCATAGTAAATTGTATTATTATTGGTCGTTTCTTTTAATATAAAAATTATTTCACAAAATTCAATATAAAAAACCCTAACAGGATACGAGTAGGTATCAAGCTGATCATAAGATGTTTGTCACTATTTCCTATTCTTACTACGTTTGGGAAAATGTAGTTTTGTATTTTTATCATACATTTGAAAGCAATGTTAAACCATCGTAACCTGAACGAAATCTGGATAACACACAAATTCTGACGTTTCATTAAAAGGCTGAGCAATTGATTGTCAAACACAAATATAACGTCTTTAAAGTATTAAGTACTAAAATATGCATGATTTTTAAAAGTGTAAAATATTAATTAAGAATTCTTTCTTGCCAAAAACTGTTTTAAAGGTGAAAATAAAATAATTTACTCAGTTTGCTAAAAAAAAAAAAAAAAAATGAACAATTAATTCAAAAATTAATTAATAATTTTAACAATTTTATATAAATATTTTACAAATTGAAAAATAATTAGTATATCTATATTCTGCAAATTGCAAAATGAGAAAATAAATTGTTTTGTTTGGTGTATCGTACATTGCTATTATTGAACGTGATTTTGAAAGTTGTAAATAACGATTTTATGTAAACGTAAATTAAACATATTATTAAATATAAACAATAAACATTTAAAAAAAATTATTTATAATACTATATTATTGGATAAAAAAAAAACCTAAACATGATTTAACTTTTTTAAGCATGTAGGTATACGTAAATATAAGTACTTACTACAGAAGGTATTTTATTGTTGGCACTCATCTATGAACATTTATGTACCAAAATATTCACTCTAATAAATTAATATCCTTGTGTATTTATTTATTAATTATAAGTTATGTAAACTTTTATTAGTAGTAACAAATTAATTTTGTGTTTTTATAAAATGAGCAACGAATATTCAATAGCATGAAAGTATCTCTATATTTCTTCTCAAATTAATATAATGGTGATAAGTAATATTATCACCAATAGGTATCTCAAATATTAAATTTTATTTTTATTGGACGGAGTAACGCTATTTTTTATTGCTATCTTCTTCGATACTACTGGACCATCTTCATAAAAGGATGCATGCATTAAGTATATTATTATTTATAGATGCTGTCATTAAGTAATTATGATTAATTACTCATCTAAACAATAAAACATGTCTCGTACGGTGACACTTGACTGACCAATAGACGTATACAGATAAAACTATGACGGCTATAGAATTTAAACTTTAGTATAGTATATTCGTACCAAAATGCAAGGATGCATTAATAAATTATTTTTAAGAATTCACATAAGGATTTTGATTTGGTAAACAAGTTTATAATATTAAAAAAGATAAGTTTTAAATTATATTATATTTTTAATTTTAATTTTCAATATTATACGTATCTAATATTACCATATGACCACTACGAAGTAGGTATTGATCGACAAGGTGGGTTACCAAAAATATAGCCTAAGACGATACCGTCAACAAGAACGTAATGAGCCTGATCGAGAAGACACTAAATATTTAACTAATGAAAAACTAAAAAGAGAAACAAATATATAACAATTTAATTGAGTAGTTTACATATTGATCCGACCACTGATATTTTTGGATATTTGTCTACTGGAACACCTAGTAAATTAAAAATTGGATTAATATACAATAAGTCAATAACATAGGTAAAACATGCATTTAGTTGCTAAAAAATACGTTAAAATATAGAACAAAAATGAAGAAAAATATTCCACTAAAAATTTTAAAAAAACTTAATTTTTAAACCATTCCGAAGTCTTACATGAAACAATGATGTGGTATTAAAAAAATTGTAACAAAAAACAACGCAACGTCGCACTCAAAACATTTAATCATTTTTCTTTAGGAAGTGTTATAGAATAATCTTAAATCTTAAATCTATTATAGGTGCTGTGGCACTGTTGCAGTTGGTACTCAAGGTACGTATATGACATTATGACGTATATAAAAATAATGATAATATTATATAAATTAAATTACTATACCTATAGTATATAATAACAGAAAATTAAATACTATTTTTTGAATAAATAATAGTATATTTTGTTCTATTATGAAACTCCATTACTAAAATATATTATAGAATATGTATTTTACATATTTATAGTTGAAATATTCATTAATATGCAAAATATGAAGTAATATACAAAATAAAATAACCACCATTTGCTTCAAAATAACGTGATTCATGGACATTACAAACAAAAACAGTAAACAAAAGTTCGAAAATAAAACACCAATGCAATATAAAATATAAATCTTAGCCGTAATAATAATAATAAATCAAAATTGAAACAGATTTTACTTCATAAAGTATAAGGTAAATCACTTGAGCTGGTATGTAAACACGAATTGCCATGTTGAATTTGAAAGCGGTTGTTGTAGCAATCTAATATAAATTAAATTTAAGTCATTTTGATCAGTTTTATTTTTTTCTCTGTACCTAATTGTTTTAGACTTAATGTCTAAATGTCTTCCTTAATGGGAAGTATATTTCCAATCTATTGGTTTAAAATGATATTCTGTTGTGTAAGAAAAAAACAATTTTCAGAGCAATACAATTGAAAGTTTTATATAGCATATTGCTCAATAAGAAAGTGAGTTTAAGATGTTATTTAAAAATTCGAAAGCATCCAAATTGAAATTACATTTTGAATATATCCTACAAAAACAAATAAAAACGACAAAACTTGCTTCTCATGGAATTGTTTTCCAATGCGATTTTAAATTACAATTGACATTTAATAGTTGGATAAAGATATGAAGTAGAGGGTCACCTATCGAATTATAGGCAAAATACGGTCTTATAATAATTGATTTCATATTTAATTTGACTACACGTTTATCCAAGAAGCAAGTAACCGTTATTTGTATAGACAATAGCATTTCCTATTTTTTAATTACCAAGGTATGTTTAAACTTTATTGACATATTTTATATTTACTAAACATCTCAGTTAGTAAAATTGATTAATTTGAACACATTTTGGGTGTATAAATGATAAATTTTATCCTTAATAATAAAACTGTTTACTATTACTAATAGTTTAAACATTATAGATCATGTTATGATACAGAATAATGAAATTTTCAAATTCACTCAAATTCATTGTAGCGATAATTGATCATCGACAATAATTGTTATCATTAAACATCTGAAAGGGCATTATGCAATGACAAATCTCTTGAAAAACTATTCTTTGAAACTATTCATTCTGATATTTCATTTACCTTTTTAACGATATAGTTTGTAGGTGGTTTTTCATTACTTAAAAAGAAAGAACTGAACATATTGAAAAACGAGATGTTTAGAGTATCATTCAATATAATTTGTTTCATTTACCAAACTTTTTTCTATAGAGGTGTACCTATAACTAAAGTAACATTCAACATTTAATATAGATGTTTTGCTATCCGAAAAAATTGCCGTATTTTAATATTATTTTTAAATTAAACTTATAGGTATTATTAATAATTTTATTACAAGCAATAAACCGGTAACTGGATAAGTATGTGTTTGTTGTAAATTATATTGTTTATCCGTAAGCTTTTGTGTATAATTTATTTCTTTGTTATATCATGCAACTGGCATTTCCGTAATTGTTTTCTATTCACGAATTTGGCAATAACAGTTTAATCACGTCCATATTACCATCTAAGAAACTTGTTTTGAACTTTGGCAATACATTCTGTGCTACTTCCAAGATTTAGAATCTAAGTTGTGGAACGTGTTTGTATTCCATTGATCGAGTAATTATTTTAGGGGTTAAGTATACTCAGATCTTAGTGTCACATTAAAAGCTTGATTATTATTATAAAATGAGAAAATACATTTTGTCGATGATTATATATGATGTTTATTATATTAACAAAAAGCTAAGAAATTATTAAAAATATGTTTATTTTTTTATAAACACAATTATGGAAAAAAGTATATTTCATTATGTTGTACGAGTATTATTATATACATTATATTATTATTATTTTACTGTATTTTGTAATTCAAATTTACAAATATCTTGTTTTGTTTTTGGACTCTGGCCTGTATTATTTTAAAAATAAAAATATGTTGTATTCTTGGTATTTTTTTTTATGTGTACTCATAAAAAATATACTACATATAATTTTTATAAAATTACATTTAAAAAAAAAGCATATTATTATGTATTAGTAATTTGGTTTTTGATGTGTAAACATCTATATTCACCATTTCCTTGAAAATGTATGACTGAGTATTTAGTAATTAAGAGCAAACAAATGAAAATATTTTACCACAGAATACGAAACGTATTTTGCTAATGGCTAATCTCGGAAACTATAGATTGTTATTGCTAATGTCTATATATGACATTTTATCAATAGATTCTATGAGACTCAGAATGTGTTTTTAGCTTTTTTTTTGTCGATTTTTGTGCAGTTTGTTGCACATGAATTTCGTTATTGTTCACAAAAATCGAATATTTTACGGTTAAAATTATTAGAAATATGGCATATCACTAGAAAAGCGTTTAGATGTTTCACATAGATCTTGTGTGTATGTCATTAGATCGTTAACAGGAGTGCAATTTGTTTAGTATAATTCAAGATTATGTTATATTTAATACTTGCAGGGTAGATAATAACTTGAATATTTTAAAAATATAACAATATCATTTGAGTTCCTAATTTTTAAAATAATGATGTCAATTGAAAATTTTACATTATAAAATAATACACACATTAATTACCAATGATGTTTAAATATTTTGATACTCTATTAAATAAAAATCTTGTTTATATTATGTATATTATTGCCATATTTTGCAACGGAGCCTCATTAATATAATAGCACCTATAGTGTGTATAATGTATATTATATTCTTTTATTCTTTAGCTTTGAAAACATTTTTGTTAAAATTTTTTTTTGTACATAAAAATATCGCTTGTACGTAGGAATTATTTAAAAATTACACTTATACAAAAATAAGTAAATACATTTTAAAATTTTTATAAAAAAATCATATAACATTTATTTTATTTTATTAGACTTATAAGTTTTTACAGTATAAAGTACCTATTAAATATTATAATATATATAATTAATATTATATAAGTCTCAAAAAAAATATAAACATTTCATGATAAAGCTTGATATTAACAAATACGCATTTTTTTAGAAATGTTTAAATATACGAAAAAAAAAAATAATAACTTGAACAAAATCTCACACATTTTTAGACATAATAAATAGATAACTTAATGTTATTATGTTATTAATTTTTATACTTATAGGTAATAACATTATATAAAGAAGATAGTAACATTGCATATTTCCACTATTTCATTATATTTGATTATATGTATGTTAGGTACAAAAGTGAAGGGGAGCGATGTGTAGTCAATCAAAAATTATTATGTAATGATATAATATAATATTTATTTTTGACATTAATTAAATATTCATAGTCTTCTCATTTCATTTCTGGGCCATTCCGTTCTTGTTGGTGGTATTGTTTCTGGCTTTATAGGTTTGAGGACCTATGATTCCACCTTGTCAACCAAATCTGAGTATATTATTATTATTATAAAAACTATGGTGTTATAAATAAATAATATAATATCTATCTTTTTTTAAGATTATATACTTGTTAAGTTTCTGCTATAACTAGCTAATGTCACGTTAACTCTATCCAATTATTATGATGACTATTTTATACTCTGCAACCGTAATCAACGACAAAGATATAAATATACAAAAAAATTAGAATTTCCGTTTGCTAAAATAAAATCCGTGTATGAACCTAACATATTTTTAAATTTCAAATTTTGAAAAATAACTTATTAGTGTACCTCTTTACATTTTAGAACAAATCATAGATTGAAATTCATTAAAATTACAAGAGGGCTAACATTTTTATCATAAATTTATTTAGTATTATTTCATAATAAATTGATATTAAGTACTTTACAGACTAAGCTATAGACTAGGCTGTATTGTATGTTCACACCCATTTTCTTCTTCATTAAACTTAAAAAAATAATAATAATCTTTTCCATAATTTAATTGTAAAAAAGTTTAGTAACTTTAGAAAACACTCTTCTTCCTCAAATGGTACAAAAAAAAAAAAATCAAAAAATCATCAAAGTATATTAATGATATTAATCTTTTTTAAACTTAAAAATTACCAAAATCAAAATTTGAATAAATACATGATAAAAGAAAAAAAATTGAATGAGCATGGGAGGTGAATCACTTTATATATAATGAGTATATTACATTACTGTATTATATAAAAAAAAAGCATTTTTAGAGAATGTTGTACATCATAGCGGTATTGATAGTGCTTGGTACAGGTTTTATTTCCTTGTTTTTTTTTTTTTTTTTGCTATACATTGTATTTTACATGTGAAACATTCAGCATTGTTGATTATCATACGATACAAAAACAATACATGCCAAAATAACATCGACACTTTATTTGTTTCTTTTATAAAACACACGTTTCTAAATCATTTGTAATCGATAGCCAGTCCAAAATCCAACCATTTTCGGACCTCCGTGTCCGAAACCAATGGAGTTATTGCTTTTGGGATAACGTTTTTTTCTATTCGTTTTCTTGCTGAATAAATATGTACACACGAAACCCTTACATAAACAGTTGCAAATATTTGAACACTAGCTCATATTGACTTCTTTTCGTTGTCGATTTCAATAAATTTAATGTGCAGAATGAACGCTTTTACATCCTCTTAGATGTCCAACAAGAGTATCTTATATCAGTGATAAACGTATTATATTTTGTAATTCAATGTGAAATTTATCAATATACTATTATTTATCGTTACTATTCTTGCCCGCAGATCGTTTGTGGTATACTTGCAGTCGTCATGGGCAGCGTGGCTTGCATAGAAGAGAAAGGTTCATTTGGCAACCTCGGGCTAGGCATACCGACTGGACTCAGTACCGTACTAGCTGCAGGTATGTATTATGATTCTAGGCGTAATAAATATCTTAGATTATGTACTACTTCGTTTTATTTTCATCGTGTAGCGTATTATCGTAGGTTTATAGTTTGTATAATAGAATATCGATAATATTAAATATAATATAGATTATCAAATATGTATATTATAGCATCCAGAAATATGGCCATATGGGGTTAGGATGACAATAATTCTTAGTGATGTATAACCATATAGGTAAACACTATATGATTTGATTTTTTTATAATTTAATAGTTTATTATGTGAGTAATTATAAAATCTTTTATTTTTAAATGGTAAACAATTCACTACCGATATGTTTCATACATACATTTAGCAACTACCACAACAATTTAGTGAAGACTTAAGTAATACGTACCTGCCAATACTATATGCCATCAATTATAATAACGTATTATAAATTTCAGTTAGTATTATAGTACAATACTTTTTGTAGACATGTAGGAATTACTTAATCATCTAATAACATCAAAAATAGTTGATATAAAGATAATACATAGATATGGATTAAATCACAATGGTTTTCAAACTTTGTGTGTTGATGACCCAAAATATTTACCCAATTTTCATGCGTCCTTTTTGAAAATAATGTTCAACATGATTCTACCTCTCCATTCCCTTAATTTTTTCAATTACCATAACTAAAAGAAAAAAATTATCTTCATTTAATTTTTTTTTCACTTATATTAAAACATTTTCTTATATTTGCGACCCTATGGTTGAGAACCACTGTCATAGATTGATAGTTGATACATAGTATGATAAGTATTATTAAATGTAAATGTCTGGGACTTCAGTTAAAATAAATAAAATAATTTATTAATGAATAAATAAATAGTTATAAAATAAACCTATATTTTCTGTATTTATTTGTTGAAATAAATAATAGTTGGGTGATTTTTGTTGCTTAAATGTGTCTATATTACTGTAGATAATTAATCTCTATTATGTCGATCCAACAACATATTTTGTCATTCAGTTCTTTTGGAATGTCTTCATTAATTAATGATGTAAAATAGATGAATTGATTTTTTTCAATATGTGTATTTAGGCTTATATTTAGTTTTCATTTTCATTCAGAATTCGCTATGCATAAATCTACAGAAATTTAAAAATGTTTGCATGCCAGTGTGGATGATTTTAGTTTTAAGTGATGTTATATATCGAATTGAAAACAGTAAGCATATGTAATATGTATTCATGAATTAACGTTTAATTTATTTGAAGGTAATAATACTCCATATAATAATTCAGTCATTATTCTCAGGCTTCAATTATAATTACTATCTATATGGCTTAGGGGTATTTAATAATGATGAGTACAGTATATATTAGTATTAGATTATAGATGGTTCAAGGGGATTTAATACTGCTTTGGATTCCGTACGTATAATTTTGTAATTTCTGCAGACATAAAAATATGTATCGTTAAATAAATGTTTTAGAAAATCGTCGGGACTTTCAACTAGCTCTACGACGAGAAGACAGTAATTCGCATTTTGCCAATAAAAATAGATTAGTTAAGTAGTTACAAGCACTTATAGCGCAGTCCCTGCTTCATATTCAGCAACTAACTCCTTCATCCTTGCTTACAAAAGTTATCTAAAGTCGAATATAAACAATATTCCGAAGTCTTAACTGTTGTTTCCCGAGATTTTAAAACTGAAGATTTTGTTATTTTCAAAATAAAAATAGTATTGACTTATTATCAGCCAAGAACAAGTGTCAAATGATATAGCAAATATATATGGACAAAAATTATTAAAAATTAGCTGCTGAAAGTTGAGTGCTTTGAAAAATAATTTTATAATAAATATTCGTTAAGAAAAAAAAGTCCCAAATTGTTACGAATAGTTTGCGTTTTAAAATAAATTATTGATTTGAAACAAAAATTAGGTGCGTTATATTATGCTCCGATAAAATAAACCATTCAAAAATTGTGATTATTCAATTAGTGCAAAAAAAGAATTTTTTTAATTTTTCACAGGGGTTCAACAAATTCAAGTTATGTATCGTCAAAAGTAAACAACAAATTAAGATAAAAGTAGTTCATACAAAAATAGTGTGAACATTTTAGTATGAAACGATAAAAAAATGTACGATAACAGTAGGATCATGATTTTGGTTGTTGAAAACGAGTTTTATTCAGTATGTTAAAATAAATATATATGAGTTTATATAACCTACATAGAACAAGAGACAGTGATTTACAGTCCAAAAAATGCGTAATTAATAATTAGTTATTATTACTTATATGTATAACCTATTTATATATATAATTATATATTTTTTTTTTAATAATAATAACAGTTCTGATTAATTATTGAATAGGTGCGATTATTTTATAAAATTGTAATAGTTAATAACAAAAACTAATACATTCCACGCGTAATATATGATGTGTATTATTTTAGAAGTGAAATTTATATCTAAACTTAGAATTCCACGCAGTTTATAACTTTCAACAAATACGTATTTCACATCACTTTTCTTTGACAACCGTCGGTATTTATATTGTTTATTGTCATGTAAACGAAGTTGTACAGGATCGGAAAAGATAAAGTTAAACCTTTTTCCATAAATTTATGCGGAATAATAGGTTGAGGATTATAATACGTTATAGGGACGCATAATACATATTTCATTATTACATACATGTATTTCAACAAACCTGCAGTGATGAGGTCAGCAGCTGGAACGTTGATGTGTAATAATGCATAAATAAATATAAAAAAGTACCATCGTATAAACAATAATTACCTGCATAATAATCTAGAAAATAATAATATGTACATATTATAATTAAATGTTCATTATATTATTACTCGTAACTTTGAAAAATTCACGTAAATGTTCCATAAATTTGTTTTGACATTTGACGGAGATCTCCAACCCATGAATTAAACTCGCTAAAAGCTGTGTAAACTTCTCTTAAAAATTTTATAACCAATGCAAGAAAATATTATGCACATCTTGGCCAAGTGAAAGATTCGATGAGCAATATAGAAAGTTAATTTTTGTTTTATTTTATGTCCTCTGGATAGATTTTCAACTTTTTGCTTTTATTTATACTTAACTTTTAACTATTGACCCTTAAATATTTTATAGCTCTCACATAAAAACCATTTTTGAAACAACTCAAGAATACTAAAACCTTTATAGGTACTCCATCTAGATATTTTTGTTATAATATTATTTTCATTTAGAAATCGCGTTAGAATTAATTATGTTTTTCCAATAAAATATAAAAATTGTATATATTTAAATTTATTACTTGACGCTTTTGCGTAATTTTTTCCATTTCTCAAAAATAATTAATTTGTTTTCAATTTTTAATCTTACACATGGTCGGCCAGCCGTTACTTCATACACGTTATTATTCAATAATATAAATTGTTTAAAATATTCTTATGGTTTTTTTTTAAAGGTTTCTATAAATGGCGTAACCGTTTTCCGCCAAATTGACCCTAGCCCGTTATCACCATGGCCGTTTTCCGCCAAAGGTTATATTTCCGATTTCCACCAAAAAAAATAATAAATTATTATTGAGAACCCCTGAACTGAATCCATCAGCCAGTAATGATTACGATGTACTCAGTACATCTACTGAGTTTGTCAAAAAAATCTCTTTTTCTTTTTTTTTTTATAGTAAATAATTTGTATAATAATGTATTATTTGGAAAACAAAAATATTGTGATATTTAATGTGTATTTTTATATAATTTTAATTTTAATAATAATGAGTGATGTTTATACTCATAACAATTCGTATATAGTAGAGTAGTAGACTATGCTTTAGAAAATACGCTGGGTATACCTAAATAGTCGAATAATAATACTTTATAATAGTCGTAAGATAAGAATTAGATAATATAGTTTATGATCAATATCTGTGTGAGGTGAGCTGGCGCGTGTATGATACAAGGTGAGGAGCTTACATGGTATGTGGATTCAGTTCAGGGGTTCTCAATAATAATTTATTAATTTTTTTGGCGGAAATCGGAAATACAACCTTAGGCAGAAAAAGGCCATGGTGATAAAGGGCTAGGGTCCTTTTGGCGGAAAACGGAAACCCCCCTATAAATTCAAAGAAGTAGAATGAATAATTTTCAATTAACTACTTTAATAAAATAATATTCTACTTACATAAATTAACAAATGTCATTCATATTTATCTATGATAAACAAAAACTGTTTAAAATATTATTATATTGCATATAGACAGAACACATTTTGAACATAGTGTTTAATTTGTAAAGTAAAACATTTATTAACCAACACGCCTTAATACTGGACATATTGAAATTCCTCTATAGTATACGCTATGTAGACGTTTCACTGTATACCTTTAATTATCAATAAATCCTATGATATTTTTAAATATAAAAAAAAAAACAATCTATGTTTTGAGAACTATAAAAAAATTTTTTGAATTTAGTAATTTATTCAAACTGTATAACATTTATTTGTCTTGCATTTTAAATAAACGGGTTTGATTAATATTAAAAATTATCTTAGGTACTTGTTTAAAACTGATTATAGGTTGGTACCTAACAAATAATTGTATTGTAAATATGTTTAATTTCAACAGATATTTATTTGAAGTTCGAATTTAATCATACAATGGACGTAATAACTAATAAGTAATAAGTAATAATTTTATGTCTAATAAACAATACAACTACAAGGTAATAATCATTAACCTAAACATTGTAATAATTTCACGGTTTTCATAAAATCCGCTCTGCAATACCTATATACGAGTAGTTTATTAACTCCAATGTAAATAATAATATTGCTATTCCACGATTAAAATTATTTTATCCTTAATACTTTAATTAAAATACAGATTCTGTAATATTTTAGCAAGGTTTTGAAATAATAATAATAATAATAATAATAATAATACTAGGAATAAAATAATTAACAACTTGTTTCATAAATTTTTTTCAAACATTATACTTAAACCTTTATCTTGTTAAATTATTAGATATTATTAAACTTGTACAAAAATAATAACTGCTTATGGGATTTAGATTATACACAAAGTTATAGTATAGTATAGTATAGTCTTAATAATGTAAATTAGTAATATCTACATATTTTATTGTATATGTGAATTGTCATTGTGACTATTTTTTAATTTCTAAGTATGACTGCTTTTCTAGAGTTTCATATTTTGTTTTTTTAACAATGCTGCAACATATTTTAAATACACAATCTGTATAAGAAAGTACAGTAAAAGTATGAATTGAGGGAAATTGTCCATGGACAATTCGATAAAAATAACTATCATTGGTTATTGTAAATGGTTGATCGTAGTTCGGTCACGGTAGAGGTGGTATTCAAATCACGACAAAAATTATTTACAGTGTGGTAGAATTTATGTTTGTGATGTAAGCATGCATTAATTATTAAACTATGGAATGACAGTTGGATAAAATTAAATAATATATTATGTTTACAAAAACAGAGTTCTTACCGTCATGTTGTAGGCTTTGAGGCTTCAGACGTGGTGTTGTCAATTCGAAGTGACACAAAATAAAGTTATGGCCTTTGTCACCAACCGTACGTCTTACGCGACACGATCCCCCCCCCCCCCCCGCTGTCGTAATCAGACATAGTAGGTAGTCTTGCGTACTACTCCAAATAATGTATTCATAATACAATAAATTTGGAATTTTTAAAAAGTTTTTCTCAAAACTATTATGATTAATTATGTAATATGTTGTATAAAAAGTATTTTATTTGTATGACAAACTACTTTTACTCACAATGATAATTGTTTTCCTTGTTTTTTTGGGCATTTTTATAGTTCTTAAAATATTATATGTACACATTTTAAATCAAGTATCAACCACTTAAATTATTTATGTACCCTTTCAATTAAAATTTCCCTGAAGAAAATTATCACTGCTTAAGTATTTGGATATTTATTCCAATTATCCAATTGTAACGGTGTCGGAAGCGTCGTAAAGGGATTCAATTGTGTTTATTTAACATACTTGGCATATACAGGGTGATTCTTTTAAGTGGATACACTAATTATCTCGAAAAGTATTGACTTTTTTCAAAATATTTTTTTACATGGTTTCAAGTTGTTAAAAAACCAACGTTTTTATTAAAAAATTATGTTTTTAAATATTTTTTATCCTTATAATTTTTTAATAAAAACGTTGGTTTTTTAACATCATGAAACTTTGTAAAAAAATATTTTCAAAAAGTATTGATACTTTTTGAAATAATGAGTGGTTTATGATAAAAAAATCTCCCTGTATTATAATATTGTACTCGCTAGTTGCTACTATTATAGCGGACGACGTAAATTGTATTTCGCCTAAGTTCAGATTGGTTTTGGAAGGAATTTGTTTACAAGTAGCTTAATGTTTATCTGTTTAAGTTAGTCTATTAATTATTAATCACTGATAAACGTAGTATGTTATGTATACATAGCTGGTTGTTTAGTTATAATCTTTTCGTATTGATGTGATGATTCTAGGTGGTCAGTTGTTGAATGTTGATCTGAGATATTTTACAATCGTAAATGATAGGATTTGAATATCATTGAAAGTTACAGTTCGAAATTGTTCTTATTATTAACACATTGACATAATGTTATTGTGCTATTGATTATGTTTGGTTGACTTTTAACCAGTACTTTTTATACCAATCTTTCATTGTATTATGTAAAATATGTAAAATAAAAAGTGATGTGAATGAAAAGATGATGAAAGTTATAAAAGGGTCATAGTACTTCTTAATTTTAATTATTTCAATCACAGTTTACATCACGGAGTTATATTAATTTATCTTAGTTCGTGGTCTACATTGCTCATAGTAAATTATACAATATTTAAGATAACGATTTTGTTTTAAACCTATAATTACCTAGGCGCTAGGCATTGCAAAGCGAGTTATGGTTAAATTATGTTTTAAGTTATAACTTTTCACTAAATAATTTATTTCCTTAAGTATTCAATAAAAATTCGTTTTAATTTTTCAATGGTTTTTCGAATTGAAGTATTTCCATTAGTTGAATAATTTTACCTTACAAAAGTAAAAAGGTAGGTATTCCTATTCCAGTGGAAATTTTCTTGTTAACGATGCCGAACAATTTAAAATTGTTTATACCTTTCATCTGCGTGACTTACATAATAATATATCATCAAAATATGGATCCAAAAAGATCAATTTTAAAGAATAAAATGATCAATACGCACAAGAGATAATAATTTTTATAATATTAATAATTTTTGTATGTCTTACATTTTAGCCAATTTTTAGGTACATCTTACATTGGATATACCTATGTAATAGAATAAGAAATGTTGTTTTTAAGTTACTTATTTAAATATATACATTTTAGCAGAAGTGGAGTGAACAGGCCCTCATTGTCATGGAGGATTGGTTTAGTTTTTACCGTTTTAATAACGTTTCCTATGCATTTTTGTTATTTCTCCCAAGAACGTAATAATATCCATGTTTGCTGAATATATTTTAGCAAATTTTATTTTAAAAAAAACAGCATATCCACCATACATTAAGCCTGATCCTCCTTCGAACGAACCAAGATGATTACCAATAGTACAGAACCATTCTCATGAATGGCAAATTTTACTATTTGTATTACTAGTATATTTACCTAGTTTATAATTAGATATATGGGTTAAAAGTCGGTCCCATCAATCGAAGACTAAAACGTGGTTGTCTTCATGACGTCCTAAATTAGATTATCTTCAATGAAAATTGTATTTTAGATCGTTCATTGCTTGTAACACTATCTTATATCTATTAATGTATATCGCTAATTTTTTAACCTAGTTATTTACTACATATTATGTTAATATCGTTTTTATAAATACCTAACAATTTAGTAAATTATACTTAAGTTTAGATGACTTAGTCAGGAAAACTTTATAAATAATAATAGAAACAAAAAAATTAGATATCGATGTATATTGAAATGCTTATAATGAACACATAGCTTACTTTAATCTACAATCAAATTAACAAAAAACGAGAAATTGCATCTCATTAAATCATCTCTAATATTAAAACATGAAACATGTAAGTGCATAAAAAGCACAGACATGAGCTATTAAAACACAGAAAATCAAATTTCAAGTTTAACTTTAGGTTACTCATTATCATATAATATTACTAAAATATCAATTATTAATTACTATTATATTATTTATATTAGTAAACTTTTAGTTATATTTATTTGCAAATTTATTTTCTGAACTTATAGGATGTTTAATTTTCTGCTTTTGGGTTATGTTTAGGTCATATTTTGCGTTTATGGGCTATAGTCGGTCTTAGTTATTTCTTTGTTAATCAAAAAATATTAATAGTAGATACTTGAAATATTCTACTAAAACTTATATTATTATAATTTTTTAAACAGGACATTTAAATTTTCAAAATTTCTTAACTAACTTTAAGTTATTAAGATATTAGATACTTGTAATTATTTGTTTCATGAAATTGATCTATGTATAATTACAGTAGATACGTTAATATTCACACATAATTTATTATATACGCTTATTCAATGAATTCGACAGCAAAGTTAGTTCATCATATGGAATTTTAGATTTTATATGCCGTATGACTATTCAATTAGGTACTGATCCACTTGTGTACCGTGTACTCTATTAGCTCAAAAACGTTTTATACCCTTACAATAGGTTTTTTTTTTATGAAAATTTAGTTCAAATTTAACAAAAACACACATCACACCACACACCATATACAATACATTGACTTTTCAATGATGAGTAGGCACACCCGAAAGAGAGAGTTTTCCATGGTTTTCTTTAAATTTTGAAAATAAAAACTTTGGAGTAAGCAACCTCTTTTCATATTTCTGAATCAGTCCATATCACATAACCATATTTTCAAACTGTTACCTATAATATTGTTAAAATGTTTTAAACTTTTCCAATTCTATTTAAAAATCTATGATTAAACCTAATAAAATATTATACGAGTATAACAGAGTTATAAATAAAAACAATAATTGTTAGGTATCCTACAAAATCAATATTTAAGGCTTATGTATATTACATGAAATATAATAATATATAGCAATTATGTGTTTTAATTAAAACACATAATTATGTGTAATAATAACATTAATATTATGCAAATATAATTTTTTAAACTTTAAAATATGTTATATATAAACTAGGTATTTTCTTATTGAAATTTCATTAAAACATAATTATAATCCAGCATAAGAGACTTACAAAATGTGTATTCTAATTAGTTGAAGAGGAAAAATAACATACTTTTTAATATATTTGTTGTATATAATATCATTTAAAATTAGTGGTCAGATTATCAAATTATTCAATATAATATTATCATTTTTATTATTTATAATGTGTTGCTATTAAAAGCCTAACGTTTCTACTTTCTATGCATACTAGTATTACAATCTATGACTTTTCTATTTTTGTTTTTAATTTAATTTAAAAATATTTTATCATATCTATCACACACAAAGCATTGTTGGATTTGTTCAACATTTATTTAGACTAGTCTTTCATATAATATCATGTTAATGGAAAAAATCAAAAATCAAAAAAAGTGGCCAGGCGTCAGAATAAATTGGAAATTTTTATTTCATGCTTTTATATCTTGAATAACATAATTTTGTTAGTCTATTAATCTATAAAAATTGAAGTGTGTATAATATGATAAATCAAAAAAAAAAATTTTTTTGATATTAATAATAAAAATATACCTAATATTTAAAATTGATAAATTATCTAAATACAATAACTCAATATCTTTATCATAATAAATATCATAAATATTTATTTTATTGTTGGTACAATAGTAGTGTAGCACTATACAGTTTGTACTCTAAAAACTACAAGCAAAAAAAGAACTGCATCGTTTATTTCTATTGAAATATTTTAATTGCATTCCATCAGAGTAAATTTTAATAAATGTTGGTGTATATTAATAAAATCAATAGTGAATATTCAAGCTTTAATTCTGGTTAAAAATAAAATAACGATATAAGATAGTTATTAAATAACCGTCAAACCATTTGTTTGCAAACGCAATCATTTAATTAAAATGTTAATGACAATAAACACATATTTTTTTAAATAAATTATCTGAATACATTTATGCTATATCTAGACTGAATTCAAGCTAATTATACCTAAGAATTTTGAATTAGATTTCTTTTATAAAAAATTTTAATATTGAAAATACATAGACACGTTTTTTTAAAAAAATGTTTAAGTTATCATAATTCTAGAATAATTCTAGAACAATTTGATAATTATTTTTTAATTAAAAATATATTCAATTTTTAATTTTTATATCAAACTTTTAAACATAATACAATAGATTCGTCATAAATTATAGAAACCGAAAAGTTTTGAAATTTAAATGCACATTCCTTTTTGCGTATATTTTAAGATAAAATTCCAACGAAATTTCAAAATAACAATTGTAGGTATTTTTTATTCATTGAATATAAGACCTGACAACTATGACCTTTAGTTTTATTTTTGTAGGTTTTTAGTAGATATATTACTATTATTACTGTGGATGAGGGTATGGTTGGTTTTTGGACTAGGTCGTGTGTGTAGTATAACAAGGATTTTCCCCTAAAAACTCTAGTGGTCACCCATTCAGAAACTAGTGGTACTGGTTTGTGTTTACTCTCAGATCTCGTTTCAAGATTGATTGTAAGCATCACGTTACGCCAAGCCACTTAAGTTATTTTGTTGTAATTCGAAATAATAAAATTACCACTTTTATCTACTAAGAACATTTATTACTATGATATTTTCAAAATATTTAGACTTGGTTTTAGCTATTTTTTACCTAGGACCTATTTAGACAGTTCAGAAACTATATAAATATTTACCTACCGTTGGTGGGGATGCATTCATAGCAATCGTATGTAGACCAGTTATAATATATTTTTCCAGAAAAACAATTTAGATGGGTGTTAAATAAAAAACATTGTTCGACTTTAAACACATATTTCCCTAGTTTAAATCATAATAATTTATTTAGCGGTAAGTACGACTGGATTTCCTTAACTATGGGGGTAATTGGATCCATTACCGTAGTAAGTTTCGGCATTGTATTCAGACTATTCTGCGATACTTAAGTTACATAATATTATGTGTATATTATTCGTATGATAAATTAACTACTAAATATATTGTGTAAGTTAATAGCAGATAGTCATATTATACGTGCGTGAAGTTGGCACCACAACTTTGTGCTACAAACTTCCAACCTCAGCAAATATTTTGCAAATTATTCGCTAAAATTTGCTAAACAATTTAAAAAATTTGCATACTCGCTCAATCCACGCAAAAAACATTTTCCTTTTAGTGGTGCCAATTTCACGCTGGCACCACAACTTTGTGCTACAAACTTCAAACCTCAGCAAATATTTTACAAATTATTTGCTAAAATTTGCTAAGCAACTTTTAAAATTTGCATACTCACTCAATCTACGAAAAAAAATTTTCCTCTTGGTGGTGCCAATTTCACGCTGGTCCAATAAATATATCAAGTGGTATTCAAATATAAATTTACCAACATACCTATTGTATTTTATAAATATTTTAACTATAATATAGTATACCTATCATGTTGACAATTTATTATGCACTATTGAAAAAATGATCATAACAATGTCGTTAAATCAATAGATAACATATTAATTTTGAATCAACTTTGAAAAAACAGAATTAAAATAAAACAAGTTACTTTGTGCAAAGCTAAATTTTGCTTTAGTGGCATACTGGCATTAATGTTACATTGTCATTGATACTAAGAATATAATGAAATTACTACCAGGCTATTTGATGAGACTCAGTTATTTTACTGGAATACCGCCATAAATCATAATATTAGGGGCTATAATATAATGTTTTTGGTATATTTGTATATCGTAGTATTGTAAAAATTAACAACATATATTACTTTATATTTGTTAGTCAACGATTATAAAATATAGAAAAATAATATAATTCCTACTATAATTTTAAAACAAATGATGTTTGATCAGGTCAATCTTTAGACAATTGTTTTCAAGATTTAGCCTTTGTAAATTGTATTAGGCATGACTTGTTCAAATGAAACATACTATTAAAAATCAATTAACAATAAAATATTGGTTTTTTATGTAACTTTAAAACAAATGACCATAGATACATAACATTTTCACCGAATGTTTATATAACTATATTCTATCCACCAAGCAATTTTCAAAAATGTTCGACTTAAGTTGAACTATTCATAGGCATATGTAATTTTCGATCATTATTAGTTTTTTTAAAAATTAATATCAATACAAATTTATTTGTTGATTAGAAAAGCTTGAAAATGTAATACACGGTTCTTACCATATTGTTACAATAGCAGTTAAAAAATAAAATAAATTCATAGTCACAATTTTTTTTTACAAGCATTCAAATTTTAATTTTGACAACATACGTAAAAATCACGAACATTCGCAAATTATTTTAAGCTAGAAATTCATAAAAAATTTTCTTTTTAAATCTAAGATTTTAAAATTTTTAATAATCTATAATATATCCTAGACAGATAAACCGTTTCCGCTCAGAATCGTTTTTCGTATACAATGGTATAATATCATTGGATTCAAATCTAATTCCATCCATTTACTTACCAGCTTTTTTTTCTAATTAACCTACTGTAGCTATGAGATTAAATGTCATTGTTAATTGTTTATATGCAACACATAATTTTTTTTTTTTGTAAGGTAAGTTTACCAATTTCTCCGTCAATAAATTTAAAAAAATATTAAGGCAATTATTTGTATATCAGACAAAACCGAGTTAAGTACTAATCCTATACAATTAAAATGTGCAAATTATTAACATAATTGAAAATATATTTTACTATAATCATTATCATTGTGTCTTAAAGTAATTTATTTATTAATTTATCGTTCTTAAAGCTTCTTAAAAATCATAATTTGAAACTAATCTTACCTTGTTAAGTTCCATTTTAATTTCACTGGATAAAAATTTTTTAAAAACACTTGGGTGATAGTCACTACCTAGTCAAAACACACACACTAAATTACTGTGACAAATTATTGTCGAACTCTTAATAGTTCAATATTAGATTATTCACTGATTATTGCACGATAAAAAACATACCCAATATCTATTTTTGCTCACGAAATAAAAAATAAAATAATAATATAAAAAAACATACACACGTTTACTGATAACGATAAATTACTATGATATATTGTTTATCGATTGAATGTATATGATACGGTCAACGACAATAGTTGGAGATGTACGTCAAATAAAACAATAATTAGTTGTGAATATCAAAATTAGATAATAATATTGTGCAGGAGGACACTTTTTTACAAACTTCATTGATCAACGATTTCGTAATTTACCGTCAACTGACGTGTATTCCCAAGATTGAAGTGTATGATTTTAGCTTTAGGGCGGGATAATAAAGGTTGTATTAGTAAAATTAGTTGGGGATATATTAAGTAAATATGACATGGGTATCAGAATACGTTTTTAAGTTTGAAATTTGATATTATACCAGCAGATGCAGTTAACAGGGCTAGATCATTTGTGTTGGTGAGCAGGATAGGAAGGGACCACAACGCCCATAATGTGTTGTCTCGTTTTTTTTAGTATGAAAATATGTCTTTGCCGATCTAGTCACATAGATATATTGCAATGTATGTGCCGTAAGATATTTTTTAAGATTTTACCCATCGCGACCCGATGCCTATAACCGTTCAATGGACTCGTCTATAATAAACGAATAATATGCACTTTCGTATTACTGATTATATGGGCGTCTCGCTCGCAAGATACTTCAGACTAACTGTCTTCACACTGTTCACAGTTATGTATTTATTAATTTATTTATTATTTAATATTTAATTGTTGATTGATGGAGGGTGGCAGTATAATAAAAATATTGCAAAATTCTTCTTCTCGGTATTCGTCATGGCTTGTTAATAAAAACAAGAAAATAATAATATTACTCTCACATATAAGACGAAGTGTATTTTTAGGTAAACTATTATTTTACAAACACTATGTTTCATAATATTGTTTTTACTTTTATAAGTATATTTATTGTTTGTTTGTCTATTGTATTATTTTATACTTTAAATCGCTAAAGAGTATCATTAAAACTTGATGGTTTTTTATTAAATATAATACTTTCTTCATTTCTTGTATTATGTTATTATATCTCTTTATTTTGAATTATACGAGAAGTATAATTTATTTATAAAGTGGAAATTAAACCTATGTAATTTCTACAAATTTACTGGAGCACATATTAGATAAATTCATACGTCATAATTCGTATTATGTTTCTAAAGGAAACATCCCAACTTGCATTTTTAAAACTATTTCCTCTCAACTCAAAACTGTACAAAGTAAACGAAGAGATTCTAAGTTTTAGTGTTGAGACTGAAAAATGTCGGATGTTATTATAGTGCTGACTGCTTACATTAATTATTATAATTATACATTAATATAATAATTAATAATTAACATTATGTCTTAGTATCACAATCATGCGTATAATATATGTATAGTTTTGCACAATATATATAATTTATTGTTCGAAAAAATTTTTTTTTATTTTATCTGTGACTAATAAATAATGAATAGGTAACACTTCTGTCTATACAGAAAAACTACTACAAACAATTATCATAGAAATCAATATTAGTTTAATGTATCAATATTTGTCTGGTCCAATAGTGCTGCTTTTATATTATTAATATTGTGTTTATTAAAATATTTGATATTTATCGGTCATAATAACTAATAATTAACTGCTTGACATGAAATATAATATAAGTGAAGTAGTTCATTATTTCGAATAATTACAACATTGGTATCTGGAGATCAGGCAAAAAATTATTGATCGTAAACCTCAACATTCGACGTTGATATATCAATTTAAATAATGTAGGTACCTATACCATGTTTTTGGATGGCTCTAAATAGAAATGCGAACCGTAAGCTACAATTTCATTATCAAAATCAATAATAGGTATAATAATGAGGTTTATTTATAAAGTGACTCCTGATTCATATATTTCTATATGTTTAAATAGGAATTTTCTTTTTTGAATTGGTTGTGATTTCATAAAGTAATGTCCAAGCTTTTGTTAAAAGTAACAAGTTTCGTTGAATTTAAGTTTTTAAAATTTACTTTTTTTATTTAACATAACTCAACCTAATTAAAAAAGTAACTTTGCTTGAAATTGATTACAATTGGAAACTTGCACGAATTTTTATAATTTAAATTTATATCTGATGAATAAATTTTATTCATTGTTATAAACGAGTTTAATTTAAATATTCAACTAAATTTAAATTAGACTATGTACAGGTTTGTTGTTATAACATTTATTTTTTAAACTTAATTTATTCGCAAAACAAATAAACAATTTACCTACTTATGTATTTTAGACTCTGAGAGAAGCGATGAGTGTAATGATATTATTACAAATGTTGTGAGTGATTATTTTTGTGTCTAACGACACTTTTTACACAAAAAAAAAAATAAATGTTTCAATTTTCAATATTGAGGAGTGGTTCTGGATGAAATTTTATCTAGTTTATACCAAGTGATAGAGCTTGTCTAAAGAGAAATAAAAAAATATAGAGAAAAACAACACAAAAAGTTAGAAAATAAGAATAATTACGAGACTCTAGTTTTGAATGTCTACTATAGGCTATAGGTGATAAAATAAAAATGCTTTTATTTTACCAACATTTCATTTTATTTTCTAAAATAATGGTACCTATAGCTACATTTATTTGTAAAAGCACACTGCACTATACAGTATACTTTTTGGATACAGACCAAAGAATATTACTTCCGTGTCTAACGTTTCGGTACCACATGTAGGTATAATACCTAAATTACTTACAACTATCAAGAGTCTTTCCTGTCCTACCTCTTAATAAACAGCAAGCAGCCTACTTTTAAGAACCCTAAATAAAAAATAAAATGTATATTAACTGAAGAGAAAATTAAATAGGTAACTAAAATATTTCTTGTACATTTTGTGTAAATATTATTTCTTATTCTTTTAATTTATTTAATACTAAAAGTATAAACATACAAATGAATAATACTTGGTTGCTTCGAGGTCTATCTGTACATCTAGCGCGGCATCGTTTCTTACTTTTATCAATTAAATAGTTTGTGACACTAACATTTTATTACGAATAGATAAATTGCTCTCTGAAGTAAAAATTACATTTTATGTAAAATTAGGAATATTAGAAATAAATAAATAAACAGCAAAATGCCCACTATTAATATTTCCGGTTAGACGCAATCTTTTTACTGAGAATGTATCTACGCCAAATTTGGCATAAAGATTATTATTATAATAAACTTCAAATACATACGGGAAAATATTGCCAGCTGCTAACAATTCGCAGTAACCACCGTAGACAGTAGGATTTTCCATATCACGAACATAATCCTCAGCAGTGGAAAAGTTGTTACCATATGAATTGTAAGACATAACAAAGGTATTCCAATTGTCAGAGACATATGCAATAATTGTATTTTGGATCTCCTGGCATCTTTTTTGAGTCTTATATAAACGAAAGGAAATTGAACGGAAAAGGCAGGCACCACCACCGATAATTGGTACAACTATTTGAGATGTCAACATTCCATTCACTGTAATTTCTTCAAAAGGTGACATTTTTTATAAATGAAAGTGAAAAAAAATAACTCAATAATAAATAATATCTTATATCAATCATCATCAACAACTTCAGGGATCATTAAGGTTCAACGCTGCCATCACAAGCTTATTCCATTCTTCCCTATTGTACGTTATTATGTCTACTGAGCCCTTTCTTGAAGTACTCTCAGATACTTCACGACTGAGTCCTTCCACCTTGATCTGTGCCTGCCCAGATGTCTTTTACCTGTCATTTCAGCCATCAGTGCTTGTTTAATTATTCGGCCATTCACCCTCCATACGTGTCCTAACCATTCAAATCTTTTGCTTCTTGTATACGACAGAATATTTGGTCTTCCGTATAGCTCCCGTAATTCGTTATTATGTCTTCTTTCAAATCGCTCTGTTTCTCTGTTATATAGAGGGCCATACATTTTTCTTAATATTTTTCTTTCAATGGTAATTAGACTCTGGTGGTTTTCCTTGGTGGTTGACCATGTCTCAAAATAATATCTTATGTGCCCATATTATATTTCCAATAACAATATTTAATCAATAATAATAATAATAATAATAATAATAATTTAATAATATTAGATATTGCTTGATATATTGTGTCACTGTTGTATTCTTACAACTACTTAATTTTACCTTTAGGGATTGAATTTCCAAAAATCCTTTCTTAAAGCACGGTTAAATCATAATATTAATCCATCCTGAAAATTTCAAGCAAATCTGCCTTGTGATTTGGGCTCTACGGTGATCCCTCCGGAGGACAAATTCCTTGATATATAAGATAGACCAAAAGGTATAAACATGCAAATGAATAATACTTAAAAATTAAAAATACATTATGTATTACAATTTATAATAATATTTATAATTTAAAATTTAAAACGGTGTAACTAAAAATATAAAATAGTTCATAGAACTATAAACAAACATTTTTAATCAGAGCTTGCTCCCAAATCATTTATTGGGGTTTTTGGTTTTGGATGCTGCGTGCATTAGGCTGTTCAAACACTTGAATAGAAATTGAAACAAGCGTTTGGGTGTTAATAACTGTTATTATTTGGGTTAATATACCAAGTATATTGAAAACAGAATCATCCTGTTTATATGGGTTTCAGGTGTATAATTTATTTAAAGGCTTTTAGGACTATTTTGGGTTAAATTTAATTCAGTTACAAGGTCCTGCTTAAAATGTATGTTATTTGGTTTAAATATAACTTTTGTAAGCATGAGTGAATATTCAATTTGAGCATATAAAATATTATTGATATTTAAAAAATATTACACTGGTTTCTGAGTTTTTTTTGTACGTGTGCATGCACACATCACATATAATTTGCAACAAGCGGGGCAGAAGTTATTTTTCGTTGCACGGTTATGTTTACTTTAAAAAAACTCGACATATTTTCCACGAAATAGGATTTTATTTTGAAAACATATTCAGAGTCCTAATCACATAATACATAACTATATTACAGAACACTTGAAAACAATTCTCTGATTTTTGGATTTAAGGTATTCTTGGCCTATTATATTCACTTATTTTATTTAACTTTCTACTTTTAATTATTGATTGATGTCAGAAAAAATATAACGGAATAGGTAGATTTATTGTAGTTTCCATTTTTAGTACCTATTTGTAATTTTCGGATAACTTTTAAGTACATTACATGATATTTTATGTATTTTGAGAAATTAAACTACTAATTAAAATTATGATATTACTGAAATTAATTGTGTATTGGATCAAACACTTAAATTACCGTGTTAGATTTTAAAATTCAATTATTAAATTATAAATAATAACTTAAAACATAAAATGATTATTATCATAAATATGTGTACAAAAAATCAGCAATATTTCACTTTATTTAATTTAATTAATATCATATTATAATATTTAATGGTTTTATTCTTAATTTATATAGCTTCATAAAAAAAAATCTTCTTGTAGAATTAAGAAAAGTTAGAATTCTTAAAAATAAGATGATATGTTAATAAACTGTTCGAATCTAAAATAATATTTTAGTATACAATCAATGACAGGTCATATCAGAAATTACCTATGTTATATTTTGGATATGAGTATATGTATATGATACACATTTAATAACACACACGTTTTTTCTGTCATTTTTGTTGCAATATTACATACACCCTTGTCCATTTAGTTAACTTTTAAGAGAATAATGTATTATAAAAAATTGATTTAAAAGATAATATTAATATTTTTAAAGAAATCTATGATAACAAATTAGTTCTATGAAATGACGAATAATTATACGCAATATACTCATAACTTAATTAAAATTGAAAGTGAGATAATTTTGTAAAGTATAATATGTAATTTAATATTGTTTGTGGGTATGTAATAAGTGTACAGTGCGCCGATATTAGGCAGACTGTTCGTTGTTGAATCAAGAATAATTTTATGGTATCACATTATTTTATTATACAATATATTACAATTAATGATTTCACAATTTTAGTAGGGAAAGTATAAATCCGGGCCGCACGGTTGGCTTAATGAAGTGAGCCGTGGCGGGCGGTATTAGGCCTACAGAGGCGCGATTTCGATAATATATGTTACCAGAAATGTTGACATTTAGGAAATGATGACAGTTCCTAAAAAATGATATCATTGCCTAGTTAATGTTATCATTTCCTAACGATATCAGGCAAAGATGCCATATATATTTTTCTTTGGTATTTTAATTTAATCTGTCACAATTATCAATTAGTAATTACCCTGCTATTACACTAATAAATAATCAATGATCAATAATTAATAAAAAATTAGATACATTTTTTTTTAATCACTTTATTACATTTTATTCAAATCCATTTTAACGAAATAATACGTACTGCACTAAGAAGATAGGCACACACTACTAGCGGACCGTGTTGTATGGACAGGTAGGGACAGTGAGGGACACTTTTAATAAAACACGTAAATGGTACGTTAAACATATTATGCGATACTTATGTGATAGCCATGACATTTTCCAATCAACTATTTTAATCTCACCGTTCTGAGTTAATAGTGATCGTTATAATAGCTTTACATTGTAAAGTCATATGACCTGCAACATTATAATCGCCAATGCTTTCGTGTAAGAAACCGATATGTGATAACTAGGACTCGAATGTTTATGCACTTAAAACTACTCTAATATAAATAAATAAAATTATAAAATATGTATTTTTAGCCAATACAAACACAAAAATATTGTAAAATAAAAATAGTATTATTTGATTCAGTAAAACATGAATTAAATTTGTACCTAGGTTAGCATTAAATTGAATAAATAGAAAAAAATATGCAATTTCCTAAACATCCGAGCCCTAGTGATAACATTGCCTAAAAAAGTACGGAAACGATGACAATTCCTAGGCGATGATATCATTTCCTTTCGCTATTAGGAATTGTCATCATTTCCTAAATTGTCAACATTTCCGGTAACATATATATAATTACAATAAGGAACGAGCTCAAAATACCTTCACGATCTTAGATAAGTCGTGATTAAGTTGAGAAACTCGAAGCGAATACCTAAGAGGCACGCCGGGTGAATCCGTTGATGGTCCTGAAAAGGACCTTTTTCATGCAGTCGCAATGGTAGATCGACTGTTTGACGGTAATCGGCAGAGGAGAACAACCGCGTGTTCAGCCGCTGGTAGTTACTCTCAGTGCCGTATGTCTAGCGTAGTAGTTATTCTGGAGTGTGGTCGATGCAAGCGTAGGTTAATAATCGGCTGGCTTGTTGTTTGTTCGAACCGAGTGTAGAGCTCTCGGTGATCTGGATCGACGGTTGATGCGGTCTGTCACGTTATACGTTCACTAGCACTTGGAGCTGGGCGTCGCGGTAGTCGGCTTCAAAACGTCGAATGGGCTGCTTTGGCAACTTGCGGCGATCTTCTAGTCTCTGGTTCTGGTCGTCAATGTCTGTGTATTATACTATGTTGACGATTAAAATGATGCTGAAAGACTGATTACTGTTCTTTGATTTGCTTTGTTGGGGTGTCTATGCCGTTAACTATACCAGGCTTGCGCCTTTACTAGTGGATGGAATTTGGATGGTTAGTAATTTTATTGATTGATCCACGTAAATGGGTATGGATTGGGTTTCCTTTGATAGTTGGATGGGTATGGATTTTTCCTAGGAGTCGAAATATGGTCGTGATCTGAGAAGAAACTTTTGTAAAACATTGATTTGGATTGATACTGAATAGAGGTTTGGATGGATTTGAAGTTGGCAGATTTGAGAAGAACCGAATTTTTAACGATAGTGGGCATACCTGTTATTGTACATAAACCAATAGTTTGGACGGATTCGATACGCTTCCAGTGAGAGGGACAGATGAAAGGTGCCCAGGAGGGGTGGTTAGGTTAGGTTAGATTACTGTTAGGTTGGAACTTGCCGCAACTCTAATTAAACGTGGCAGCATAGTGGTTGGGCTTGTGAGATGCAGAGTAAGACTCAAAGACCGAGTCCTGAGGTGTTACAGATGCCACAACTATGGCCACCTATGCACCGTGTGCACAGGCCCGGATCGCAAGCTCTGTGCATGACATGCGGACGCGCCAACCACCACGCAATTGAATGCAGCAATCCACCGAGGTGTGTGCTATGCATGGAAGATGGAGGAGATAGCAATCACTTCCCTGGCAGTGCTAAGTGTAACGCTTTCCAATTGGCGAAAAGGAATAAAACGTTGACGGTGAAATAAAACCTTAGTTAAGTTACATAATATGTGGGCCGAAGGCCAAAATGAGGGGGTTAGAAGCCCCCTGTTTTGTTGTTAAACCTAAGTGAAATATTGTGTTTTCCACATTGCAAAATGTTTTCACAATAAATGATGGTGTCCGGGAGGAAGTAATGCTAACGCGGTTCCCTCCCGGTTATCGACTCCGTTTAAAAAAAAAAAAGATTACTGTTAGGTTACCTAACCTTGTTTTAGATTACTGTTTGGTCGATGCATCGGTATTTATACTCATCGGCTGGCCTTTTCATGGTTTTCATTGGTTCCTGCTTGGTTGGTGTGACGAGTCATTACCGCACCTTTGCTTAGTGATTGCCGTTAGCTCGGTGTGATTTTTCTCCGTCATACTGTTGATTCTTGCTTACCTGACAACCTATCATTCGCTGTAGTGTGGTTGTAAAATTAGATGTCAAATGTGTTGACCTAACCTAACCATATGCGAGTGAACATTAAATTTAAGAAACACTATATAGTGTAGAAAGACAAAAGAGCTTAGAGTAAAATTCAGTGTACAATAAGGATTAATGTAGTAGGTAAACAAATACACTATTTTCAAGGTAATGAATATTTGGAAATTTCTCATATCTTTACATTAATATAATATATTATTATGCTTGTAATTAAGTGTTGGAACAAACTATTTATTTAATTTTACAGATTTTAAGTAATAACTATTTATTTGAGAAATACCACAAAACCTATAAGGTTGAAAATTAATTATTTATTTAGGTATTTACTTTTAAAACTTTTCTTTTTAATGTAAGTTATACATAATATACAAACTATTTTAAGCTATATTCAAAATTTGATTAACATTTTTTAGTTTTAAGGGAATATTTCTTAATTTTACAATTTGTTAGAACATTTTCATGACTAACAATGATGCAATTTAACGATTAAAAAAATAATATATATATACATATGTCACTTATGAGAAATCTCAGTTTTCATTGTAATAAAAAATACCAAGTTTTTTAAATACCTAATTGGTATCAAAAAACAGCAGTTATATAATATTATACACTTAACATTATGGATCTTCCATCTCCAATATGCAATTATACCATATATATATATATATAACGCATACATGTATGTATCAATAATGATAAGAATTTTATGTAAGGAAAATTAGTAACGCTATTATTTATTATAAAAGTTATTATGGAAATTAGGTTTTAAAATTATACAAATATAGATATTTGTGTCATTTTAGTAGCATGAATTAAGAGGCAGAAAATAAATTATTTTAATTATATTAAGAATATTTACTATGCGAATAACTGTTTTTACTGTTTATACTCTTATTCAATATATTTGTGTGAAAAAAGTGCATGTTTGTATTTTCAAAGACCACGCTCAATATTTAGTGCTTTTTAAGAGTTAAATTTGATTTAATTTAAAACTCATTTGGTTTTGAGTCCTAGAATAATAATATCAATGATTTAAAAAAAATATATTCACTAAACTGTATAAATTTAATTTTAAACGGTACGCTACAACAAAAACTTGTATAATGCAATGTGTCAACTAATTGGATATTCCTCAAACAATATTATGTAAAAACTAAAAAGTTAAAAATTATTATATGATGTTTTCAGGTTTCTTTGGTACAAAACTAATATCACTTGACATCCTCCCCTAGAGAGAAAAGTAAAATAATAAATTATTTGTAAATCAATATAATCCTGAGGTGTTTAATGTCTAGTAAGTTGAGTTTTTTTTAATCGATTCGTGTTACCTGTGTTTGTGCGTGTGTTACGTAAAGGAAGTTATAACAAATTAAAATGATTTGTCATCAAAATAATTACATTTAACGACTAAAAATTTAACATTTTCTCGTTTTCTACTACAGTGGGTTCGCTGAGTTTGCGCATTATTATTCTATATTTTTATACTAGATTTATGTGGTCATTGATTTTGAACGGAGAACAAGACATTTATTGTTTCCTGCTGCAGGGGTCTGGATGAACACGATCGGTGGTCAGTGTAACTATGACCTAAGGGCTGAGATCATTAATATTATCACCAGTAGTTCATTGATGTTAGTTCTGAGTATCGAAAATTACAATAATTGTTACGAGGTTTCCGCGACGTCAAATTGACATTGTTTTAAACATCAGTACTGTTCTCCAACATTAGTACCTACAGCTAGTATACACTATTCATATCACAATAATGTTAAGATTATGCAAGAATAGTAATCAATATTCGATTACAGCATCACTTTAGTTTGACATTTTTTTAATCAAAATAATAATTTAGTGTCAGTCTGAATGAGGTATTATATCAATGGGTAAATTCTTCTTCACGCCACGTGCTCATAAAATTATATATCATCATAATATAATAACTTATTGGAACCCATCAACGTACAGATTATATTTTTACATTTTTAATAAGAAAAAAAAACTAAAAAATTGTGCCAAACAGAAAAAATCCAATTTAATACTATTAGACACTGTATTTTATAAGATAAGTTTGAACTTTTTATCTCATTTGATATTGTCAAATAAGCTATTGCTGTAAGCTTTATTTTTATGGGAATTAAATATATTTTTCATAAATGAAACAATTGTTTTCCAACTCTTTAAATTTGGCTATTTCCATAATATCTGGAAATTCTACGAGACATTCGAAGCGTAAGTGGTGGCATAATCTATAATTAAATTTATTATCAAGCTAGCAGAAAATATTATCAATGGGTGACTTTTTTCAACAAAACTTCATGACTTGTTAATTTTTATCAAATGTTCTTATTGTGTCTAGATTAATTGATACAGATTGTTTATCACTTTTCAAAATAAAAACTCTAAACTTAATTTAAGATTTATAAAATTAAAAACCTTTTTAAAATTACGTATTACACCACAATATCAGGTAATTTCATTCGTCAAACTTTTAATTATATTATATTATAATATTTGTTTGAAAGTGTACAATAGTCACCATGAACAATAAACAGATTATAAAAAAAATAGCTACTTAGGTACATTATATATTGATAATATGCTATAACGTTCTCATTTCTGATAAAATAATATAATCACGTGTAGTCACCTCGTTTATATTACCGAGCGAAGATGCGTTCGTGATGGGATGTTTGTGGAGGCGTGGATACTACTTGGAAACATTTTGAGCATGGTTAAATAATCCTGGTCTAGAGTGAATAACTCGACGTTACGACTATTCTAAAATATTATGGTCTTAATACCAAATCTAACTGGCATACCACATAATATGTTATGTTAACGCATGATAAATATAAATTAATATGCAGTTAATATTAAGAGTGACTAGTGAGTACCTAATAAAGAATGGTATAATTCATTCAGCAGCAGTTTTATTAACTTAAAGAGCACGTCACACTCGCATATTGTGTGTCTTACAGACGTACAATATTTAGCCAATTTACGTTCAGTAGAACTAATTTTGTATTATAAACTTTAATATTAGAATTTATATTGATGATCAAGTTTAAAAGTACCTAATTACATTATTTGTATTTTTTTATGATACTATAATTTTTAAATGAATTATGACCATTTAACATTTGAATGTTTTAAATACTCGTGAATATCACTTACAAATTAAAATATCGTACAAAATTAACGAGAAGGCACAAGTTTTGTTCTTATACCTTTAAGTTTGAGAATAGATTAATTCCATTCAATATAATATAATATGCTAAGGTTAACAAGACAAAATTTGAATTACGTTTCTAATACGGATACAACACGTATGTGGGTGTGGCACCCTCTTAATTAATTATTATTAATTACTCTACTGGCACCTAACAACTATTAAGAAGAGAAATGTCCATCCCTTAATAGTAATTATTTATGCATAATGCATATATATTTTTTTTTTACCAATAATATAAACTCCCTATAGTAATATTTTTGAGATTTCGTTTGGTTAGGGGGAAAAAAATAGTACTTTTTATAATAGTGTAAGTCGTATCAATGGGACAGTGGGGTACGATTTTTCTATTAAGCTGGCATAATTATCAGAACAGGTCATATAATTACGGGATTACGAACTACAACAATTTAGGTACCTTGTGCTTATATTAGAGATTTGAAGGGTCACCTCGACGAAAATATTCACTGATCCTCTTAAATATTTTGGTGCCGTCGTCGAGTGTATGTGTAAAATACGGGCAAGTGCGTGTGACCGGACGATAATAATTTGCCGAACAACGGTAATGGTGGCGTATTTCAGAGTATATGCACCTACCCATAGGCTATAATACTGTGTTATAGAATAGCACACCGGCATTAATGTGTATAACTATATGGTAGGTATATAATAATACATTAAGGTCGATGGTTTTACGGGCCAAACAGTGGGTAACATATTATTATTATTATTATTATTATTACGATTACTATTATTATTACCATATAGTTTTATACGGGATATGGTCTTATAGCGATTTAACAATTTATAATTACCACATTCAGCCCCGTCGTGCTACAAGACATGTAACCCCGCCGAATCGATGTTTTTCATCGTCTCATGCCGGTCGCCGAATAATTCTGCGAGCGTATTATAATCTTCGTCCTATCGAAATAACCACACACCTCGTCACCTCCCCTCCAAACCATGGCCCTTTTTACACGATTTATGGCGTTATTATACTTCAGACACGCATTTAAACTGATATACGATCGGTGCGGCGGATGTCTGTTCAATTAGTTTCGGCTATATTGAATTTTAATTATCATCTCGGGCAATCCATCGTACTATCATAGCTATTTTCTCCGCAGATCGATTTTCACAACATTTGATAAACTATCTTTTGACATTTTTTGTTTTAGCTCTAAGTTTTGCTAGGAAAAAATATTCATAAGTGATTTGGTTTATGACTAAACATTTATTCGATCACTAATTTTGAAAAAAAAAACCCCCATAATAATAGTATGGTTTTAACTCTATAAGGGTTTGAAAGGTGCGTATAATGTAATCATGTTTCTTAAATGTATTATTTTGTAAAATATAAATTATATCATCGGTTTTTGTGTGCATAACATAATTGAATTTATATCTTATGAAACTCTAAAACATTATAAATCTATTGAAAAACAAAGGAATGAGATAACTATTACATAAATAGATTCCATGAACTCCATTAATACAACTATTTTATAACATTTTTGATACCTTCCAGATCAATATTAAAATTTAAAATTTCAACTTATTCAAAAAAAAAAAAATAAAAAATAAATATTGATAATAATAATAGCTTCATAATCGATTCACTAAAATGTGTATACAGAAAATATCTGATTTAATTGGATTAAAATACATTTTTTTTGAAATTTAATGAACTAATATTTTTAGATGTAAAAGTTTAATACACTATTCATAGTTTAGATTATTTTATAATGTCTTTTAATTTAACTTTTTTACAGCATAAGAATTTAACATTGATTATAGCTTTGAATTTAGCTTCACCTTTTGAATTATTACGAGATTTTTATTTTTCAGTAATGTGGTTCAGTGTGACTGTTATAAATATCATACTTATAAATTATTGATTATAATTGTTATAGTTATTAAAAATAGTTTAATATTGTTATCTGTTAGGTATACCTATCTATAATAGAATAAAATGGTTTTTGAAGTTTACCAAATTTAGTATATTTTACAAAATTCACACAGTCTTGAATACGTATATTAACTAGGTATATTTACTCTATATTTAGACATAGTCGCAAATGCCAAGTTTAAATTCGTGAGTTATTTACAGCTAGTATTTTAATATTTACACTGTTTATTTTTGTTTATTTATCTCTAATGTTTCTTTAACATTTAATAGTCATTACATCTTCATGTACAAACACTTATTCAAGCTGTTTAAAATATGATCATACTTATTGAACTGATATCGTTATTACTATCAAGTATCAGTAAATAAACTCATAAACAGTAACTCATTATTTTTTTTTTCATAACAAAACTGTTTCAACTATTATTTATTAAAGATAACTGCAATTAAAAAATGAGTTGTATTAAATTTCTTAATTATTTAAATATAGTATGATACATTCCATTTTTCTATAGTGAGATAAAGATCGATATATATATATATATATATTTAAATATAAACTCAAAAAATATCTCATTTTTATCTATTTTCTCTTAATTTAATATTTAAAATGAACGACGTGTCTTCCACCCTACTAAAAATCCCATTTTGGAGTCAACGTTTTGTCATTACGGTACGGTTACCGGGAATAATATCATCATTATTCTTATACAGTGACTTTTTTAGCCTTCAATTCAGTCTTGAAAATTGTACAAACAGTGAAAAGACTTTCGTATTTATAATTTAAACGATAACTTAAAGTTGAATTAATTTGATGCTTTAACGATGGTATATTTGTATAACTACAAATTATAAACTATAGCAGCTATTATTATGGTTTAATTCATAGGATTTCAAACTTAAATATAGTTTGTTTTTTCAATTGAAACTAAATATTATTACACTTTTAATTTTATACAAATAAATAATAGCTCTTGTACAAACTTATTGTAGACATTAGTAACTATTATTGCTCGGTGCTTCCTTCGTTTGAAATACGCTCATTTGCTCCCTTTCTGAGTTATGGGCTAGTTGTTGAAGTCATACATTAGATAATATGAATACTCATTTTCCAATTTCTGAATACCACTATGTGACATTTGTAACAATTAACATTTGCTAACGAAGGTCAAAACAAGCAATAGAAGTTATACAACCATATCTATCTATTATTATTATTATCATCATCATCATCATTAAAAAGATGGAACTGTTTAAGAACGTGGTTAGAGCTTACAAGTTTTAACTTCATCGATTTAAAGTATAGGTTTCTAGACTGCTAAGTTTAACGAGGTATATTCTTGTCAATAATACGTATTCATCGATAAGTTCCACCTATAAATATCAGATGTAACTTGATTTTCTACACGAATAAACATATTACATTCGATTTAGGTGTAAGATTTTTTTTTTTTCACAAGACTGCAGAGCACCGAGCACCATTTTCTTTCCGACAATTTGTCTTTAATATATAGCCTTTATATTTTCACTTTTATGTCTGTTAATGAAGCTGCTATCAAATTTTGATTATAAATGGCAGCCATTTATATAAATAGTCCCACACGAGCTACACTTACTATTTTTTACCACGTCTCTGACACTTTTGAACCGACACTTTGACATTACGAAAATAATGAACTTTTCTTGCCGTTCTCGATGTATATATATATAGATTCATCTAACTGTTTCATATAAAAAAAAGGAAGTAACCTGTCTACTAGCTAGTCTTTTATATATTACACGCAAATCGCGTATCTGTACCGTTTATGTATATTAATAAGGTATGATTAGACATTTTTCTGGCTGTCACAACACCGAAAAAATTCATTCTGTCAGCTAGACGAATCAAGCCATTATAAGGTATAATTATAATATAATAATATATTATAATTATACAATAATTCAAGCAGCATTAAAATTAAACTTTCCGTATAATAAGTGTGATATAATAATAATAAATACTATTTCGGGATAATTATGCCGTGTAACGTGTACCTAATGAAATTACACCATTGTTTATTAAGAGACAGTAAAAATACTATTAGTTAACAAGTATTATTAGTATTATTACCTATATAGTGTAATATGTAGTATACCTAAATGACAAACGAAATATTCAATATACAACATCATTGAAACTAATTATAAATAAGAGTCTTAGTAGGAAATATAGGAACTATAATATATTAAATTAGGTATTGATTGACTTGTGCAGTTATACTTTTATAAGTATACCTATAATAATTTATTTTCTTAAGTTAAAGTTTCTTTTCAGTCTGCACTAGCTTATTAGCAACTACCATAGTAAAAACACAAGACACAAATAATGTTAGAAATGTTAGAATGTAGGTACAGGTCGCTGCGACTTGGTAGTTTGTAGTTATACAACTGTAACAAATGATTAGCAAAGACCGTACATTTTTTGTAATTACTAATTACCTACTGTAGTCGTCGTTAAGGTATAGCTACGACTACGTGGACCATTATCATTAATAATGTGTATAATAATTATGGCAAGAAGTTAATTCAATTCTGATTGATATTCAAATTGGTTAACAATTGTGAAATACAAAACCAATTATAATGTTATGCCCTTACATTATTACACCTAAATTATTAATTTATTAAACCATTATCAACTTTTGATTTTAAAATGACAAGCTATACTTAAAATATCATAAACTAAAAAGGCTATTTTTTCAATGAATTTTCACGTTAAAATTTTCATTTTTCGTTAAATTGTTTACAAGATATAGTCTCCCAAAGTCAGGTGGTTTTTAGTGGTGTTTGTGTGTTATAGGTGTATGTTAGGTGGTATTTACACACGGACATCCTATAAGTGTTGTTTGATAAAAGAATCACCCTGTATATATATATATATCCATTATCCATCAGATAGGTATGTTTTATATAAACAACCAAATAGTAGAAGACATTTCACTATACAAAGTTAAATTATTTCTTCCCAAGAGATGTTCTGACCATTGAGCACAGCGACGTTTGTATAGAGTTTCACGGTTCGGTGCTGCAACTAACCGGTAGGTCATCTTCTCATCTTACGTATATGTTATAAGAATGAAAGAAAATGGAAAAATATTTACTAATTTTCGATTCAATAATGCAATGAAATGCTACCAAATTTATTTTTATTGCCTCAAGTTAAATTAAAAAGTTATACATAATTTTTTTTTCATCAGAATTTGTATTATGATTACGTAGGTATCCATAACACTAAGTGATTTTTTTCAAACTATACTCCATTTTGTGTATCATAGACTTTTTTAATTTAATATTACTTCTGTTTTCAATATATAGTAGGTAAGTATGTCATCAATACTGAATATTGTCAATCATTATCGGACAAATAATACTGTTTTCATGCATTTTTCATTCATAATATAATATTGTGCAATTTTTGATTCTTAAAACTATTAATGAAGCTTATATTGATCCAGATAATCACCATACTATTAAAATTGGTGCTCACAACGTGAAATTTGAAGAATATTTTGAAAACGTTAAAACAATATTTGCATACATCGCATTGTGATAAAGTTCTAAGCTTTTTATTAAAAATTACCTGGATTTAAACAACTTTGACTATTTAAAAAGTTCTTTTTGTAATATGACCTTACCTATAATTAACTCCAGAGCATAAATTAACGAACGGTGTTCTATGGTTAAGACCCAGTTAAATTTCTACGTCAACTGATGCTTCATATTTATTTATTTTTTAAGTTTATCCTAGGCAGATTATTTAGTAGCTGAGAAAATTTTGGTTTTTAATGTCACAGCCTTAAATCTTAATACGTTCAATATTATTATGTGTTAATAATAACCTTCATTTTTAAAAAGATTTCTTTGCTTTTGTCGTAAAATATTGAAAGTAATTATTGTATTTTAATGAGCGCACATGTTAATTACATTGGTACTTGATTGATAATCAAATGAACATTACAAATTAGCACTTCTATATTATGATTTTTCTATGATAACGAACAAATGATTATATATAAGGTATATAATATAATATTGCTTAGTGATAAAACGTTTTTATACTCTTGAAAATGTCAAATCAATTAAAGTGAAAGACTGAATAAAATTATCCGTATTAGCAAACGAATAGGTAAAAATCTTAATTTTCAAATGCATTTCATTTATTGTCAAAAATGCATAATAACATGCATTTAAGAAATCATATTATTTTCATGATCATCAATACATTTTCTTATGATATGTTACTTTTGTAAAATTAGTCATATGAATAATAAATTCATGTTCAGTATTAACAAAATCCATGATAGATAAAATAATAATATATTATATGTAATATAATAAAAATATATTTAATGCAATAAAAACTTTTAGAAATATTGATTTTTACAGCAATACAAAAAAAAAAAAAAAATGCTCAACAATGTTGAAGGAATCATTGAATGTTATTTTACCCAATTATTACTAATATATTTTTAAAATAAAATATTAACCGAAAACTAAAATTATACTAATAAAGTAATGTTTCTAAATGTATGAAATTTATTGTAAACTAAGTATATATTTTTATATCAATATTACAGTGTGTTGTAATTTAATGGAATCTTAATTAATCATTTAAGTTAAATGTAATATTATTTATTTATTGTTCAATGTTAAGCTTTAATACAATCTAGTAAATTAAAAATATAAAAAATGATCTGAATACCAAATTATAATAATACAAGTACGACATTTTGTTCAATATAAGTTTATTTTTTTGACAAATGTTATTAGATATTTTAGTATTCTTACAAATTGTAACTAGTAACAAATTGTCTGTAAGACTATGCTCAAGGATATATTATTATATTTGTTATTTATATTTACATTCATATTGAATTTAATAAGTTAGATGATAAAGTGTAGCTATTCACTTTTCCCATAATACATTTTCCATCTGTATAAGTAAAAAAGTGCTTTCATTTTATTTATTTATTTATTTTTTTGATAGGAACAATTATTGGTGACGTTAAATATATTATCTGCAATGCGACTAGGTTTTCAAACAAATAAAATATGTTCGAGAAAATAGGATATAACTCATTTTAAAAAACAATAAAGTAATAATACCTAATGTTAACGAAAACTATCTATACGAAAAAGTTTAAAAAAAACTAATGTTTGATTATGAAACAACAAATACGTTTAATAGCAGTCATGAGTATTTTGATTGTTAATCTTTGAATTACAATGTTTAAAGATTAAACTCAGTATACATATTTCCATCATGTTTATATAGATTGTAAATATATTATTTTATTAATAAAGTATATATATAAATAAATATATATATTAATATACACATATAAAATACACATATAAAATACATATACCTACTGATTAAATATCAATTAATATGATCACTGTAAATATTTCTGAGTGAACTGGAAAAGCCCATACTCTTATATTGAAGGATTAAAATATAAAAAGAATTGTGCTTTCTAAAAATTAATTAAGCTTTCAAAATATTAATTAATATTGATATTCTTGTTGATTTTTAAAACCAACTAGTTTTCTTTCATTTGAGCTCATAAATTTTTTTTTTTTTAAAACAAAGTTCTTGAAACTTACGGTGTGACTTTTCTTATACATTAGTCACATATTATTAAACACATAAACAACTCAAGTTTAAATTCAAAGACTTTAAGTATAATATACTTATTCATATTTATACAACAGTGATTTACCCCATTAGGAATACTACTACAGTAATACTGTAAAGCAATATTTGATTTCTATTCGAATATATAGGTAAATCTAAATTTAAAAAATAATTATAACAACTATACTTTTTACAGTTTAATTGTAGTATTTTAAAATCAAATAGCCCAACAAGTCAAAAGTTTTGTCAAGCTAATTATTAAAGAAGAAAAAAAACGTTATCTCAATCCATATCACATTGGGTAATTGTTTTAGGGGCTAATAGTTTCTTTCCTACAGAAATAGAACATAGTCGTTGGTCAATAATTGTTTTGAAACATAATATTTTTTTTCCTTCAAGAAAAAAAATACATTTAATTATGTAGTTTTAAAAGTTCATAAAAAGGAATAATCTCAGATTTACGGATTAAAAATATCGTTGTGGGCATTTTTAATGGATATACTTTGTGGTCGTATACCTTCTTTTTCATCATCTTTGTGCAATATAAGCACTATTATAATTTATAGGACTAGGAAAAACTCGGTAAAATATATCAATGTGACTATGCGAGTAATAAGGTTATCTTATATTTGTCTTGTGTAGTTCCATATTATAAAAAACAACAATGAATTATTTAGTACTGTAAATATAAACTCGTACAGAGCCTGACAAAAATATATTCAAACATTGCCTACGTATATCAAAAATACGTGTTTGAGTTTTTTAATTGAGTTTTTTTATGATGAATCACAAAAGGTATATTTATATTTTTGTCATTGCTCCACTTATTAAAAAATTGAAAATTCAAGTTAAGAACAATAGGAAAATCATTCAAATCATAACTTATTTACGTTTTAAATTAATAATAATTAATAATACATTTAGACTATACAGGGTGTCCCGTGAGGATTTACCCATTGCAATATCTCCCGAAATAATGGTGATATCGAAATTCTAATTTTGTAATAAGACTTACAGGGATAAGAACTACAATTATTTCATACTTTAATTGATTTTAATGTTTTGGTAAAAAAGTTATAAAATATATTTTTTTATTTAATTATTTCCATAAAACTTAAAGATAGCCATTTTGTAGAATTTATTTTTCTGAAGATATTGATGTTTGAAAATTTTATTTTCATTAATTTCCTGATTTTGAATATTTTTTTTAGTTTCGAAAAATTTCGAATTATTAATTAACACCGTAAGGTTAGGTTATTATTATTATTATCAAACATGTGACCCGCCGTGCTGCGCGTATTCCCATACAGCCGGCCGAATACCTTCCGTGTTCCTAATTATTATTATCATACATTATTATCATATTTTATTTCTTCAAAACTAGAAAAAATATTTAAAAATCAGGAAATTAATGAAAATAAAATTTTGAAACGTCAATATTTTCAAAAAAATAAACTCTACAAAATGGCTATCTTTAATATTTTTGGAAATAATTAAATAAAAAAATATATTTTTTACAAAAACACTAAAATAAATTAAAAAATGAAATAATTATAGCTCTTATCCCAGTAAATCATATTATAAAACCAGAATTTTGATATCTCCATTATTTCGTGAGATATCGCAATGGGTAAATCCTCGCGGGACACCCTGTATAGTGATGTACATTTTATTCATGTTTTACTTAAGAAACTAAAATCACTCATTTTTTTTTTATACATTTAAAAAGTATATTTTGTTTAAAATTATATTTACCTATTGTTGGAGATCAATAAATGCAATAAATAAATATTTAATAATCTAAAAATAATAAATTATATTATTTTTTGTGTCAGCTGTTAAGTAAACACAACTTATCATAATATTAAGTATTTTTTCAGGTATATCAAATTATTATATTTAACATTATTATGTTTTATAATTATAAACAAATACATTTTATTTTTTTCCAAATAATTAAGTTATATAAATTATTTAAATTATTTTTAATATGAATAACCTATACAATTATTTTATATTTAATTCATTAGTTTGCTGATGTTATTTTGTATTTGTCGGTCAATGTGACGTGTGTTAAAAATATTTCGAAAACTACGCATAAAACATTGCCTATAGACAAAGATGAACGAGGAATAAACAGTTCATATAACAGTCAAAACCATCAAAAAATATATGTTTGTCGTGTATAAAAAAAATATAGTTTAAACATTTATGTGGCATGGTTTTGTGGTTGTACGCAAAAAACATTGGATGATAAATCGTTCTAGGTAGGTCTGAAAAATGAATTCTACATGTAAGACTTTATTTTTTTTTATCGTTGAAATATCTACCAACTCTTAACTGAATACTGGTATTAAATTTTACTCTAAATACCCACTGACGTTTTAAACTATATCAGTCTACAATGTAGAAGATCATTTGATGTAAAAATGTTTTATTTCCATTCAATGAGAACAATTATTTTATTTACACTCAACAACGTGTAAATGTAAATTACCTAACCCATAAGTAATAAGTCCAGAGTATAATTTATTTTCTATTGTCTTATTACTACAAATATACATATTTAACACATATTATTGACTATAATATATTACATAGTTTTATAATTTAAATTAAAAAAGTTTTTTCTGTTTATACGAACATAGAAATTACAGTATAATTTACAAATAATAAAAAACATTTATAATATAAGAATTTTAGTTTTATACACTTTTAATCATTCAAATATTTAAAAAATAGTTGCTCAAGATATTATTATTAGTGTATGTGGTCTTAAAAATTGTATTTATATTTAAGACGATCTACTAAGACTATACAAAATGTGTTTTATGCATAACGTATAAACTACAAATGGTACATAAACCTTATTTTTTTTTTTATCCTAATGTAATTATCGTTGTTACTCCATCCAGTCTAGTGAACTAAATTTTAAGCAAGGCACAGCAAATGAATACAGTTACAATGATTTAAAAACTGGTTGAATTAATACTTATTTGAACAAAATGGACGTATAGTTGAGAACAAAAATAATAGATTCAAAATTAACTCAAATACGTTTTGTTAGTGTGAAATGCTTAGTAAATGGTTACAAAAGAATTAAAATTTAATTTCGAAAACATATAATATCTGAAGAGTGAAGATGGTGTACATTAAAATTTTAAGTATACAATTTAGTGTTTGAATTAATGTAATAAAACTTTTAATAAAACATTGGTACTTCAGTACTTGTATGGAAAAACAAATAACTATAAATAAATTAAATAATATAATTTAATATATAGGTACTATTGTATTATATAAGAGACAAATGAGAATTTTAACTAATGTGAAACATTTAAAACATAAAAAACACAGAGAACAAAAATGTTTTTTATAAAATAATTACTTAACGTTGAAAAATTGAACATGAAAAAAATAACAACTGTTATGCTAGTGATTAAAATTCTACTCGTTTGTACCAGTAATTTTGTATGTATAAAATCTCATAAGTTAAATTAATACTTATAATTAAATTTTAAAAACTTTTTTATGACTTAATTTTTCACATTTATTAATCATTATACATACGGTGATAAAAATATGAAATATACTTACTCAATACGATTATACAATATGAAATAATATGATAAATACATAAATTCTAAACTAAATGGTGATGCTTTATTATTATTCGACTTCGGTGTATTTTAAAATATACAATGAAAAAAATTATAATTCACCGGCGCATTGTATAGGCAAAATAGGTACTTGGATTTATTATTATTTAGCATAATATTCTATTTATTATAAGAGATTCTACAATGCATGTAATAAGTTCTAAAAAATTCTCTAAGGAATTAACTGAAGTATAAATAACTATTGACTGCATTAAATTTATGACGTTAGTATTATTGGTCATTTTTCATCAGTTATATTGAAATTATCAATTATTAATTCACTAAGAAGCTGCAATATTGTCCAATTATTTACATACATTTTACTTCATAACATATGACGTATTAGAGGTTAGGATTAGATGGTTTTCATATTATTTTGAAATAAAAATTATTTTGATAGGGAGGTTTACGTAGTTTCATATGTAATATTCAGTCTTTCAATTCGTAATAGTTTTATTATTCATCATTATTTGATATAATTCATTAATTATACAGATTACAAGCGCTATCTTGGTTTTGATGATTTATAAACTATGTAATATGTATAAATATTTGAAACATTAAATACGAGATATCTCTTATCAGAATAACTTTTATTTTTATGATGTTAATTGCAATATAATTTTATAAATGAATACGTCTTATTGTTAATCTAGTCAAAATATTCTTAGTACAATAATATGCTTTATATTAAGTGATTTCAATCGATATGAGTTATAGACGCGTAGTATTTCTAATTTATTTTGTTTAGCTTTCATAGTTCAACAGCTGCAGTATGTTATATTTAATCTGGGTAGAGTTCTGGAATGGTATAAATTTTTTCAAATATACGTGATCGTAACTCTGCAGTTAACACTCTTTCAGCTATATTCCCTAGTGGATGTCGTATTGCTATTAATGTACTTGTGTGTTGCAACTACACTAAACAACTTCTTCCATGTCACTGACGCGAAGGCTATCCCACTATCGGTTAACACTGTTTCAAGAGCAGCCATCTCATTGATAAATCGTTAAATTGCTTCCACTATATTGACAGGTGTTTGGGGCTTGTAGTTTTAGAAAACAAACGGAATAGTGCTATGCCAAACTCAATACACATCTTATATTATGTCATTAATTATTTTTACAACCTGATGCATTTATACCTGATGCCAATTTCATTTTACGCTTACGTAATATCATTTGATTTTTGGATTTTTTATGTTCAACAGAAGACATTACGTTAAATTTCATAGAAAAGATGATACATTTATTAAACTGAGCATAATATAAACAAACTAAAATTATGATTGGTATTCTAAACTATTTTTTTCTTTAGTTTTTACAAGAAATTTTGTTGAGTTTAACGTATTTTTTACCATTTCAAGCAAAATATGATCCAGTAATATTTTGATTGATTAAATGAAATATACGTAAATATATATGTTACATACAATGTAGTTGTACAAAGTAACTATATTGTACAAGTTTCATTATACAATTCGCGATGTGTACAATAATTATTGTACAAATTGCGAAATGTACCTTCATTGTGCAAATCACAAGATTACTGCTAGTTTTAAAATCTTAATTATTATTAACAAATAAATAGAAATACTGGATATTTTGATATAAAGTTATATAATTTACAATATAATTAGTGGTATGTTTTAAAAGTATTTTCTTAACAAATATTGCTTATTAGTATATCATATAAAAAAAAATTTTAAATTAATATTATTTTCAAATTCACTCATTTCGCCCGATTGTATAATACTATAATCACACTAATATAAGTTTAAATATTGCAGCAGTTCCGATTACAGTGTACCAGTCCGTATTAAAATCTGTTTAAATTATATTTCTAAACGACTCAACGACAGTACCTGTCGTAAAGTCGTTTATATAAACTTTATCATTTTTATTGCATTATACCTTTACTAATATGTTAGATTCCACATAACGTGGGAAAAACAACTCATACGAGTATACGAGATGAAATTATACGTCTTATTATAGATTCACGTATTTTATTTCATATCACAATGTGTACTGTGTACACTGTACAGTAATATATAGTTTTATACTTACGATTTGTAGTTATTATAATATGTTTTTAAATTTTGTGATTTGTTCGATGATTGTAATATACTAATACGTAAAGACCTTGTGTATCTAATTGTATATGATAAACTAATATGTAATATTTGTTAAGAAAATACTTTGAAAATATATCAGTTAATTATTATATTGTAATTTATGTTCTTAAATTTTGTGTTTTTACAATGAAGATACATTTCGCAATTTGTATAGTGATTATTGTATACATCGCGAATTGTATAATGAAACTTGTACAATATAGTTACTTTGTATAGCAACATTGTACAATTCGCGATGTGTACAGAAATCGCTGTACAAATTGCGAAATGTACAATTCCGGACATTGTATGTAACATATATATATATTTTAAAGAATTCCTATAATATGCATTGTGTATCTACATTCTACTTACTATTAATACAACGTTACTATAATAATCGGTACAACATATGATTATAATATATTATAATAACATTATAATATATAGTATATTGAAACATAATACACATATTATCGTACCTTCAAATAAATATAATAAAACTGCACGTATTGAATTTTCATAAGCTCGTCGATTCATGGTCACGATCGATGAGTTAACACACAGGCACATTCGTACTTAAAATAATAATAAAAATAAATACAAAAGCTATTCCTGTAATTATATTGACCTGCTATATGCTATTTTAATCATGGATTTGCATCCAAAATAATGAATTATTCAAGTATTAGGTTTTTAAAAATGGTACTGAAACCTGAAAACAATTCCTTGTGATTTATTACAATTGTCGACGAATCTAAATTTTACCGTGTTAAATTGTATATTATTGTACAAATAGTATATTATTGTTGTCATAATCAATTATAGTCCATTCCCCCAGTCATAAGATTTCTATTAGATGAAAAGTGGTTATATACAGAAATATAAACCTTTTATGAATATATAAATTACTTATTTATCCTCCTTGTATTAGATATAGGTACCTATTTCTATATACTATAGGTACGTTTATCCTATAACCCAAACTTATAAAACAAAAAAAAAGTATTCAGGAGGATCGAACACATACAATATAATTTTTTTTTTTTATCTTTTAACTTGTTTTTTCTGCTTATTTATGATATTTGATTTCAAACAGATTTGTGTGTTTTAATAACCATGATCAATTTCCGTGTTACTTTTTGATTATTCAAGATGTGAGTTTAACGATGTAGTATTAAGTTAACTTACTAATACGGTTTTAAGTAAGTTTTGAAAAAATATGAAACTTACGTGATTAGAATTTAATGTAATTTGTGATGTGATATTTGAAATTTGATTTAATTATTTTTAAAATTGATTGTATGTTAAGTGTTAAATTGTGTTTATAAACGTGCTTGGACAGTCATAAAAGTTATTTGTTACTTTATGCACAAAGTTGTGTTATAAATTAAAGTTAATTGTATATTGTGTTCAGCGTGAATGTGTAAATTATCAACTTGAATTTAATTTCAGTTTGGTAAACAAATAGTCCAGTGATTAACTAGTCCTACCGCAAAATTCAGTCGTAAGAACAATCTAGTTGTTAATGTTTTATAAGTTATTATGTTCTTTACTAAATCCAAGTTATTATATAATTTTATAATCTAAAATCATTAAATATTTGCTTTCAACATTAAGGAACATACCCACGACACATGTTCCATCACATTCTTAATAGTTTAGCTCAATTGATTCAGAATTACATTGTTTTTCTGTTTAATAATAACTAGTATATCACAGTAAATTGTTGTGCACCTACTATACATCAGAATTTTCAGCCGTTTTGGTTCGAATCGAATAGAGATAACAAAGATTGGCAGCAGGATAATTTAAATTAGTGATAGTTACATATTATAATAATCAGTAAAATTAGTGTTGTGTTAAAATATATGATATATACTAATGTAATATCATACATATAGGGACATATTATAATTTTCATGTTTTCGTTTAAAATTGTAAATGCTCAAATCAAGATTAAAATTAAAAATATTAAATCACGGAATACATTTTTCCATTAGAAACAATGGAAATATGGAAAGTACATGTTTCAATGTAAACAGTAAGGATTAATTTTGATTATTGAATCTGTGGGTTTAAACATTTTAAAAAAATCACATGATAAATATGCAATTTATAATTATTATTGTAACGATTTTATTTTTTTAGGGAATAATATGTACAGTAAAATTATATACACATTTATTTAAATGATGATTTTCCATTCTGCATAAAATCATTAGACAACCGATTTGTTTGTTATGTCAAAAACAACTTATAAGTATACATTACTGATTTCTACGTAAATATTCCGTACATATTAAATTCACATCAAGTTAATTAAAAACATTGACTGAAACATTCAATCATTATATTTGTTGTATCATATTAAATTGCATGTGAAGTGTATTTGATATTATAAATGTAACATACAACGGTTCACGTGAAGTGTCAAATAATATAAATTAATTTAATAACGTATTAAAAAATACAATTTATATGTTAAAATATTCCATGTTAAGTCAGAAAATGTTCCAATATAATAATAACGAAATCAATTTTTTGTATTAATTTTATTTTTAGTATATGACCAGATTTTGGAATAAAATTAATCGTAGACTAAATATTAAAAGCGGGTAAGTGGATGTCATTCTCTTATACAGTAAGTTTAAACTTTTAAGTTATAAGTGGGTCACTGTAATGGACGGTATTAAATTTAAATTCAATGATATTATATCGTTGAATACGAAAAACGATTCTAAGTGGAGACGGTTTGTCAGTCCAGGATATTCTAACTAAATAATTTGTATATTTTCAATTTAATAAATTTTGTCAACATTTGAATCTTAAACGGTTATGAAAAAAACAAGCCTTTGTATTTTTGATATTTTTTAACGCCATTATATCAACTTACGGGGAACATTATACTAAAATTTTAAGTGTTTTGACAAAACAAATAAAATTTTATTGATATTTAAAGAATAAAAAACTGAAAAAAATGCCTATAAATAACTTAAAAAGAGTTGAAATATTTTTAAAATATTATCATATATAGGAATTGATGAAATAAACATATGGTGTAAATTACAAGTTTCTATAGTTTTTGTTTTTGAATAACAACAAAATGCGAATATCGGTACGAGAGAAATTGAGTGAATATTCAATGTTATAAAAGTTTTGAAATTCTAAATACGCTCATAACATTTTTTTTTGACTTTCCCGTAGATATTTTTTATTTTATAAAAGTAAACAAACTTATGAAGGATTTTGTATTGAATTTTCAAATCATATATTTAAATAGATTAATTTTTAAGAATTTCTAAATCAAAATAGTTTGCACTTTTTTATGATTATTACGTATATATTTGAAATTCGAGCTTTAAATTCTATAAAAAATTTGTGACCATGTATTTTTACTATTTTCAACTACCATTGTAAATCTATGTTATGAGCCTTGTATTAAATTTTCAATCTTTTTTTCTCAACGAATACAATTATTGTATTGACATTTATTGAAAGAAAAAAAAACAAAAAAAATTAAAAACTGAAAATGTCTATAAACAGTATAAAATAAGTAGAAATGTTTTGAATGTTTTATGGTATATACCAATTACTAATATTAGTATTTTTTTAGTTGTGAATTAAATTTAGTGAAAATTTTGGGTAGAATACGATTGCGCGCATTATTATTGCGCGCGTACCCTTTTGGTTTACGATTGCGCGTGTTAAATACGATTACACGATCGTGCAATATTGCCAAATTTAATAACACGATGATACAAATTCTAAGATAATTATTGTCGTATTTATCTGATTATCTCATCTTTTATCGTAATTTTGAATTTTTACCATATACGCATATGTATGTAGTTGAGTTACATTTTCACTTTTGATTTAAGAACTACAAATGGTCCGGGAAGTTTTCACCGTACTTTTAACGGACAGTATTATGCGTGTCATCCTGCAGTTCCAGTAGTCATTTCTGTTTTAATTCAAACGCAAGCCGAAACGTCCACAAAATTGTATTCGATCGTTCAAAAAGGTTCTATTAATAAAATGGCAAAAAAAGATAAGCTACTCAATAATAAAACTATTAGTGTATATAATAATAATAAAAATAACAAGACCCCTGACGAATTAATTATTTATTTAAGTGAACTTAGCCAGAACCTAACCTAACCAATAAAGCCAGCTTTCTAAACCTAAAAAATTGTAAAAATAATATTATAATCTCGTTTTATTTTTTAACTGTTGATGCCTTGATGGTATACATTAATTAACATAATATTAGGATATTTTTTATATGCATTTTATGATTTGTTCGTCTAAAATTATTCTTAATTGCATTGAATCTGTATGAATTTTGAATAAATTATTATTAAAAACTCTTAAATCAAGCAAAATTAAATTACCTTCAATTTTTTTTTTATACTACCACTAAATTAAATTATGCATAGTTTGGCAACATCGCATGAAGTTTTACGAGCAATCGTACATATATCTTACCCAAAATGTATGTTCTATTGTCCCATTAAAACGTGCGCAATCGTATTATGAAAAAGGTAAAATGCGCGCAATTGTATTTTACCGAAAATTTTATGTATAAACGGTAATTTGTTTTAGAGTTACTGTAATATCCAAAATCAAGTTTGTCAAAAACCAATTTCGCGTGAAATTTCTGTTTTTCCTTAATTTTGTTTTTGAATACTTTTGAAAACTACTGGGATTTTTGACCTCCCCAGTATACCAACAATATTCACTTTCCCATCGAAAAAGCTATTGAAGTTGAAAATCAAATCATTATTTCGACTACTTATCCTGTACATTCGTATCTTTTTTTTCCCTTATTATTGTATACACAATTTGTACCTCATAGGTACAATAAGAGTATTAGCTGAGATAAATAAATTACATGAATAAAGCTTGATAAAAGCAACCACCAGTGATGAGACACTTATAAATTGAGGTCATACATTAATATATATATATATGAATTTATTTATTTGTTTTTTTTTTTTATTATAATATTAAGCTAGCATATTTCTACACCAGTAACGTAACGCCTCGGAGGGTTACTCGGATAACATTTGCTGAAAGATCTTTAATTAAAGGATTAGGATGAGTTGTAAGCCGATTATGGAATCTTTTATAATAAGTGACTGCTTCTTTTTTACAGTTTTGATTTTCCGGTCTACGTGAAGGGTATAATTAGATACATAATATGGGGAGTTCGTTAATTTTCTTAATGCAATATTTTGAAAAGACTGAATACGATTTGTATTTGATTCTTTTGCATTTCTCCAGAGTTGGATACCATAGGTCCAATTGGGTTTGATGATGGATTTATACATTAGTAGTTTTATATTAAGGTTGGTCTGTTTGTTACTGACTAGTAAAGATTTAAACATACGAAGTAGCAAATTTAGTTGAAGTCTTTTTACACGTGTATGTTGGGCCAATGTTAGTCTACGGTTAAACCAAGATATTTTACTGTTGGAATAGACGGAATTTGAGTGCTATAGAGAGTGACTGGCGGACAGTGTCTTAGCTTAAGGGTAAAAGTTGTGTGATTAGATTTGGTTTGATTTACCTTAATCCTCCAATTTTTATACCCGGTTTCCATAAGGGAAATATGATTTTGTAGATTAAGCGATGCTACAATAGGGTTTTAATTTATAGATATGATATGTTTGTCATCTGCATAGATTGCCACAATGGTGTTGGTGGAGGTTGGTTGATCAGAATGAAAATAAGTTATACAGTATTGGGGAAAGGATGCCTGCTTGTGGAACACCAGCTCTGATGTTTGCTATATATTGGATTATGCAGATGTGAAATGGACTTGAAAATAACGATCCGTTAGATATGACTTTAGTAGCGTATAGTAAGTTGGAGGCAAAAATGTCTTTACCTTGTATCACAGCCCTTCGTGCCGTACATGGTCAAAGGCCTGCAGGTGAATATCAAGAAATATACAAGAACGATACATTTTTTTTTTCAAGTGCGAAAGAAACCAAGTCAACTAGTCTACATTTGTATCTGTATTCAAAAAAAGCTTAAAAACACACACATCATTGTAAAATCAATACATTTATCATTTATCGCTCCACTCAGAATCTAATATCGACAGTATTAACATAGTTCGTCGATATTTTTGTGAATATTTAGATTGCCATTTGTGTTAATTTGCTAGCTGTGATTGTCAAACGGATAGCGGGGGGAGTTTATCGATGAATGGATGAGGTAAAAATTGTTGAAGATGGTATCAATGTTGAAGATCTGATAACCATAAATTATATTTTTAATAATCAAATAGTGCATGTTAAAAATCAGAAATATCTCCAGCCTTCAAAATTATTTTAGTTTTGAAATTTTCTCTACACTTCTTCAGTTCTTCTCTCGCAAATTTAAAAACATATAAAAGTACATTAATAGGACACCAATTAATATGCAAACGAAATTATATTTTAATTTTCAAATGTTGTAAACATAATAAGAACTGGTAATAATAAAAATATAAACATAGGTAACCACACTACTTTTTAATACAGGTGTGTGCGCATCATTAACAGTCAATAATTGATTTGATCAGTATAATGCATAAGTTGAATTTTAATTCAATGATAACTCATTGCATATGAAAGTATGAAAAAAGTATCAATGGTTATTCATTTAAATTAGGCACATCAAACAAATTCAGTTTTGTCAAAATTTATTATGTGTAAAAATTCCAGGTTTTCCTTAATTTTAGAATTAAGATTAAAAAAAAAAAACTATTTATAAATTTGCAAAAATGCATTTAAATAAATTTATTTCTTACTCCTGATCTCCCAATCCCTAAAGTTCTAATTTACTACCAGGAATCATCCTCAAAGTTGAAAATCAAAATCTTACTGCTTTGATGATAGACGAGAAAACAAACTTGTAAAATCAATACACTCATTGCTCCGCTCAGAATCTAACATAAATAATTTGAAATAATATTAAATAAATTTAAGCTTAATGTATTTTTATTTATTTTCGTGGATCTGAAATTTGATTACACAACTTCAATCTGTAGACTATAACTGATTCTCTAATAGTCGAATGTACATATTATCCTAAATGACCAACGGCCATATTTTTATCATAGTTAATATCTTATTTTCGTTATAGGTTGTAAAGATATACCTTATTTCACATTTTCAATAACGTTGGCTAACATTTATTTTTAAAGTGTATAGGTAGACAATTATAGACTTCTAGTTGTTGTTTCCTAAGTTTTTAATTCCAGTTATTGAGACATAAATTTATGTTTCTAATTGTTTGATTTAATTTTGAAAACTGACAGCGTTTAGAAGTTTCAATGTGGATTATACATTGTCTTTTTGTAACTAAGAACAAAATAAGATAAACAACTAGGATTAGAATAAAAGTAAAATTGTGAATTGTAATGATTAGAATCAACTTGTTATTTTTCTGTATTAAATCATGCTTTCAAAATAATAATAAATAATAATAAATTACGAACATAGTAATTTATATTTCAAAATTCGTAGATATTAAGCTAGAGTACGTACATAACAAAAATAATTTATCACCATTCAAAAATGATGGAATTTATCTCAACCCATAGATTCTAAATACAAAATATTTTCGCCGTTTTTATTTTAAAATTAAAGGTGAAATATTTATAAGAGGAAATAGCTTCTGAATTCCTGAGTGACATTTACGAACATGATAAAAAAAAAAACTAATGATACTTATTCGTTTATATTACTTTTGCTTTTTTATAATGAGTTAATTTTTTAGTTGTATCGTCCTTATATAAGTTACAATAATATGGATCCTCAGATATTTGATATGTTATCGATTTGGTGCATAAAACTGCCCTTAGAGAATTTCACCATTTATAAAATCGTCCAATGCATACTCGGTGTGTGCCTTGCTTGCTGTAGAACTGAGCAGCTATACACAGCTAGTTTATGTTTGAATTTATGTAAACCGTTCACCAATGTGTAATCTGGAGTGGCGATCGCTATTCAGTTTACGACGACAATGGTGTATTTAAGGATCTAGTAACTAGGTTAGGCGTAATGTAGAAAGATGTATAAACTGCTGTGGAGGGACTGTCGATATCGGTACGGCTCGTTAGGCCCACCCGCATACGGTTATCTGTAGTCTGTATCAAATGCAACTCGAACGCTGAGATGTATTTCCTCTTCTTCCACCTTCCATACGAGAAACGACAGTATACATTTGCGATGATATGCCGATCGTAGAATGTAAACTCAATAATAACAACCACGCGGGGGGTTGACAAAATGCACGCGTATAACGAGATAAAAAAAAACATCACAACTACTGTCCTCGAGGGTTTTTATTTTTATTTTATTGACAACGAATTTTCTTTTCTTTTTTTTTACATTCATCTAAATGGTCTAAAAAAAAGTGCAGTAGAAACTACACCATTCCGAGAAAAAATTTGAAATATTCGTTGTTCAAGGTTTTGAATATTCAAAGTAATAACATTTCAGTTGTAGGTAAATGGGTAAAAGTGTAATAACAACCATAATCTATAAACTGAGAAAACTCAAGTGTAAAATAAACGTAAAATGTTTTCTGTTTTGTTTAATTCAACGTAAGTTTTAAAGATTTAAAATGAGCGAAACAATTTTACGTATATTATTAATGTGCTTTTTAATAAAAAACTAAAAAAATTATTTTGGTAAAAAAAAGTATCATTATTTACAACAATTATGCAACCAGTAATTAAAGACACGTATTATATAAACTTACAGTATTATAATCCATGACATTTTACGAGTCCACAATTTGTAATTTTACATTTATTAAAATTGAATTACCCTACTGTTAAGTTTTATTTATTAAATGTTTGTATCTATTGCAAGCCAGACAATGTACTTATTTTATACTTGTACCTATCTAAAACAATTTGCATTGATATTCTGTATACGTAATTGCAGTATCATCAATTGAAATTTATTTACACCCATATTTGTATAAATATAAAAATTTGAATACGATAATCATGAAAAATGTTATTATTACGTGAAAGTAAATTCAAGTATCTATGTGCACCGTGGAGCCCGTGGAGGCATTTAATCCATCAACCGTGGAATATTTACACATCATTTATTTAGTAGGTACCTAGCTATAACCGGTGAAATTTAAAAACTTCTTTTACAGTGTCATCATAAATAACGTAATCAAAATATTTTTCGATCGAGTAATTTTAATAAAAATTATTCATCCTATAATAACATTTTTTTTTTTTTTTTATCAGAAATATATGTTGCACTTTTAAATTTAAATTTAATATTAATCAAACACTTTTGTTGCCTAGAGCAAATTGGATCAATGATCCTATATCAGGAAATTTCCGATCGGCCGATTATTGTGTAACGGTGTTGTGCCGATACGCCTGCACTATTTGTTAATTTTAGTTGAATTATTTTCATTTATTTAATTTGTGGTTTTTTTATCCAATAGTTGTACAAATTAAAAAATTATCATAATTATTATTAATTTCCTGTCTATACGTGTACACTCCAATAATTTTGTATCACACAGTGACCTCTGCACACAGCGACACATATTTAAATTTATTTTTTTCAATATTAATCGATAAGAAAAATCTTATTTAATGTCATGCATCTTCTTATACATTGTTTTTGAATAAACCAGATTAATATTATATATTGATTTTACGTGACAATCATTAGAACGAAATGAAATGTTTAAGACACAGGTACTTAAGGACTTCATTTGAATGATAAGAATATATCAGAAAATAATTTAAGGCAAATATAATATTTTTTAATAAGATTCAAACATTGACATTTATACCTATGTTAACTTCAACTCATTTAACTAATTGATATTTATTTCACTTCAGTAACTTGGCCATTAGTGATTAGTTCCACATAAATGTACATTATTATGATTGCATACATACATTTTTAACAAGTTTTTAATTATTTCACTCATCATTAGTCACATCAATGTACATTACAGATTATAATAATAAGTAGAAACATTTTTATACTTTTTGTTAATAGTAATAATTTTCTTTAATTATACTTTATGAAATATCAAGCATCACCAAAATAGGGGTTTTTAGATACGTTTTTTAAATAAGTATTTCTAAGTACCTATTAAAAGCATTTAAATTAGTATTTTTTTTATTATTTTATTTGTATTACATTGCCCCCCTTAGGTTGTGAAACATATATTTGTTCTAGCTACTTTGTAGATGAAATATTATACTCAATAAGCAAATTAATAATTAAAATAAATAAAGATGGAATAAAATATTATTGAAGGAATGATATTTAAATGTTGTCACGTCTGATGTTCCATTCAACGTGTCTATAGGTATATTTTTTTAAACATTGTTTTGATAATCTGTGTCTTGTCAATATTGATTTTATTATATGCCTAACAATTCATTAGGTACCACCATATATTTCGTATATATTGAATATTGAAATACTTAAACTTAAGTATACTAAATGCATTGTTGTATAAATAATATTTTAATTTGTTTCTAACGAATTAGTAAAGTCAATTTATAGGATTTAATATTCAATAAATTTAAATAATTAATTTTTTTAAATTAAGTATTTGTTATTTTGATAATTAAAAACAAAAATACAATTATATAGAACTATCTGTTGCTCTTGAACTATAAAAACTTGGAATAGTATTTCGATTTGATTTTTCTAGTACAATTTTAAGAAATATCTTTAGAATCAAAGGATATATTATGAATTTGATTATATAAATATATATATATTATATAACTGCATTGTTCATTATTTTGAATATAAGGAACTTTGTAGATATTTATAGTGTTTAAAATAATATGTTTAATAGAGTAAAAATGATTGCGTACACCTACTAAGTAAAAAAAAATCATTACATTTTACCCTGTAAATAATATTAGATTGTTTGAGCTTACAAATAAATATTTAATTTGATAAAGCTTTTATGTTATGATTATATATTTTACAACGTTGAAGTCTTTTTAGTACATTGTCATTATGTTGTATTTAGGGGATTCTTTTGTTATTTAAAAAATATATGTGGAAAAGTTCCCACGTAGATAATTCGCATTTAATCGTGTTCTACACTTTTACTCATATAATATGTATAAACTTTAAGAACTTAATTTTAATGAAACCAAAATGGTTATTTTGACTAAATATATTTTAATAGAGGAAATCATATTTTGAAACGAAATCAAGACAAAACATAAAATTTGTTTTCTATTTCATTTGTGGAGGAAAGAAACACCAATAAATACAAAAACACGAAGACAACTCTTGTAAATGAGCTGTATTTTAAAAATGTCAAATTCTCAAAAAAAATTTATATTTTCAAATCAAGTATATAAAACATAAATTTAGTTCAAATATTTTAAATAATTTTTCATAAGTTAAACTAAAATAATATTATATTCAAGAACATTCAAGTAAGATGATAAGTAATACTGTACCTATAAAAGTATTCGGACATAACAATGTACGATAATTGATTTATAGGCGTTAAGCTACATGTCCCAAGTAAATACAAATAATTAGTATTACATTTTAAACTATTGCTATAACAATTATTTTTAGTCGTTAAAACATTTTTAAAAATTATTCTCTCCGTTATTCCAGTGTAAAATTAATGAACAAAATGTTTAATTTATACTCCAGGGATTAACTAACTAACGTTGACGATAGTAATGTTTTTACTCGAGTTACCACAATAAAATATTTCACGTTGTTCATTATTTATTATGAACTTTAATAAGATTAAACAAACATAAAAATCCTATTTTACTACGAAATATCATTAAAAAATTATATCTGAATAAATGCAATTTAAAAATATAACTTACCTACTAAAAAATTAAGATTATGTCATAAAATGTTATTTTTTTTAATACCTACTAGTATTTATAAAAAATAATTCTCTTTTGAAACAAGAAAAATATTTATTTATTGAATGATTAAAAAGATTAAGTATATGAAATAAAAATCAATTAAAAAATTAAACACTGATTAGTGATTAAAGGTTTATTGCTAAATAGTAAATTAGCATTGTGTGTGTAAAAATAATGGTGAACCTATCACTACTATTATAGTGCTGTATTTACATTACGAGAATAAGCATACCCATAAATGATACTGTATAATATTCAAACATTACAACCTAAAAAGTCAAAATTTTATTCAAATTTAATATCTAATAAAAAATGAAAGAAGTAGATCTTCACGGAGAAGAATATTCAATATAAACACTCTTTAAATTTTCGGTTCATAGAAAATACACTACAGATTATAATACATATGGATATCTACTGAAATATGTACCTACATTAGAATCTCATACAAATATTGATGAAATATACACAGATGCCTCTAAAAGTGAAGAAATGGTAGAAAATGTAGTAATTCGTTGCAATATGCAACTTATTAACATTGTTTAATTTTCCAACATTCTGCTCTATAAATATGGTGGAAGTTCGGGAAACATTATTGTAAACAGATTCACGAAGTTTAAAATAAAATAAAATAACACAGCGAAAAAAGTTATTAATCCTATCACCTAAAAATACCTGACTTATCTTTCTAAACATATCTCTATATTATGCTGACGTATGAAAATCAATTGAAAAAAATACTTTTAATGAAAAAAACTGGAATAATTTGAATCGACTGAATTAAACAAAATAATAAAACATCAGTAATAAAGAAAAAAATTTAATCAGGTTATAGAAGTATAAAATTGGACATACCTGGCCCGGCATAATATCATTTATAAAGAGATTAGTAGCACCTCCTACTCGAACTGTCCTCGGGCGATTGTAAACTCTCCCGATTTTAATGGCATGTAAACTCTCCCGATGGTAAACTCTCCCGGGTTTAGTCCAACACTACCTGACGGGAACATGTAAACTCTCCCGGATCTATTTCAGTACAACCTGAAGAGAACATGTAAACTCTCTCGGGTCTACTTCAGTACTACTAAGCTAGCTGGGGAGCATTGGGTATTATTCGTTTTACATGCACAGTTAGAATTGGTTGAGCCATTATAGTCGATATCGTTTTAAATATTTAAATTAAAAATATTCTAACGGTAATTAAATATTTAAATGACAAATACAGGTTAACACAAGATAAATACAGATTAAATACGGTAATACAATTCATAATAAAAATTATAATCACAATCTCTGCAGTGTAGCCAATTCATAGAGTAGCAATGACATTTAAAATAACTCTGGAGAGTTTGTACATTTCTTTCAGATCAACATAATATTGACCCGGGAGGGTTTACACATTTCTTTCAGGTAAACATAATATTTACCCGTGAGAGTTTACCATCGGGAGAGTTTACTAGTTTTAAAATTCGGAAGACTTTACCATACAATCGGGAGAGTTTATACCACCGCCCCTGTCCTCCTAAATGTCTAAATCGTGGCACTACTCTAACAATCAAATACACGTATTTCGACAAACGTGGAACAATTAAAGACCACAGATTAGGACTCAAATAATAAGTCTACCACATAGTAGAAACAAGAAAGTATAAGTTAGAGATAAATACAATCTATTGCAGTTATATAAAAAGATACTAAAAAAGAAAATAATTTACTACATCAAGCTATTAGACTAATAATTAGTGTATAACGAATATTAACGTCTAACTGGTACGTATAATCTACGATGGTGCGATTTTATCTTTATAAATGTTAAAGTTATCGCTACTACAAATATCTTGAATACAACTATATTTAATAATTAAATTATAAATTATTATCATTGTTATTTATTACTCTATGTTTTTATACATACATGATGATGTATAATTTCTATAATCTTGAATGCATTATACTATACAAACATATCCAATTTTTAGGTATATGTTATTTTATTAACAATATTAGGTTTTATTTTATATTTTTTTATATTCATTTGTAAAACATGAGAACCAAATTTGTATGAAATTACAATAGGTAATCTGAATTATATATGTAACGGCAATAGCGCTAATGGCTATTATAAAAGTGAAATAAAGATCAATTTAAAAAAATAAAATACATTAATCGCACCACTCTAGAAACCAAAATGCAAAAGTAATATAATATACTCGACTAACCTTTTTAAAAATATCAGATGCTATAGCTTAGTTGATGATTATAATAATTAAGCTAAACGAAAAACTTAGGATATCATTGATCAACTTAATTGCGCTATTAAACAAATATAATGGTTCAATAATCCGAAATTGCGCTCTGCTTAAATTCTTTTGAAACTCTTTTGTTATCGTGCAGCTATTGTCAACAAAGTTTTAAAAATACGTTAAATAAGTTAGGTATAATAATTTAAAAGAACGTCAAATTTAAAATAATATTAAAATTAAAAAATTACAAAACAATTTAAACTCAATCTATATTTTAATAAAAACTTCAAACTTTTGATCAGCATAATATGTACTATTACTATTGTTAGTACATTTTAATGAACACTTAAAGTTAATCTGAAGTAATAGTATTTAGTATAAATAAACGATATCATTACAGAGTCGAGTAAATCATTTGTTGGTCGCAAATTTAAACTTTAGCCAATATTCTATATCAATAACACTAAATGTATTTTAATCTTCGAATCCATTAATATTCAATTAATATGCAGACAAATATATCTTTGAATAATACTTTCACCAATAACTATTTTAATATTAGTTTATCTTTGTATATTTATTTATCTAATCAATAAAATAAATATAAAAGTATAAAGTAATTGACAATTAACTAAATTTTTAATTTAAAGTATCTTACAAATTCAAAAACAAGGTTCTTCAATTTATTTTAAGACAGTAAATCATACTTAAAATTATATATATATATATTATTTTTTGATATATAGGATGAAATATTTATAAAACAGACTTGTCATTGTCAGGGTTGATTGTAACAATAAGCCATTTTTTAAATTTCGTGAAAAAATGTTCACAGTAAGACTAGATGTATGACTAATCAGTTGTCAATTTAAAATTAAACATAAAATTAACCAATAGTTAGTTTAGTGCTTAAGAGTTTTTACATTTTACTAAATGTATTGTGCGTTATAAATAAACAATGTCAATATGTCTCTTATTTTGAATTGGATTTAGAGATTATAGAGATTTAGTATTATATATATATGCGTCTGTGTGTTTGTACATAATATTTTGTTTTTTTTCAGTTTTATCATCATTTTATATGTAGTTTAATTGCAGTTACACATAAGCGTTTGTCTTAAAATAAACATAATTAAAACATTTAAATAACCATTATCCAGATAAGTTCAAATTCTAACAAATTAAGTACTCATAAGCAAATTATTTTAATATAAAACAAATAAGTTCTAAGAAAATAATTGGTTTGAATAAAAAATTTTACTGAGTAGGTAATGTGTATACAGGACGTAATATCGTATTACAATGTTTCTTAACTTGTGTTCCGCGGAACAGTGATTCAATGATATCTCAAGGATTCTGCAAAACTCTAATGTTTTTTCCAAATATTCAAAAAAATTACTTTGAAAAATCTTTAAAAAGTCGTGTTAGACGTGCACGTTTATATAAATTTGTACTGATGGCGCAGCTAATATGACTGGTAGACATAGGCAGGATTAGTTGCAAAAATAATTAACAAATCTTATTATCTTATATAGGTAAGATATGCAGTACCTAAGATTCAAGATCATCAATCACATTAAGATTCATGCACTAATTTTAATAATGTATCATTTAATCAGATATTAAATATTATTAAATTATTTTATTATTTTTTATTATTACCTATATCTTAATATATTTCCTGTAATAAGAGTCAAATATAATGTTACATTTCAATGTTAAGATACCTCTTAAATAAACAATATTATTACATATTGCTTTATTTCATGTATTACATATATTATTATTGTTGTAGTTTGTAGTTTATTGTCATATTTAGTGGCAACCTCTTATTTTGAAGATAATTTTAATAGGCGTTCCGCATAAAAAATATTATTGTTTGGTGTTCTATAATCCCAAAAAGTTTAAGAAACACTTTCTTATAGTGTTTCATGCGTAGTTTTTTAATGACTATACAGATTGATAAAATTATACTTTATTTATAAAAAACAAAATTGTTTGTGTACAGTAAGTTCTTTTATTTTATATGGTTATTTTTTCATAATAATTTAAAATGTATTAACATTATTAAAATGCACTAAAAATACTAACAACAAAATCAACTTAATTTTTCTAAATATTAACAATAATTATATACATATATTATTTTTAAATGTTTTTTTCCTGAAAATGTTGATGGTAAAATCATCAATTTTAGTTCACAAATTTATTAAGAACAGCTCTCTAAATTAAGTTAATTAATTAATACAATTTTAATTCAAAATGATATTTGAATAAATAATTATTTGTGAAACTATCTATTCTAAAAATTAATGAAATGTTTAGTTTCATTCGATTTCCGATGTTACTAAGACTTACACAATACTTAGGTTTTCATTCTTTTTAAATCCCATTAAAAAAAAAATATATATATATATGCATAATGCATATAACAATGCAAGTTATACCCTGTGCGCTAGCAAAATCACAGAAAACAAATTTAACACAGTTTGAGACATATAAGAGGTAGGATTTTTAACGGGCTACGAAGTACACGCGCGGGTTCAGCTAATATTATTATTAATTTTTACAATTTGAAAAATAAAACATACTATATGAATACATATTTTATTTTATGTTTTTTATTCATATACAAAACATTTTCGAATTGAATTTAGCTATTAACAATTTGAAGTTTTAAAAATGATTTTATTACATTTATATCGATATAAAACAATGTAAAATTTTTAATAAAATAAATCATTCATATATAATAAAGAAACAGTAAACAACTAAAACATGTTTATTATTCCATCACGTACGAGAAATTAATAAAAATTCAACTTATGGTTGCTATGAGAATATTTTATTTACTTTTTATGATCTTAATTTTTAGAATATTAAATAGCCTATACATGAATAATGTACAGAACAAATATTAAGATTCAGAGTCTAAATACATAAATGAGAATAAATCTCAATATCTCATATTCAAGCAATCGTATATTTTTTTAGTTTCAAGTCATAGATTTATTTACAAATAATATAATGTATTATATTATGCTGCAATATATAAATTGTTAAAAATCATTAACATCTAAATAAATTAATATGACTTATAGAAATTTACCAAGCTGGAAAATAACATTTTAAATGTAAATCACGCAAGGTTCCAAAAACACCTTAATTATTATAAACCTTACTCTTAATTTTGGAAAAAAAATCATGTTTCATGAAACTTCGCGATAATTACTGCAATTAAACATTACATTATTTCAGTTTTTTTACCTTCCTACTTCGCACAAATTACAATATTTTATAGATTAAGTTTGATAGTTAATAGTAAATCCAATATTTTTGCTGACGGAACTAAAAAATGAAAAATGATACATATTTTAAATAATTGGTAGAAAATAATTAATATTAAAATGCATGCCTTTAAAATAATCTTAAAATCATAAACATTGAAAAAAATATAATTTGAAATCGCATGACTATAGGTTGCGTGCTTTAAATGTTCAGATAAATCTATTGTTTCTTTGTTCTTGATAAATAAAATATTATCCTATTTGTTTTTAAAAATGTACACCATAACATTAACATAATAATATTTTATTTTTGATCTGAATTAACAACATGCATACCAAGTAATATTAAGTAACTAATTTATACATATTTATCAAATGTTAAAGGTTTATACTGATTCGGTGTATATTTAATAGCTTAAATTTAATCGACAATATGCGTAACAGAACTTGGATTTTATAACTGATTATTTATTTCAAGGCTTCAATGTAATATCTAATTTTTTGAAAAAAAACACAATTAACTATATTCTTCTAAAATATTTAAATCAATTATAATTCTGTGCAAGACGATACAGTAACATAAACATATTTTGATTTACAATTGATATTATAATAATGTATGGTAAATTTATTATGATAATATCTCAGATAGTTTTCAGGATCAACATTAATTTTAAATATATTCAACAAGGACATATGATTTATTACGTTTAAAAAATCATCATCGTTAAACCCAATGGATTAAAAAAACGATGGGCCTCAACTTTAGTGTTTTTCAATACAGTAAAAAAGTCATTATTTCACGGTGAATATACGCACCGTCATGGACATCTAACTATAAAGTACAGAGAACATCTCGAATGAGAGACAATAGTTTTCCACCAACCACCATCAATCAAAATGTAACTTAAGAGGTGGTTTTCCCGCCACACTCTTCGTATTCACCGTGCCAATGGCCACGATAATACCAAACGCTTTTTCGAATGTTATAATTATATTTTATAATCGAAAAACAACATGTCGGTTAATAGCATATAATATGTATACAGTGTTACGTTATTTAGTTTAAAAACCGTTTTGTCATGTTATAAAATAATAATACCTACGCCAAAATCAATTAAGTCTTTACCATGTAGTTGCACGTAGCAACAAAAAAACCTCAAATTATTCTAACACGTTCTAAAACTATGGGCTTCGGCCGTTAAACGAACGAAATCACCCGAATTCGTGTTTATACACATTACACACATTATTATACCTCTATCCACAACACTTGATCTGTTAAAATCTATTAGACTATCAGTAATAAATTAATTTTCGGTGTTTGATCAACTGCGTTTTAATACCATCCTCGGACACTATTATTTCATTATAGGTTAGCGAAGTATGTTTTTTTTTCGTCATTCCTATTATTATTATTATTTTCACGCAAACACGTGCGTAAGCGTAGCACTACAGCAGTTACCGCTCTTCGCGTCCATCCCTATAGGATAGGGTCGATATATAAATATGTAATATACCTCGTCGCTGTGAAGCTTTAAAAAATAAACCCCCCTCGGGTCCTCATATCGGGTATTCGGATCACACGATATCTAATTTACGACGGCCATAAACTGTTCACGCAAAACAAAGTGTGGTTTGGACATATGCCACATCATACATATCGACGTGGTAGTGGGCGCCAAGCTTTAATCGTCGACTGGATACAATATCATTTTAATATAATCGTATACGCATACTATTAACGGTCGTAAATATATTGATTGTTCAAACAATGCACTGATATCGTTAACCGGAAAACTATTCGGCCAGTGTTATAAGTAACAATAATTTATCCTCACTATTATTTTGTATTATGATCACTTTTGACACGGCTGTCGGGTTGTATTAATAATACGCTTTTCAATAGTATTTTGTACCATATATTCTGTATACTTCGCAGTAATTTATGCCAGTCCACGTCTCAGTTGTATACAAACGTTATAGTATTCTCAATGGCATCTATAGTGCTATACTAGTGTAATCAATTTCATAAAAATATACCACGGTTGTAGTGACAAATATATATGTATATATATATATATATATATATATATATATATATCTTGTACATTGTATACAAATTAAAATGTAATTCAACTATATTTAGATGCTACTTCGTGCCTGGCGCCTGCAGTCTGCGAGCTTTTCATATTTTTCTACACAATTTTTTAGCGAATCGGTATTATTGTTTCAAAGAATGTAGGTTTAAATATTTAATTAATAAATTGTAGGCAATGAGATTTATTGATTTTTTGTTTGATTAAATGTAATTTAAATAACATCGGCTAGAATTTCGTTAGATTTGAAATTAACGCATGTATTAACTTATCAGTTATCATATCTATTAATTAATTTATACAAATGTCGCATATAATGTCCAGAATATACCAATTTTAAAACTAAAGTACATGCATAGACATGCATTCACAATTCGCACCAGAAAACTCACGATTTTATGATGGCTACATAATTTTATTTAAAGTCTAACAGATAAACTACTCTGATCATTAAAATAATTAATAGGTACTATATCGTCTATTTAGTGTGTCGGTTATTTAAAAACTAGTTTTGAGGGTTTATGAAAAATAACTCTTTTTATTACTTCATAATTTATTAGTTTATTACATATACTGATATTTGTGTCTATGACATACTGAAATATATTATATAGTAATATAGGTACTGTTATATTTACCCTCACACGTACAAATATATAGATCATATTGTGTAGGTATTAACTAACTATTTACGTGTTCGATAACGCGATGTACGTTTCCGCTTTAACGATATTGCAATATATTACGATACACTATGTACTCGATATCTATCTTGAATACTCATCTATGTCGTTTTGCCACACTAACAAATAAGTCTTATTATATTATACAATTTAATTTTAGTAATATTTAATTTTGTGTAATTACTATTATTAAGAACCAATTTTGTTTAAATTTAATGAAATTGATAATTTCATAGAACCTATGTAAAGATACTCCTAGTTTTATAATACACGTTAATTTTCTATATCACTTTTTAGTCCATACTAACTATTTGATATCGTTGATAATTTTTGAAAATTTAATCGATAAGCAAACGAATATACTTTTGCACTATAACTACATAAATGAAACGTATAAAATCTTCCTTGATTCACTATGGTGTTTCATATATAGGCAACCAATAAAAACATGACAAAGTTAGTAGCCGTCGATTCCCCAATTATAACTTAATAATAACTTTTGTCTACAATGGATTTAATTCAGAATGATTTTAAAACTTTTACGTCGTTATGATTTATTCGAACCACCATAACTTTGTTTAAAAAGCAGTTAACGGAAAAGTTGTGGTTCGATTCAATCTATGTTTTTCAAGAATAAATAATGTGATTTCTACATTATTTAATTTTAAAATGAATATTCAGTAAACTTTCAATTAATAATTTTATAACTTGTACCTATATATGCTAAATAAAAAAAATAAATGTTAATTGGACTTCTAAATACCAATATAAATTTGAATAAACAATACGAATTCATACAAAATAAATCATACTAATATTGTATTATTTTACTAATTTATAATAACTATAAATACGATGCACACTAAACTTCAAAGTTAAACTAGTTTTATTTAATGAATAATTAAAATAAGTTAAGATCGTTGCTAGTGAATAATGTAAATGAAATGAAGATAAAAGACTTTAACAATTATTATGACTTAAAGACATGACAACTTAATTATATTAAATGTTTTAAGAAATCAAATTTAAACTTAAGTGATGCATGCTCATTTCAAAATCTTTGACACTTAACGATGTATATATTTTTAGCAATATTAAAAAAATTACACTTTTGCTTTTTCAAACAGTTTTTGAACTTTAAATCAAAAATTAACTATTCACTTTGAGTTTAAAGTAAATTCATGAAAAAAGAAATAATTAAGGTGACACCCAAACATTAAAGGTAAAAAAATATTTAGTAAAATATTTAAGGTATTATATTATTTATTAGCTTATATAGTTATATCTTATAAACCTATTGTTATTTTGTTTGTGTGTGTCTCTTATCATCTTTTAAAGCAGCGTGAAAATCCTTAAATTTTCCACTTTGAAGGTGAAATCTGATAGAAAATTGAATTTTTATTGGTATTTTGGAAGGTTTAAAAGTAAAAAATACATTTTTGCACAAAATAATTGAAAAAAACTTTGATAAAAATGGGAATATTATACGCAATACCAGTTAACCAAAATTTATATCTTAAAAATATTTGGATTAATATGAAGCTAGGTATTTATACTATACTGTACGAACTTTATTCTAATGTTTTGCTGCAGTAATCCACAATATAAACTAATATTTGAGTAATAATAATAATATTATAGAATAGAATATATTTGTTTTGTTTTTGGAAAATATTAGTTAAGATATTACAAATACTCATAGAAATATATTTTATGAAATACTTAGAAACAGATGCTGTTCTCGTTCTTCACCAAAAATCTTTTTTTTGTATGCCATGATTTATCATTTAACACATAATATAACACATTAATTATATTTACCTACACCCAAGTTTACTACAAAATTAAATATAGAAGAGCGACTTCTTGAGGTATTTTTCTTCTGACAACACATTTTTTTGGATTATTTCTCATGCGCAACAAATTAAAATAACATAAAATCGATTCATTAACGATATTGCGTTTAATTGCCTTATTCAAACGCCACTGTCATTTGAATAGTTATTGTTTACACTCGTAACAATTATGCAGATGACATTTTGAAAAATATAAATTTAAGTTAAATTATTTCATACCACACTATACACATTTAAAGTTCAATATTACTTTTTCCCAGTTTGAACGACTTTAACCATCAGCCTTTGAACATAAAATTAATCATATTTAAATAATAAATGTACTATAAGAATTACCAATGTTAGGTATAGTTACCAATTTTCGTCATTATTTTTTTTTTTTTTTTTTTGATGGATGTCATAAATGTCTGCATTTTTTGTCACTTCTTTTTTCCTCACGTTTAAATTAATTGATAAAAAATTGACCTTCTGTAGACTGTAGTATCTCCCGAACGAAAATCTCGTGAACAAAAATTAGTATTCACGTATACTTAATACACGTGAATTTAATATCCGTATGTTATTAACATATGTTAAAGTTATTCACGTATTCACGGATATATTTGTGCATATAACCTATATAATATTATATAATAAGTGATGACCAGCCCTTTATGAACTGCACATTTATAACCAATTAACTGATCGCTATTTTTATTATATATTAGATGGTAAGTACAGATATTTGTTTATATAAAGTAAAACAATTACTATATAAATGTCGTATTGATATTTTTTATCTTTTTTTTTTATTAATCTTATCCACGCGTTTAATTATAGGCAAGTACACGGTATACCCAATATTGTATTGTGCGGTTATTTATTGTGAACAATCACTTCAGTGGGATATGTCGTTAATTTTATCATCAATTTATAAATTAGTTTAGCAAGCAATAACTCTACTAACGAATATTTGTACAGCTGACTTTTTTCTATATTGCGTGTTCGTTAAATATTACACTTATATGTTTACAATAATGAGCAAAAAAATAAGTTGGATAATATGCTAAACAAAAGGAGATAAAGCATATTGCGAATTATGTGATGAAGATGAAAATAACGAATATTCTTGTGTTAGTGGAACAACTGGGTCTTTAATAAGACATTTAAAAATTATGTATCAAATTTATCCGCCAGAGACATCAACATCTAAGAGGTATGTACATTAGAAAATAATAAATATATATTTATGCCAATAATTTACTTTTTTTTTGTAATAACCGCAAAAAAAAATTTTTAAAAACAACATTATAGTTATTATAGATATTAGTATTGATTATAATCATGATATTAGCTAAATATTATTTTTTATATATAAAATCTGAAAATTTAATGTAAGTTTCCTCGTAAATAGGTCATGATAGAAACCAAAAGATGTAAGAAATGCATTCCCGCAATTATCTTTTTTTATATTTCAAGTATAAATTTGGACGGTCCATCAGCCTATGATGTTAATTTAATATTTACTACAGTTGGTTAAATTAATTAAATACATAAAAATCACGAAAATACGCAAATTATTTTGAGTTAGAAATTCATAAAACTTTTCTTTTTAAATCTAAGATTTTAAAATTTAATACAAATCACGTAATTTTTGGATCCAAAATATAAAAATTTGAATCATGAACCCATAATTGCACGAGAAAGCATTCGATCATCCTTTATCAATTTATTAAATAATACTGAAACTGATACGCATAATGTAAATACACGACGCGAACCAACACTTCAAAAAAGTGCACTTGAGTTCCTTTACGGTGATGATGTTACTGAAATCAACGATTTGACGACCTAATTTCAAAATTATTTAGCTGAACCTCAATTAAAGTGCGATTTGGATCCATTTGATTGGTGGAAATCTAGAAAAGATAAATATCCAGGAATTGGAATACTGACAAAAAAATATTTATCAATACCTGCCACATCAGTGAGTTCCTAACGATGTTTTTCCACAGCTGGGAACGTGGTAAATTCAAAAAAAAAACATCATTATCAATAAAAAATGTTAATTTATTGGTTTTCTTAAACCAAAATCGAAATTTAATGCCATAATATTATTATTTATAATATTGTTATACCTAGGTACTTCATTATTTATGAATTATTATTTTTTTATATTTATAAAAGTTTCGTCAAAATTATGAATACATTTTTTATGTATTATTATATTATTTTATATACTATAATAATTATTCTTCAATCTTGTGATAAATGATAAATCTAATAATTTTGTAACAATTAGGAAAATTTGAAATCAATTTACATATTTAATTAATCATTCTAAATTATTTTTATTTTAGTTTGTTTAAAAATCGTCGTTATAATTGTACCAAATGTTTTTTGTTAAATTTTCTATTGATTTTGTGTATCTTTATAAGTAAATTGTATGGTTAATAGTAAAGTTTAAATTAAAACACTAAAATACGTGAATACGTGTATACGTGAATATTCGTGTACACGTGAATAGTTACAACACGTGTACACGGATTTTTTAATTACATGGTTTTGTATATTCGGATTTTAATTTCACGTGAATACGTGAAAGCATGTACACGTAAAATAGGGAGCTTTAGCACCACTATCAAGATACCACCGCAATGTTCAATTTTTATTCAAAAATGTGTGCAAATATTTGAGTTTATATTTTAATAAAAAATATTATCAAACAAAAATGATAAAACAAATATATTTTTCGTTTCACTAGTTATATTTATAAGATTTATCTACTTTCAAAAGTTCTGTGATTCAACTAGCTTTCATGTATATTACAATATTCATCCCTCGATTATAAAGCTGCCCATGTAACATATTTCTTGAGTTAAGAGTGTTAATATTTACAAATTTTAGTTTTTAATATTTTTAAATAATTATTCACAACAATTTATTATTGGTTCAATTATAGAGCAAACAGGAAAATAATATAAAGAAACACTACACATTAAGTTGACCAGTGGTGGGTTTAAAGGAACCCTCCTTTAAAGGAATGAGCGCGGTAATGAGCGCACTAGGCTCCCCCTCCCCTTGGGATTAAGCTATCTAATTTTCTAAGGCGTATACTATTATATATCAACAATTAAATTACTTTAAAATATTGTCATTGAAGAATATGGTTAGTTAATATTTATGGACATTTAAAATTTTAAATGCTCTGAATGGCTCTGTCAAATAACACAATTAGATCGTTGCCATAATAATGTATATATATATTTTAAATAAACAGTTCATTTTTTTCATTACTTTTATGTATATATATTTTAAAAATATATATTATAAAAATATAACTATTCAAAATATGTTGTTATTGTGAAACAAATATATTTAAAAAATAATAATTTACACACGATTGAAAATATATTATGTGAATTAAAATTGTATATATATATTTAAAATACAGCTAAGTAAATTCTTGAACCTCATTAGCCCCTACCCTTGGTGAATGATTAAATCCACCATTGGAGTAAATGGTATATTGTACCAATAAAAAACTGAAAAAACACTATTGGATAATTTTTTATAGTTCACATGACTAAATAAATAGGCTTACAGATTTTGCTAAAAACATAAAATCGCTCACCTCCCAGACCAAATTCCTAATTACGCCACTGGTGCTTACAACTTGTACAATAAAATAATAAAATATATATTTTATACCTACTGTATTTATATGATATTATGTGGCTTTGTTTATTTTTTCTATTTTAGTTTAGATTAATAATTAAGTGAATTAATGGATGTTTATAACAATACAAATCTGTAAATTCCTGATATTCTATAAATTTTTTTATCTATGAACAATTAATATTTTATAACACTATTTACGTATTTCTGAAAATATAAAATATAATTAGCATACTACACACTGTAGACATGGTACATAGTATACATAGTATACATAATATATGCTAGGTATATGCAATAATATAAAATAATTAACTTATATTGTTCGTTACTTGTTTGTTTTAAGTTTTAGATGTAACTCATTTATTGATTTTGTTTCATAACAAAAACGATATAAACTATTCCTCGCTTAAAATGTTTTGAGTAAAGTTTCTGATTTATTTTGTTTTTTATTTTATCTCACGACAAACATCATATTCAGTATTTTGTTTCATTCCCAACTGAAACAATTCTATACAATATGTTCCTGTTTAAAACCCTTAAGTATAAAGTTTTGTGTTTCGTATCTTAATGGTTTGTTCTGAAAAAAATAAAACAGTATACATTAAAACAATGAAAATTTTCTATTCCTAGATATCCCAAAAATACATACTAAATGCCATTTCTGATATAACGTGAAGTACATGACAAAAAATCATATATGGTTTATTAATAATTTGTACATTTTGGTCAACCTTTTTTTTTTACAATTTGTTTGCTATAATATCGTGTCCTGTGTAACATAACATAGCTGTTTCGTCTGCATAATAATGGTGTTGGTGGGCTCATTGTGTAAATTTTTTGTTTGTTTATCTCATGTAAATGTGTTATATATAGGGTATGGTTATTTTGATACTTTAACATTAACATAAAAAATTAGTTATTGTAATGTCTTAGTGCATCATAAATATTTGGTTTTCGTTGTGGGTTCGTTTACCTAAAGGTTATTTACAATATTATGTTTAAGCTTTCAGTTTCTTAACATATATTTATTTTATTTCACAAAGAGGATAAAAATTATTTTTTTAATTATCAAATTAACTGCGTTAATTTAAAATTTGACTGAATCACCCCTTAACCTGAAATAATCGAAACATATTATATATTTAACTTGTATTTTCCTGTTTTTAAATTATAAATAAAATATAAAATATAAATACAACTGTAATTTCCTAATGACTAACCTTTTTTTCCCTTTTTGAAACCGGGAACGGGTGGGTGACTAACGTGTTAAACACGTTCATAAGTTATAACTAACTAATTTAACAATATAGTATATAGTAATTAATTATTCAGCCGTAGTGTAAAAATATTTTGAAATAGAATTTGTTATGAAACCTCAAAAAGAGTCAACTCATGTTATTTTTTGCAGTAAATCATTTTTCTCTACTATCTTTATGTCGATATGATGGTAATTATTGTAATACAAAAACATACGCTACAAGATGTAATGCTTTGGAGAGAAGCAATACTAACGCAGTTCCCATCATGTTAGTAGTTCAAAACCAAAAAAAAAATGTCGTGGACCACAGTGGAGATTTATTACATTTTCAAATTATGAACAATATAACGAAGGATCAGCGCAAGAACAGAATATAAAAACAAAATAATTACCCACATCGTAGCCAATGTATTATTTACGTTAATTTTTTGCTCAGATTAGCAATGGTGGGCAAGCAGGGCTGGGCCGATCAATAGTGGCGCTCCTGGCAAAATAAAAATTTGCGCCAACTCCCTAGATTTTCAAATTTAATTATATCAAATTTTGCGCCCCTGGCAGGCGCCCACCTTGCCAGGCCCTGGTGACAAGGATGAACTTACTAATCGTCACGTGTCGTTAATTTTAATTAATTAACAGCATTTTCCATAATATAGCGGAGACGACCAAACAACGCTCGACCAGACGTATAGTATACGTTGTATATATTACAGTGGTTTATCTGTTTAATTGTCTCTTATTCTATTAAGAACAAAAACTATCTAAGAATCATAATTACCACCCAATCACCTCTTCCTCGATCGATATTTGGAGCCTGGCACGGTGATGAAACAATAATAATATTCAATTGCCCATCGTAAAATGATTGGTATTTTGAATTTTCGTCTGTACGTGTGGCTCACGGGGTGTTGGAATCAAACAACATAGTACCTACCTATCCTCTATATAATAAAATATCGCCTCTCCTGTACGATTTCGGCTGCTTATATCCTGAACTTTATATTGGGTCGAACGGATTTACATACAATTGCGCGCGCAACCTCCGAAACAACGCGTAAACCATTCCATTATATTGTACCACACATCCCATCACTGCTGGCGACATTAGAATTGATATATCCGTACTGTAATCCTTTACGGATAGCGTAATTTTTCAACCGACGTCTATGCCTAGTAATCACATTCGGCAGATGACGGTCGTCTTGACTCATCGTTATTGTTTCTGTCGTCCCATTTATACCTCGTATACCCATTGCAGACAGGGAAAATATCCATGTCCAAGAATAAATTAATGGCCAAGTGCTTAGAGATAACTTAAAACGAAAATAAAATCATCTTGTATCGATTTTATGAGTTTAAAGTAATTTATTAAAAAAAGAAATTACTAGACGCGTTTCAAAGTGGTATCCGAAATATTGTACTTAATGTGAATAAAGTAATTGGAATTACTGAGTTGTAAAACTAAAACCTAATAAAACGGAAAAATGTATTGAATGAATCATTATCTCTCAGTTTATTCGATAAACTGAAAAACTGTTAATTACGTTGGTATTCACCTCATGATATCCTGTACAGTTTTGACAATTAAATATACCTAAATACTTCATAAATATCTCACTATATATTATATTTTATAAACAAAGAATAACATATTCTTCAATAATATAATAAAAAATATAATTTTGTTAAAATTAATTAATAAATAGTGGTATAACGTATAAAGTACCTACAATAAAGGATAGTTGATTTTTAATGAATATCTTGTAGATGGTTTAAAAAAGTTGTAATAATGTCAAATATAACTTATTAAATACAATGATTGGTGGTAATAATATCTAAGTCTTACTATATTAATAATAATAGTATATAAAAAGGATTATATTATTCTCAACTCATGGCGTATCCATAAATTATAAGAACAAAATATTTTAGACAACAATAAATCAAAAATATGAATTCGTGAAAATTTAAATAGAATATTTTCAAATCTTAGTTATTTATGATTAATAATATACATGAGTATTGTTCTAAGAATCAAAGAAGATTATTTTCAAAAGACTTATGAATATAAATTTGAAAAGAATATTACTTTGTTATTATTATTATTATTATTATTTACTATAGAAGAAAGCCTCGATTATTATAATTTATAATTATCCATAGAACAATTGGAATATTCATAACATATTCATTGAATATCCATAATTGTATTATTGTGGTGTATTATACAGTAAGTTGTACTTATCGTTAAAATCAACATTGGCTTTAAAAAATAAAAATAAAAATAATAGGAAAATGTCATTCAAGCAGGTAGTTTATAGAAAATGAAGGATTTTTTGTAAAGCCATTTGACTATGAACATTTTCTGAGTGGCTATTTTTCCGTTGACATTGTTGACAATATTTATAACGCAAATTATTTCAATTATGTCTTTGAGCTTTGAGTCATTCATCCGATTACCACAGTACCTATAAAGATCCGTGTCCATGCATCGTTTAATCCCTAAAATTGAAATATTTTTAGTTTTTTTTATTATCACCAATCGAAAATATTCCGTATTATAATATATCATTTCCTATAACTTATGACTTATAATCCATACATATTTTACGTATATTAAAATATATAATAAATAGGTACTTAATTAGGGTTGACATTCTATATTTTTAATTTATAATTAGGTATATAAAAAAGTAAATTACCTACTATTTATATTAAAATTGTTTATTAAAATAAAGAAACAGTACTTGATGCTCAAATAAATACAAAATTGAAGATGATTTCAATATTATACAATTTTATTATTATTAATCTTCAACCAAACATTGAAGTTGATTGATCAGAAATGCTGTACACAGTATGTATTGGGTCTTCGATTTTATTCATGTGTATTTTTTTTATTTAATTTTTTATATCTAGCTACAACACTGTGACTTGACGTCGTTCAACCACCATGATATACCTCATGTTTATGTATAACATTAACAGTTATAATATTTTAAATTTACGTAAAAAAGTGATTTACATGAAGAAACTCAAATATGTTCTTCTTTCGTTTAAAGCATCGCTGTATATTTTGATCGATTAAAACTCAATTATTATTAATTTTCACTTACAATGTAACTATGTGTCGAATTTAATCAATACATTTTTATATATAATTGAAAACATAATATGATATATACATAGTTTATTAATAAATAGCAATTTTTTATGGTATATTTTTCTACATTACGAGCCCTTCCTAAGCTTTTCCGGGTCAAGTTGACCGACCCAAAGCCTTGCCAAGTTGCATTCCTGGGAATTGCCACTTGCCAGTTTAAAAACCCTAAAATACTCAATACCGATACGTGGTATCGCCTTTTCCCGTTCGATAGTGTGAATGGGGGTAAAATAATTTTACTATACTATTATTTTTATAACGCGATAAGAAAAATGTTGACAGCTTGATTCTGAATTGAACATAATAATATTACGTGTACCCAGTAGTAAATACTTAACTTTGTCCTAATAAATGGATCTATATAAGTTATATTCTGCACTGAAGCATAATATCGAACACACTATATTTTAATACTCAAGTATTAAGTGTTTGCACTTATACAAAATATTATAAATTAAATAAATCATAAATTATTATACATAATGTTTTAATTTAGGTACCTTGATTCTTCAAATATACAAAATATAAACATTTAATTAAATATTTATAATGCTTATCAAACTTCACATATTATTTGAAAATTTAAGAGTGTAATATTTATTGTATTGTAAGTGTGCAATGAGTAAATTATGGTATAGCTATTGAAAACAAAAATATCAATAATCAAAGTGATAAAATATTCGGTGTAATTACTAAATATTTAAATTATAAAAATGTTTGTCTTTGCATAATATACGAGACGTATATCGAATAACGTAAATCTATAATATAATTTTGTAATATTAATTGTAGGTATATAAAATTTAATTTTTTATTCATACAAAATAAATATTTCGATGTGAAATAATGTTTGTTTTTAACAGTGCACAGTGTACCGCGGAAATTAAACCATTTTATCATTTATTTAAAACGTTCGGGTCAAACAAAATATATTTATAGTATCATCGACTCGTCCCTAATCGAATCCATCCCGTTAGCTCTCTCGGACGTCGATATTTATTCTAATCCGGCCTAAAATATCAAAAAATACCTGCATAATAATATAAAAACAATATAGTATTTGGTGACCAAACTTAGCTAGGGTTCAGTTTTTCAAAAAGAAAAAATTTAAAAAAAAAACGAATTTGTTTGAACAAAACAATTTTATATTATTTTTGGATTTTCCTTTATTTTTCTCATAACAAAACAAAAATAAATAATTTTTATACGAGGATCGCATGTGGGATGAATTTAATGAAATCAGGTAAATTTGAGTCAAGTTTAAATCAGTCAAGTCGTCTGAAATAAAATGGTTTTAGCTATTTTTTGATGAGTATTTTGTATACTTTAAAAGTTATTACTTATTAGTTTACTTAGTCTGTATTTTTTGATGTTTTTCTCCACGCTATATGTATTAAGAGTATGACATTTTCTTGTGATAAAAGTTCTTTTAAATGGCTTTTTTGTTTTTACTCTCAAAAAAGTGTAATACAACATTCCGTGTATAAAAATTAGTGTTCGTAAGTCTACACGATCATACTCAAATGTTTGAAATTACCGACTAGGTACTTACCGCCAAAGGTACTTTCAATTACGTAGTGTTGACGCTGGCGTAGCGCACCCTTTTTGTGTTTATTTATTATATTAATAATATGTTATCAGTATCCCATAATAATTATTATTTAATTCATCTAAATAACATATATTATTTAATATTTATTGATTATTAATTTTTCCTCTTTATAAATTGTGGCGATGGCGATGGCGATGGCGCGATGCCATTTAACTAACATTACTTTTATAATTTACATGTTTTATATACATCTTTTCACTTTGAAGAAACGCATATTCCAAATATTTTATGCTCTATTGATTATTTAACCAAATAATATTGGTATTTAAAATGTTTGTAAATTTTTCAAGTTCCCGAGCATAACTCGAAAACAACGAATTCGCCAGATATAAGACTGTTCATTGAATTTCTTTAATCAAAAAAACCATAAATACGAAATTCTGACGAAATCCTCGTAGCCGATTTTGAGAAAAAAATGTACGGTCGCTTGCACTTGTAATAACTGCTCGATCAATATATAGAATATTGAATTTGATATTGTATTAAATAATAATATACGTAATAAAAATATTATGTATATTCATATATAATTATTATTGTATTCATCATTTCTTTTTACAGCGTCCAGTATCCACACCAGTCGTTTGTTCAGTGGGTACCGAGACACCCTGATGTCGTCTTCCGGCCATCCTAGGGTTTCCGTGCTCCGTCTTTTAGGGCCCACCACGCAATCGGCAATTGCTGTCGGCACTTTCTGGCTGCTAGCGCTCGCACTGAACGTGGTCCTGTTCACGAGAGCCGGACGTACACTTTTGAGCTACGATAATACAATCAGGTTGGGCTGTAGACATATTTTATATTTATAGTAATATAGTGTGTTTATTATATTTTGATAATATTAATATAATTTTACCACGCAATGGTCACGCAGTGTCTCACAAAATATTTGACTGCACTCCGCAACCGTACTCTAAACCCGAGTCACTGGTTTTTTTTTTTTTTTGTTAATTTCGCGAACCGTTTACTGAGAGATATAAACTTACCTGCTTGATATACAGTGCGCATCATATACCAACTTAGCACGGTGATTTATAACGCCGGATAAGATTTCCGGAAGTGGTCGTTATAATATACTCGACTGCTGTCACCATAAATGTTTGTACTGCACCCAACTGGCACTGCGGGTAATGGGTAATATGTGTTTCAAAACTTATAAATTGCATGAACACAGGGGCCAAAGTTTGAAGTGTGTTATGACTCTCGTCATTATAATACACCATCTTGATTTATTTTCAGATACAATAAATTATTTCACTCAATATTTTGACTGTCATAATAATATTATATAATAAAATAGCTATCACCTTATACAACGATTACAAAAGTATACACCGACTATTGCAGTGGTTTACAAAGTTACACTCGTGTCATCATTAAATAATTCAATACGACACATTTCGATATCAAAATATCTCAAACACCAACGTTCTTAATAACCGTTGGCAGCTTTAAATATATACACTAATTGTGTTTGATTCAACATTTCAAATTGCGAGACTCTGGGACTTAAGTATGCAAATTTGTGCACCAACTCAAACTGAATCTAAATTCATAAGTAGTTATAAGTTGAACTCATATATTATAGTATGAGAGATTCTTTAAAATGAGATGCCAGAAAATAATTATACGAACTTAATAATGTGTTTTGACATAGTTATAGATTTCCACATGAAATTCTAAAACAAAGTTACAAATTATTTTATTTTACTCATCGGCCAAGTTCGTGATATTGTGAAACAATAAACTTACAGAAAAAACGTTGTATGACGTGATTTATGTGAAACTGGTGTTGAATTATAATATTTTAATATTTTAAAAACGAGTAAAAACACAAACTTAAATAAAAAAATACGGTAAAAGCGGTTTTTTTTTTTAATCGCAATGAAATGTTATCATAAATTATACGGAACTAAAGGAAGATGAATAATTAGTATTTATATCATGCAGTTTGGCTCGGATTAAAATAAAAATGGAAATCAATCAACATAGGTATCTACTTTATAAGGTAACATTTTATTGGAGTAGTCAACTATAGGTACCATTAAAATAACCAGCTTCTCCAGAATTACGAAATTATGTTTTAATAAGAAGATCGCTATGAACGTGTAGTATGATGCTATATTTAAGTCATATATCAATTATTTATTTATATTTTACAAACGTATTGTAAGTAAAATAAGCATAAAAGCATACCAAAATAACTAAAATTCGACGTATAATAATTTATATTTAAAAACATAAAATTTAAGCGTTTAATTTATACCGTAGTTCTTAATTTAGCATGACAAATAGAAAAAAAAAACCAAATTTGTATCAATAAATGTAATATTGCTAGGCCTTACCGATATCGGTACAGAAATACAGAATGCATTAAAGTTTCGTAATTCTGATTTCCGAAAATTGCAAATTGAATCTTAAGTGAGATTAGCGGTGTTTGAGCCGTTTAGATTGTACTAAAGTGGTGGAAGACAGCATGAGCGATGCATTGCAGGATATTATAATGAATATTATGCGTTCTACGAAATTTCATTCCATACGTTCGAGGTACGCCGATGAATTCGATGCCAAAACAAAAACGGCATGTGAGGTTAGGCTTCAAATAACTACATCTTGTCATCGCTGGGTCTTAGTTTTTCGTAAACAATTTCGTGTACAGCACGAAGACAAACACTGAATATGTACATGTCTTAGTACCGATGCTCTAAGACCGTAGAACGTGACCTGAACGCCAAATTGTAAACTAACGCTTACGCGGTGCCGCTGACGGTCTAAATCGGTATCGTGTTCTACGAAACAAATAATTAAAAGTAAAATAATATTCCAATATATCAACTTAACACACTTATAGAAATATTTATCTGAAAGAATATAATATTAATATAATATATAATGTATAATTTATGTAATTATAATTATTATCTTGGAATCAATCTAACAGTCGCAGACTGTGGCATGTCACATCACGTATAACATCAAACTATTTCTACAATGATTTAATATTTATGTATTAAAAAACTGTAATTAAGATTTTTATCACAAATAAGTGTTTTTATACCAACATTAATGCATAAAAATTATTGAGAACGATGAATTAACATGCTGTTCACTAACGGTCAAAAGAATGTAAATGTAAAATATAGAAAACAAACGATTCAAAAACCGTGCAGTGTTTCAACTAAATATAATAATATGCTTTGGTTCAATTAATTTAAAAGTCAAGGCCGTTCCATATCAAAATATTAATACTATAGCTGTACGATATAATATAATTAAACATATTAAATAACGTGTATACATATAATATGTATATTATATACAAACAAGTTAAGGTAACCTTTCAATTTTCATGCACAAAAAATATTATGTTATTTATATTTTTGTTCGATGGGTTTATATATTAACAACCTTCAATACTTGAACATATATTTTTTTAAATCACTTTTTTTTTAACCCGTTTACGTGATTTGATAAATCAACCAATTAACTAATTCAAATTCAACAATAAATTTCTATACATTTTTATTTTGTACGAGACAACTTATATACTTATTTTAAATAATTATAAGCAATCAAAAAGTATATTGTTCATAATAAAGTGTTAAAGAAACATAGTATTAAATATTGTCTAGAGTTGGGTAAGAAATAACGATCCAAATGTATCAAACTATTCTAGCCTTTAGTGTGTCAGTATAATATCTGTTGTTTTGTTTTTTGTAGTTCTGTTGCTAATGAATTGCCATTCTTTTGTTCAAAAGTTTTTCGTTCTTCGTAACACATCTGTACGACCAGTCATCCCAATAAAAAAAAATATTTGTTTGTTTGTAATTTTTTCCAATCGTTTTTCTGAATGAACAGACGGCTGTAAAAAATAATTTATTACGTTCGTATAATATCGATTCACTATTATGGATTATCCACTTAGTTAGTGATAAATGAATAGGTAGGTATACTGATTAGTGTTTACCGTTCAGCCGTCTGTCGAACACACGATGTATTATACATTTTTTTTCAAACCACCGTCAGTGTGTGGTTATATATATTCTTCGACCCTCAGTACTTGGAATATTTTACGTGAAACTTAGCTCACGGCCCCGCATCGATAATGTTAAAGCACCGTACACATAAACTACTACACCAAGCGACCGTAAATACTTCCTATTATATAACTTTACAGTAGGTCGCGACGCAGAATAATTTTGTTTCTGGACAAGTTTTTGACTTGTTTTCGTCCCCAAATGTGGCTTGAGATCATTAAAAGTAACTACAAAAAATAGTAAATTATAAATTATATATGAAAAAATAAATTGAAATACATAAAAAGATAATATATTTGTAATTTAATTTTGATAGTACAACTTATGGTTTTTGTATAATTTAATTTTATTGATGTGTTTTGGTATTACTGATCTCTTAATTGTTTTTCAAATTTAACGACAACAATTTTATCTTTAAATTAATTAACATTTATGTTGAGTACTCGAAGAATAATATTTTTATAAGTATTGCAATTTTTGTTTCAGTAAATGTAAATTCTATAATATAATGGCAACCAATGATAAAAAAAAAATTTGCAACTTTCTAATGTTTATTCCATATTAGTAATATTTTTTTTTTCAAAAAGTGGTTTAGTTTAAGATTCATATTGTTGGATACTCTCAATATCTAGTCAAATATATTATAATATAGATTGTAGATAATCCTTAATTTATCAGTTTTAATAATATCTCTATTTAAATCAATATTAAATGACATACGTTAAAATGTAGTCTATGTTTTTGATAGATACAATTTTATGATTTTTAGTCATACTAAAAAATTGCTTTAATATGTTACTGTCAGTCGTTAACTTAATACATATATGCAAATTTTTAAGATATAGGTAATAAAAAAAACTTGAAAATCCATCTAACTAAACTACGATCCATGTTATATTTACAATACATATTGTGATAATAAATAACAAAGCAGTCACTTTAGCGTTAAGTAGATTTCGATGTACAATGTACATCGTCATTGAGTAGATCACTGGAATGGAAGTGTTATGAAAAACGATTGTGAGCGATGACGGTGTCATTATTATTTCTTAGGATATTATATATATATTTATTCAAAGGACTATTCGTAATTTATTTTATATTATTAGTAGCTTTAGAAAGGTAGGTAGAACTAATTGTTTTCAAACATATGACAAATAATATACAATTATAACGTAATAATAGTATTTGATGTTGTATTATTAAATATTATTGTTAATAGCTTCCAACTATTATTATATTTAGTATAAGTATAACAGTGTAAATAGGTTCGTAGAATCATAATATAAAATAAATAGATTACAATTTATCTAAATATAATGAAAATTGAATTGGACATAGAAAATAATAATTTACACAATGGCGGAAAGTTGCATATACACTTAGATCATATACAATATATATATATGATCTAAGCATAAAAATATAATTTATGAATACAAGATCATAATTTCTATAAATAATATAAATACATATTTTAAATTCAGTCATTGGATATAAAAAAAAGAAACTTTTATTTATTACACAGGTGGAAAACGGTTAAAAATATGTGTAAATTTAAATTACTGTTTATAAAATGAAATTACAAGTTATTATGAATTAATAAATCTAATATTATAAACAAATTATGTAAATGTATTTAACTTATATCATTCACGAATTGATTTTTATATACAGCAGCTTATATTATGTATTTTTAGTTTTTTCTTGTGTAAACATGGTATTTTTTATAGGATTTGTATAATATTCTCATTTCATATTTTAAATCTTTAGAACAATAAATTATTATTCCTGTAAATTTATAAATAGGGATAAGACATGATATACTATGGAACACGATAATATCTACGTAAAACTTCAAAACCAGTAGAATTATTTTTAATCTTCTTAACATATTCGATAAAAATAAATATTAAATACCTTATTGTAGTAAATTATATTTCCATGTTCTAGGAAACAAGATTGTTTTTAGACAACCCATCTAGATTTGTTTATATATTCACTCTATGGTAGTCTAATTGTTTTAATATATGTTAAAACATAACACTATAAACTATATTCTCATGACGCATTGCAATCATATTAATGCAATAAATAATGAATAACAATAATACTGTTAAGAAGCTCATCGGTATAATTGGTTTTCTCTGTTTTAAACATATTAAATATAGTTTAAAATTTAAATCTCTCGTATTTTACTTATATACTATAGTCTATATTGATTAATGGTTACTGATTGTAGGTATATTGTTGAAATTAAAGTAGATATTATAAGTTTTACAAATAAGTAATAACTTATTTAATTTAAAAAATTAAATATTAGGTTATAACTTTCTAAAAATTAAAAATATTAAAAAGACTGATACGATGGTCAATGAGTAATGAAAAATAATTAACAAGTGTACCTAACTGTTATATGGAGTGAAGTTTTTACTATACTCCATTTTTTTAGGACTAGTGAAAATATTATTGATGTGCTCTGATAATCTCTCTTTACACCATTAATATATTGAAATAGCACTTTCTGAACTCTGAGCAGAAATCGACGTACTGACACGAATAGAATCAACTCATTTTGTAGTTAAATGTGAAAACCTCTACACATTTCTATGTGAGTAGGAATCATTCAATTGCTGTATCCCATACAAGCACAAATGATACGTTTCCTTCAACACTTCGAACAGCGTTAATTATAAACGTTGAGCAAACTTTCTTAGTCATTAATCAATAATTACGTATTTCTGTACATTTTATGAGATATATTTCAAAACACAATGGGAAAAGCTAAAGTCTAATAAGTTTTATTTAGGTATAATAGTACCTCTATTTAATCCATTCTAAAAGATGATATACCTGCAGGCAGCGACTGGTCCTGCAGCGACGCGCATCTCCTACATAAATGCCATAATGGTATATGTATAATTAACCGGTGGAAAGAAAAAAAAATGCGCAGAACTGGTATATTCTCTTTGAAAACGGTGTATAGTTTTATTATTATTATTATTATTAATTGTTTATGGCATCAACTACATGGTTATTAGCCGGCGTTACATATTAGATTTACATTAATTACTTACATACTTGCTTAATTTCTACTTATTACCTATATTTAAAGATTTACATTTTAATCTAAGTTAGAATATTCAAATCAGTTGACGCAGTTCTGTCGAGTTGACGAAATTGAGGAGTTTTTTGGTCGTCTCGGGAGTGGGTGATAGCATCTCGTATAGTGTAGTATCGGGTAGTTTTAGTTCAATGCGCCTTTCACTAAATTTATGACATTCTGTTAGTATATTATGCTTGACTGTGATGATTGTTCCACGCGTCAGGCATGATGGAGGGTCTTCTTTGGCCATGAGATATATCCGTGTGTCATACGCGTGTGGCCTATTGTAGGTGGACAGGCAGACTGCTTCGTCTCTTCTGGACATCTCAAATGATTTGGGTCATGGACGTCATGGTAGTATCGAGTGTTTTATTTCCCTTAGTTTATTGCTACCACATTTCGACCAAAGGTTTTGCCATTCATCCATGTACTTGAATTTGGCTGAGTTTATCAAGTCTCTGTCCGATATGAGGGGAGCAAACTTCAAAAGCGGTGGTACCTGTTGTTTCTTTTGGTTTTAGATCAACTTCTTCGTTAACTCTTATGCCGACGTGTTCCGGGATGCATGCGAGTGATATACTATTTTTACGTACATAGAGTTCATTAATTATATTATGGCAGATAACTGGTTGCGACGTATTTAAATTGTATATGCTGATTAAATTACTTAAAGAATCGGACATTAATAGATATTTCTTATCGTTAGTCAGTGAATGCTTTGAATGGCTATAAGTATCGCTAGGGCTTCTACAGTACAAATACTACATACCTCATTAGTTCTTAATTGTATGTTTATATCATTAGATATCACGGCTAATCCTGACTTCTGATTGATTTTCGACGCGTCGGTATACATATATCTGTGTGTGTTCAGGGTACGATTGCAGAAGTTCGTAATGTAGACCTTTATAAATATTCTTATCTATAGTATTTTTGTTGTATAATGATAGACTAAGGTCTATTATACTTTTATTAAATCGCCAAGGGGGTATGTTTAATACGGTGCTTTGAATTGTATTGTTGATTAAGGTTTCGTTTTTAATAATGAAATCTTGTTGTCTTTCATAAATTGATCTGAGATAAGATGCATTTATTGGTTTTGCCTGGGACCTTTTTTTAAAGATTTTTTTGTACACTGGATTCTCTTGTTGTTTGGCTATTTTTAGAATGTACTTGGTTTCGAGCTGTTTTCTCCTTAAAGAAAGAGGAGGTTCTCCAGCCATACAAAATATGCTTGGGACTGGGCTACTTTTAAATGCACCTAAAGATAATAGCGAATGGCGAAATTTTGTATTGTATTTAGCATTTATTTTGTATGGTTCTATGGTTAGCCGCTCTGTAGACTATTGAACCGTAATCAATTTTCGATCTAATTAAGGTGTTATATATTTTAATTAGACTGTCTGCATCAGATCCCCATTCAGTGTGAGCTAATGTTTTTATAATTTTAATTGATTTGAGCGTACGGATTCTTAATTTTTTTATGTGTTGGCACCAGTTGAGTTTATTATCAAATGTTAACCCATTTTTTAACATTGTCGCTTTAACATGTTACGCTTATAGTACTACTTACTATACTTACTTTTTTTTTTAATTGCTGAGTTAGTAAGTAATGTTGGTGATTGAGGGGGAGATGAGGTTGACGACAACGTCGGCGGTGCTGGTCTTTTGATGCCACCAGTCGGAGAGATTTCTTTCGAGGTGCTTTGATGGCTAGTTAAATTCATCATGGTTAGATTGTCATTTACGAGTGAATTGTCAATCAAGCTGCCAGATATCGCGATATTTTCATTAAGGTCGGCCGTAAGAGCTGATTGGTTAACAGTAGAGCTTAGTGTATGTTTATTGGATCCAGTATCGAGATCCACAAAGAGAGGGGCCCTGCAGATTGTATCAATTGTAATAGATTTATTTGCATTAATTGTCCATGCGGTAGAGGTGTGACCTTTCTCTTTGAAAAGAAAACATGTAACAGTGTCATCAGACAAAAAGATTCTATAGTTGTCAGAATCGTAGTTTATTAGCATAGAAGTCGGTAGCTTTCCGATGTCGTCATGTGATATAAACAACTGTCTTCGAAAACTAAGTACGTGGTCCAGACCGTTGGCGGTTGAGCCGCCGCGTAGGAACGAAATGGGACTTGTAAGGTATTATATTGTATTTTGATAGTTGTTCCAGAATAGGACTGTTTGGAATATTGGGGAATACGTTTGATAGTATAATGGGTTTGTCAGGGTTATGTAACCTTCTTAATTTAATTAACTGGTTTTCGATGGTGATATGTTGGTCATCATTTATGAGTTGATCAACAAGTTCTTTTTTTGAAAGATAAATGCAATAACGGCCTTTTGAGATCCTGGATGCAAATATGATATTTGTCGGTGTAATTATTTTAATTCGATTAAATACGTTTTTTGTGGAACTCCGTCGATAGTATCGAAAATAGCCTGATCTTTTCTGGGGAAAACGTTTTGGGATGTCATAGCTGCGAAGGTTTGTTTGTGAGAAAATGATTGTGTGTTGGAGGAAAGGTTAGGTTGAATAGGTGGTTGGTTGTGATCCATTTGGATTGGTGTGATACGAACAATAGTACGTACCTTGTGAGTATATTGCAGTTGCAGATGTAGTGTAGCACTCGCGGGAACCGGTTGCGCACGTCTTTACTCGTTGAGCGGTACTCGTGAACTGGTGTATAATTTATACATAGTTGACAACACTCATTGCTCACTTTAATACTGTATTAATGTAATGTTATTACAACGTTGAACTAATTTAAAATACACATTTTATTATTTAGTACAATAATATCAGACCTTGTACCATGATATAATATAATTTATGAATATTTTTTTTACTATCTAACTACTAAATATAATTTTTATTTTATTTTACACAATAAAATATTCAATTTTGAATCAAAAATTAGAATCAATCTATCGGATCATTGTTCATTTTTTTAAATAAAATCACCAACCAATTTAATGTCCGAATGATTCCTTTTTCCAATTTTAAACAAATCACTTTATTGAATGTATACTATTTTCAAACGAAATAAGTATTCTAGTATTCAAGTACCTGCAATATAAAATTGCATTAAATCACCTTGGAGAAGTATAGGTATTTTAAGATTACTCTGTTACCAATCGCATTATAAGTTCAAATGTCACTGAGAATTCGATAAGATACTACTTTTTACCTAAGAAACAAACGTTGATAAAACAAATTGAAAAACTTTTAATGGCAAATTTCTCAAATACAAAAAGGTGATAACTAATCATTAATTAAAAAAATAATAGCAACACTCTTGATAAATCGAATATACGGGGTGATCCATTTAATGTAAGACAATCATTTTATTTTAAGATACACTAACGTATTGAATAATATTATTTCTACATTTTAAGTTATTGAAAAACAATATTTTTTAAAAAAAACTTTATTTTTTTCAATTTCTTATTACAATAATTTTAAAATTATTATAGCTTTTTAGGGATGACAACATATATTTTTTATTTTATTTTCAGAAGTAAATAATATTTTAGATTATTTCGATCTACAAATTCCGAATTTTGAATAAATATTACATTAGTTATAAATAGCCAAATGTGTATTTAAAATTAAGACTTGTGAAGTACCTAGTGGATCAACAAGTACTGGGGTAGTCTAATTCTCCACTCCATCTAAACTTATCTAAACATTAAATGCTTATAAGTTAAAGCACACATAAGCTGTTTATCAAGTAGTCTAACATATTCTGAAAAACAATAAAAATGTAAACAAATTAATAGAATAACAACGATAAAAAATGAAAATTTTGTTTCCAAAAATATTATTTTGTAACAATTTAAAATTACACAAAAATATTATTCATTAAATAGTAGTCGTTTTTAGAATTATAAATGTCTTTCGTTAAATGAATCACCCGGTATTTATCGGTTAAAAAGTTTAGGTATGCATATTATTTTAAGATAATAATCAACGTTGTTTAAACTGCAGAGTTCAACAAAGTTATAAAAGAAAATAACAAAAAAATACTGATTTCAGAATAAAGTTTCTAAAAATCTGAATAGGTACCCATCAGCAACGCAGTTTTACCACATATATTATACATATTATGTGAACAGAACTATCAATCTTAAAGTGTAAACATATTATAGTACAGTACTATGCATAAAATGAATTCAACATTAAATTGATAGATAAACTTTATATAGAAACTTTACGATGAAATGCATGGTACTGATTCACAACCCAAAGACTGTTAACTTAATCAACAATCTATAGCACATAGCGTGGGATACGAAAAACAAATTTATACCATAGAGTAGTATCGATTTCATATTATTACATGTCACTGTATTTATATAAGGTATATTGTATATTATTAATAATAAATAATGAATAAATAAATAATAATAATATATGTGCGCAAAATAGTAAAATTTTACCAATGGAGGTTCAGAGGTTAAATGCACCATTGTTAAAATGGATTGTTAGACGTTTATCATATTATATTTTCTTCTCTAAGATAAACTTATGTAAAATATATTTATTATTATATCAGGCTACATAAAATTAATTAATCAAAGTTGCATTTCAATTTTCTTATTAATTACGCTTTATACTCTATAGTTAGTATTTTCGTTACACTGTTATAATCTGAACATTATATATTAAGAGCAATTTTATGGGTTTTAACCATTGAAACTTTTTTTTAAATTATAATTACAGTACATTTTTTTAATTACCTTAAGTTGCTTTAAGTATCGTGGCCCCGTGTTAAAAATAATGAAGATTCGTATTAGGTATATTTTTGATTGAACATTATTGATTGACAATGTATTTTCTTATTGATGAATGATTACAATTTGCAAATAATATTCAGTAGATTCTTGACCAAAAACTTCGTGTTATCCTGATGTGTCCGACTCTTATAGTCTATTAAATGTTGTTTTTATTTTATTTTTAATTTAGGGTCCGCCAATCACATATTGTGTTTTTAATTTCCCTAGTTTGGATTTATTTTGATGCCAGTTGGTTTGTCATTTGATTTAAAAAATATATTTAATTAAATTGCATACCTCCATATAAGTCATGATTTGAAGGAGTAATGTGCTAGTCAGTTGCTTCTAATTCTCCTGTAAGAATATTAAAAAGAAATATTCCAAGTAGAGTTATTTTATTTGTAACAAATTACTCTTAACTTATATTCAAAGCATATTTGAAACCCACGATTTCAAATTCCTAAACATTCAAGACTTCATTAAAACCCTGAACAAAAGATTTCAAAACCTCTTAAAAATAACAAAGAAACATTTATGTATTTATTAATACTTATATTAAATTAATAACAACATTACAATAGTTTTTAAAACAAGGTAAGCCTCGAGTTCCAGTAAGTTAGTAACAATAATTAATATTATATATATATATATATATATATATATACATATAAGTATTGAGTAAGTTTTAGTTCTGATCATTATCATAATTAAAATAAAAAATAAAATATAAAAACTATGCATATTATTTATTAAGGTATTATATGAAATAAAATGTAGAAAGCATTCTTATAAATTAGTATAATATATATTAGTAGTATTATAACTACTATAGAATATTGATTTGGGTGCATGTTTTCGAAAATCAAGTTTTAGAATGCTGAGTTTTAGAATGAAAAGATTTAGAAAATCTATATTTTAGAACATGAAACTTTTAGATAATCTGTGTTTTAGAAAAATATTAAATAGTGTTTTAGAAAATAAAATAAATAAATAGAGTTTTTAAATAAAATACTTTATTTTTTTGTAATAGAATTTACGATACAGAGTGTAGAAATTATGATACTTTTCCAAATCTGTAATTAGTTTATGTTTGATCAAATCTGAATTTGAGGACGATGAAATTGATCTAGTAACATATTTTGAAGAAAATTACGTGATTGGAAAAATTAGAATGAGGTTTAGAAAAAAAGAAGCAACGCGTTGCGAACCATGTTTTCCAATTGAAATGTGGTCAGTACACAGTCGAACTGTTAATGAAATGCCAAGAACATCCACAATTCAGCAGAAGGTTGGCACAACAAAATACATCGTTTATTATCAACACACCCTGATATACATTCATTTATCTCCAAAATTCAAAAAAAACAACATGAAACTGAAGCAACAATCGAATCATTCGAATCGTTGATTTCAAATCAAGTATTCAAAAGAAAAAAGTACAATCAAACACGGAATAATAACTTATTACAAATATGTAAACGAATAGTTAATGATTCTAATTATAATCTAGATGAATTTATGAGAGCTATTGCTAATAATCTTAAGTATTAACAATTATTATATTTATTTTTTTTTATGAAAGATTATTAGAAAACATTTTATATAAGTAACAGTAAAGAAAAAAAAAATTAAATATGTAAAATATGTAAAATATGTAAAATATGTAAATAAATAGTCGATGATTTTAATTATAATTTAGATGAATTTATTAATTCTAAAACAGTGTTTCTAAAACTTGGTATTCAAACAGTTTTATTTTCTAAAACATAGTGTTTCTAAAACTTAGTATTCTAAAACTCGACATTCTAAAATATGACTTTTTAAAACTTGCCTCAATACCCAGAATATTAGATATAAAAAATAAAATAGGTACCAAATAATAAAATTAATCATTATAATAATCATAGTTTAAAATTCTATAAACTAATACTGCTAAAAATTAGAAGTCAGTAAAAACTACGGAGCTTTCATACTCGAACATTTAAAAAATTATTTTTTTATCGTCACTATTCAATAAAAAATTAACTACTTATATGATAATTTAAAAAAAAATATATATATATTTAATCCATAATATTAAAGTAAAACAACATAATGTAACTATGACAGAATATCGTCATAATAATATTTATTTATTACCGAAATATATAATATAGTATGAATGGTATGATAGTACATAATAATTACCTAATTACTATATAAATTACTACCTCTCATTCATTAACATTAAATTTTGTTGTAATATGAGATTTAAATAATATATTATATTATCATGTATTATTATTCATAATGCAATGAAACCGTATAAAAAACATTTGAATGCAAATTTAGTTGCATTGTAATATTTCTGCAGTAAAGAGATATCTTTTATTACTCCAACGTGCAAAACACCAAATATTATCCAAATGTAACTATATAAACTATCTCTAAATTTGAATTTTTAATTGAAAATAATTATTGAGGGTATTTATATTTCTTAAGGACTTAGCTATGAGAATACAACATTAAGGATTTAAGAAAAAAATAATTTTTAAGTAACATCCAAGAGATAAAATATTTTTAGTATTTTTTTTTTTTTTTATGACTGAACTCGAAGCTATATAAATGTGACACTAGCATTTTGCTAAATAAAGTTTTTGGTGCAGAAAGAAAGTCAATTACATAAATATATTTAGTTTTTTCATTTTTTTTTTTGTATAACTGATACCTACACGAGTAATGAGTATAAGGGCGTTGATTTATGTATTATTTTTGCAAAATTACATTCAAGTCCGTGTACGCTGAAATTTTGTCAATTTATAAGTTTTTACCTACTATGTTTTTATAGGTAAGTAACAAGGTAACCCAAAACATGGTATAGGAACAGGGAAAGTAATTCAGAGTAACACAGGCATGTTATATTTAATCAGTTTCGTTGAGAAAAGCCTTTTGACATAGTCTACCGTTCTTGAATGTGTTTGTAATTATCGCGTGCTGAAAATTGGTTGCGGAAAAAAAGATATGAAATATAAAAACGTGTTGGTAAACTAACAGGTAAAAAGAAACACCTTGCATGTAAGCACTCATTGAAAATATTAAGTGTGTTCGAAATCATTATAGAATGATGTAATCACAATTTAAAGGATTTTAAACGGGCTGTATTACGTTTTAATTAACCTGTGAAAATGAAAATTCCTGTATGAAAGTGTCGATTTTATGCTTTCATCATCATCGATGTTATGCGTTCCATATAATATCATCTTATTAACGTTTTTTGCGCTAAATATGATTTTAAATATGACCAATATTAGTATAGTATAAAATATAAATATTTAGTACCTCGCATTTGGTAGAGGAATTAAACGAATAGCTTTTTCACCAAATTAACAAACCATACAAATTCCAAAAAAAAATTATATTACATGAAAAAATTAATTAATTAATGACATATAGGTAATAACAATTTTAATATGATTTTAGAATTCATATCGTGTCGTTATTTTGGTACTATTTTTCAGATATTTGGTGTTGTGATAAAAAATATGTCCAAACATATTTACATATACAGGGTGATCAATTTAAGTGGTTACACTAATTATTTCGAAAAGTATTACTTTTTTCAATTTTTTTTTTTAAACCTATTGGTTTATATTTTTCTAAAACCATATGATATTTTAATTTTTTTCACCCTTATATTTATTGGTGAAACCACTATCAACTTTTGATTTTTAAATGGTAACATATAACTAAAATATCATGAATTAATAAGACCATTTTTTTTTCCATGAATTTACATGTTAACATTTTTATTTTTCGTCAATTTTATTAACTTATCGAATAATAGGACTAATTGGATTTATTTTGTTACCTTGAATACAGTGATATCGAATTTATCACTGGCTCCTGGTCTTTACAATCATTGAAAAAATAGTAAAAACCACCAATACTCTGAGGAGCTGTATCTCACAAGCCAATCAATGAAAAATAAAAATGTCAACACCTAAATTCATGAAAAAAAAATGATTTTATTAATTCATAATATTTTAATTATATGTTACTATTTAAAAATCAAAAGTTGATAGTGGTTTCACCAATAAATATAAGAGTACAAAAATTAAAATATCATACGGTTTTAAAAAAAAAAATTTTAAAAGTTAATACTTTTCGAGATAATAAGTGTACTCACTTAAATGGATCACCCTGTATTTATATTATCTATAAACTTAAAATTATATATTCAATATTTATCAATAAAGAATTGCTTATTCAAGTACCGTATATTATATAGGTATGAAGTATAACTTGAGCAATGCTCACATTTATATTATATTGTAGTTCTATTGAACTCGTTAAAAAGGTTCGCCCGCAATTCCTTTAACATAATATGAAACGGCTTTTTCCGCGTCCATATATCTCCAACATCGGGTCACTTTTTGGTGGCATCCGCATGACGTGCATGCGATAAAAGTCACATTTAGCCCACGGGCTTGCCGAAATTTGTTAAATCCCCGCGGTATACAATCACTGAATGTACGTTATACGCATGGGATTTAGCTTTTATTTATATTTTTTTTTCACCAACCCTGGGTTTTCTTGTGAGCGCTTGCCCTCGGTTTTCGGTATTCTAATCGCGATCCTAAACCCAAACCGACTTAACATCTCGTTGTCGTCCAGAAACGCGAGTGACGTCAAGCAGCCACCGTGTCACAGATTTTGAGTCAAGTTAATCTTCTCCATTTCACCCCTCCCCTTTGCTCCCTTTATCTATTTAGAATAATCGCCCGACATCGAGAGAGCTTTTAATTTCCCTATTGCAAGATACGCTTGCGTTTTTCTATGGACGGACTACACTCGACCGATAACCCCACAAGGGGGTTCCCATCCGATCAAACAGCCACCCAGACCGTCTTTAATCGTGCGCGATAAATTCAACGCCGCCACCATCTCCGACTTTTCTCACTTTGCCCCCCTCGATTTTTCTACAATTCAACCCTACAATTCGTACCATCACTCCCACCCAACCACCAGATGACTAACGATCGGAGAGAGTCCCTTCACGGTCATTTACCAATTCCCGTATTTCACGCATGCCGGACTCGCATGTGCCATTGTCGAATATTTCACATCCGGTCATCGTCAAATTCATTATGATTTAATATAATACATATATAGAAATCGCGGAGAATAAAATGGTATTTTTATTCATAAATCAAAGCATTTGCTCCTCAAATCGATTATTATGTACCAGGACGACATTTCTATAATAAGTATTAGGTATAACATCTTCATAATCATGATAATATGTAAATTTGAAGATATACCGCATACCTCATAGTTATCGTAAAGCTTATATTCTTTGTATATATTTGATAATAGTAAAGTTAACTCACATGTTGTCGAAGACATCGCACGTCATAGGATGTATTTTTCAAGTTGGATTGTTATGTAGTTTTGAAAATCAATAACTTAAAGCCTTAAACATTTATATTATTGGTTCGTTGAAGTACTACTCTAAATAAAATATATTTTAGATAACTATACGGACGATCTTTGTTTTTATTTATTTTCTAAAACTTCTTAAAAAAAAAAAACAAAACAAAAATGACTATTAGAATTTAGAACAGTTCAAGGTTTAACTTTTGTTGAATCTGAAGAAACGACGATTCATCTGAAAAAAAAAAATAATGCTCTTATATTTTCTAGTCTCTAGAATATAGGATACCTACACGTCATATGTATAATTTATAATTTACTCTGTATGATTAAACTATAAAATAATTTGTCATGTATGTCAAAAGAAATGTGGTTCAAAATGATAGATTCCAGCTAAATAACTTACAGTTTTATCAGTGAACACAATCCAATTAGTTGAATATGAGGAATAATATACTTTACCTTATAATTTAAATGATCCTTCATTATGAGATTATATTTTAGTCAATTTTTACATCTAGGTATAACCTACTCGCTCAACTCGTATTACAAATCCATTAACGAAAATAATATCTTAGTAGGTATAGGCTTTATATGAAATCATCAACTCCATGTAGTAATATAAACGTAGTAACTAGTAACCTACCCTGTAGATATAAAAGTCAGCTGCAGATGTTTGCAAATTTGATATTAAATTAATTTTATACAGAATTACTTTCATTTTAATGAGAAAATTCCACGATTTTATTTTATGCACGTTGCATAGCTAATTATTAAATACGATCACAATAAAAAATAGGCACCTACTAAAAATTGTGTACGTTTTTACTACTAGTCGTTATGTTTTATGGTCAAATACTCAAATCACTCTTTCTTTATTCGTAGAAATGAAGAGTCATAAAAATAATTATTATAAGCAAAAACAATGCGATTTAGACAATATTAAAATAAAATAAAATACATTTTCACATTTGTAAATTATTTGATATTAAATCCACATTATAATACATTTACATAAAACATAATATTGATACGTTAATTGGTTTACGTTAAAAAGTAAAACATTAATATATTCCTTTTGAATTTGACGAATTTGTAGGTGTAATATACTTTAAAGAATAATATGAATACAAAAAATTAAATTGAATTGTTACTATGCTTTTTTTTAAATATTAAACTCAACTTAAATAATATATAATATAATATATATTATATACCGATGTAAACATATAAATATAATTACTTTATTTTATTATATGTGATACCTAATTCAAAATACATCTCTGAAATTAAGGTGATAAAAGTACTAGCTGTAATCAAAAGTGTATTTAATTAATTTCAAATTGTTATCAATATTATTGTCAAAAAAATTTTTTTTATTTAGGTTAAAATACAAATGTTACATTTTCGATTTTTTATTATAAACACCGGGGCTTAAAGTTGTAGGAGTTTTATTTGTATGAAATGGAAAAGTAATCATCGCAATATTCGCATTTGAAAAATAACTAAGAGTGAAACTCATATTTAAAACCACACTTACTGATATTGCAACAATACTTTTTTCACTTCGTCTAAACCCTTAATAGAGACCACTAAGGAAATCGAATAATTCAGATATTTTAAACATTAAAATTAGACTTAATTTTTTAATTGTTTTTTATCAATTTTTCTGGTATAAAATATAAATACTTATAATATATGTATAATGTATATGTATTTATGTGTATAACTATTAGTATAATAATTAATATATATATAAATAATTTATTATTATTATAATAAAGGATGCTTAACCAAGGCACTGTTTTTAACATTGTCGTATTATATAACATGCAGCCCGCAAGGTTACAATAAACATATAACATTATGTATGAACCCGGGATTTAGGCATAAAAATGTCTGTTCCGAATATTTCGGAAAACGAATTAAATTGCTTTAATAAAGTATTTTAGCATACACGGTATCCTTTATGTTAAACAATATTATCGCTTACAAAATAAATTCCTTGATTATGTAGATCTGACACTATGAAATAATGAAAATCCAAATTAGGTATACCTTTCTGTCGCTTATACATTCATTTGATAAACATAATATAAGTTCTGATTACTAAATTAAACCGTCTATAGTATAAATTTATAAGAGGAAAAATATATGTAGGTAGCTCGATAAATCAAACTATATAAATATATTATGTTTTTCAAGGATACAGTAAAAAATTTGTAATGCTATTTTTAAGAAATTAATTTATATTAGTTACTATGCAGTTTATAATAATATTTAAGAAAACTATAGAATTTATGTATCATTTTTTTAAATAACAAGCTTAAAAATATTAATTTTAATGACTTGAACTTAAATCACCCAGGTAATTAAAATGATATAATTAATAGTTTTTTGAGAAACAAAATAACGGGCCACAAAAGTTTAAGGAAATCATAAATTGTTTTTAAAAGTTTCTAAAAATGTCCAGACAATTTTTTCACTTCATCTTAAATATTAACGATTTAGTTTTAATAATTTAAAACTTAACAGACAGGTACAGTTTACGTATATTTATTATAAATAGAATAAATGCAGATAAAATAATACAATTGCAAGTAATTTTAAATGAAGACTACAAATGAATCCTAATTTTATTAAATTTAAATAAAAGAAAAATCGTGCTAAATATAAACATTTGCTATTGTAAACAAAATTCAAAATAAACTAACAATATACTTAATTCTTATATTAAAATAGTTCATGTATTATACATGTTAATAAAAATATAATTGTAACAAAAATAAATAATAGTTAAAATAAATAGTGTAAAATCAATATAGTAAATAATGTAGGTATTCATTTGGATAAACAGAATGTTAAAATGTAAAATAATTGTCATACGTTTTTTGAAAGTGTATAGTTTTATTTTTGTTATTTAAAAGAATAAATTATGTATTTATCATAGTGAAAAAATATTTAAAATACACTCTTGATTTTAGATCATTATTTTTTCATATTTCATTTTTAAATGAAAATTTCTTAACTAAGGTGGTGTTCAATAGTCGATAATGTGATAGAGTAGATTTAAAATAACTAAATCTTAATCTAAGACTTTCTATAATCAACAATTTAAAATAGCAACAATTGGTACAGTTGAAAATCTAAAATGTAATATTATAGTTAAAAAAAAGCGGGTAAGTGGATGTCGCTCTGCAGTACAGTATAGGTTACAAGTGGGTTACTAGCTGTAATGAATGGTATTAAATTTGAATTCAATTATGTAATATCATTGTATACCTACGAAGAACGATTTTGAGCGGAGATGGTTTATCAGCCTAAGTGTCTAGGATATGTTATACTATATTAATTATATTGTTATAATTTTAAAAAAAAATGTCGTCCGTAGTTATTTAATATTATAAAATCGTGAAATCGTACAATTTTTTTTCCTTTAACCGCTTTTATTTCGAGTACCGTTTCAAAAATCGAAAAATTAACTTTCTAAAGTAGGTACCAGATCAAGAGCATAAGCTTTCAGAAAAGATGTTACACTTGATACTTTTGAAGTTTAGAGGAAGAAAATGTTTACAGAATAAAAAAGAAAAAGAAATAAACATCATTGTAAAACCAATGGTACCGCGAAAAAATAACCCCGGAAATTTAGACCACAAAAAAAAAACCCCGAAAAAATAACCACGCGAAAAAATAACCACGGAAAAAATAACCCCATAATATAAGTTAATATAAGTTTTCAAATTAATCTCAAATCTAAATGTATAACATACCTATTACCTACGTACAATTGTTATGTTCCCACAAATAATATTAATTTTGGATTTAATGATAAATTATTGTATACCTACGATAAAAACGATTAAAAGCACGGTCTGTCTGTCATATCGATCAGATATACCTACAATAGCTAGGTACAGTGACATATTATAACGGATAAGGAAGGTACTACTAACAGTACTAACATTATCTTAAATTTAATGTAATGTGGTAATTCGGTAATTTAAAACCAAATTATTATATTATATAAATTGACAAATTGACAAATTGTATTGTATTCCACGTTTATAATGAGAATTTTTTATTTATATATTATTGACATTATTTTACAAATTTATACTTTACTACCAAATTATTATATTATATAAATTGACAAATTGTATTGTATTCCACCTTTATAATGAGAATTTTTTATTTATATATTATTGACATTGTTTTACAAATTTATACTTTATTACTTACAAATCATTTTTATTATAGGGTTATTTTTTCGCGTGGTTATTTTTTCGGGGGTTATTTTTTCGGGGGTTTTTTTTTCGGGGTTATTTTTTCTGGGGATATTTTTTCCAGGGTTATTTATTAGGCAAATCAAAACCAATACATTCCTCGCTCCGCTCAGAATCTAAAACGAGGTAACTTAATTTTTACGATTTACTCTCATAATAACAACTATAAACATAAGTAATTAACTACTTATGTTTTAATCATCATCATTAACCTAGTATTTTTATTTTTACGTTCATACCTAGATATCTATGATTTCACTAAACCATAAAATAACATTTGTATACTAAAATCAAAAAATTTATTCCCTAAAAGATTCTAAATTACCTACCAACTACATCATGCAGTGGTCATCAATTTAATGCTCAAAAATGTTTTTTTTTTCAAATTATTTTAGTAATTGGTATTCAAAAGTGGAATTTCATTTATACATTCACGCCACACTAGTTGATATCGAGGTGCAAACGTGAATTGGTTACCACATTTAAAAAAAAATAGCGAGACAGACATCCATTTTTTGAGCATTGGTTGCACATCTTTTAGAACTAATGAAAATAAAAAACAAATAAATAGTCACCGTTTAAATATGTAAAAGAAAGTAAAACGTGTAGAATAAATATGTATAAAAATGTAATAAATATGTTATGAGTTTATGACATATGAGTTACCTATAAATTAGTTAAAGCGAGATAGCATAATCCAACATACTCCAGATATTTTAATAAATTATTAGAACTTTTATTTGCTACATACCACATATATTATTTATTATGAATATTAATTAATTATTCCTTTTGCTTTATTGGCATTTCTTTTTTTCTACCCTGTTCTATCGTTCTAACCGACTTTAATACGAATACTTCGTTGTCGTTTGTGCGAAGACTAAAAAGCCGATTAAGTCATTCTCTCGTATATCTGGTATAAAAGTTACAAATAACATACGGTTAATCCGATAAGCGTCCGATAAATATTATTATATTATTAAAAATGAACTGTATTAACTATTAATCGTTCAATCAAAAAGGCATAACGTTCTTAATCGTTCGATAGCCGATTATCGTGCTCAAATTATTATTCTGTTAAATTTGGCAACGTTGATAAAAAAAAATAAAAATATCGAGCGTTCTCAATCGTGTTACCAAAAATAACGTTCTCAATCGTAACGTCTCAATCGTATTTTACCGTTCTCATCATTCCACACAAGCATAGTAACTATTTGAGTTACCATAGATCGAAAGCCAAATATATTATTTATTAAGTTTTGATAACGATTGATTTTTCAGGTTATGACTATATTGTTATTTAATTAATACTGTATGATTCACAATTAAAATTAGTTTGAACATATTATGTATTATTTAATAATACTCAAATAGTACTAAAAATATCTATTGCCGATTTTTACATAAACAAATCAACATGATAACTGGATAGATTAGGTTACTGGGTATTGCGTATAAATGATTTCTAGATTTCTAGCTAATTGTCAAACTAAATTCTTCTTTCTATAACCACGAAACGTAATAATAACAAAATAGGTTAAATTAAGTAGACAGACGTCTAATTTTTAAGTCAAATAGTCGTTCTAATCTAGTCAGTAACTATATAATTCCATTTCAAGAAATATAAATGAATTAACCTCTTTTCCGAGACTTTTTAATCTTTTTTTATCAGCACAAACAATCGAGGGCGTTATCATAGTATAATACAAAATAATTAATGTAATTTGATAATTTAGTTCAACAATTATTTGTACACGAGGAGGAGAGAAGGAGTTGAAATTCAGCGTGTTTTTCTGTACATTTTACCAGGAAAAGAGTTAAAAAACGATAAAGCACCACATAGTCATAGTATACCTATTACCCTAATAAACAAGTCATACCTGATATTGTGAATACAAAATATATTTTAAAAATTACCCTCCTCGTTCACATTATTAAATGTGTCATACACACATTTGGCATGTCAGCTAAGAGTTATTTAAATAAATATATTGCTCCAATAAAAGGTATGTATAGGTACTTACATTACACGCACCGTGCAATAAAATACAACTGATATCCATACAAGATACGTTTAATCAAAGAAAACAGCCACATCAATCGTTTACGAATCCCATATACGAAGTTATTCGGTGTACTTATCTACAACTGTGTTATTCGTCTCGTCTGACATACATATATCTAATATGTAATATTAGCAGTGTTCGGAACGTTCACTAAAAAAATGAATTCGTTCACGTTCACATTCAGTCCTTAAAAAAGGAACTCGTTCACGTTCATGTTTTTTCAAACGAACGCGTTCACGTTCACGTTCTTTGAAAAAATGAATGCGTTCATAAGGTTGCTCATCTAATTTTTTGTTTACAAATAGTTTACCAGCAGTTTGTATAAAAACCCATAAACATATAGGTCTCAACCCTAAAATAAAAACAATTTAGACTTTAGAGCATATAGGTACATTTTCTAAAGTATCTAAATTATATATACATATTATATTTATTAAATAGTAAATAAATTGAGCGTCTTCAAAATCGTTCAAATTCATTAAAAATATAAATGTCGTTCACGTTTACGTTCTATTTTTAAAAAATGAGCGACGTTTGCGTAACGTTTACTAACTATGAACGTGAACGTGTGAACATGCGCTCATGAACGACGTTCTTTCCAAACACTGAATTTTAGAGATACGGTTTAAACGAAATCATATATAGAATTATGTAATTTTCGAAATGCAAATATTTTAGTCCGTAATGAAATAGTAATAGTCAATAGATAACAATGAAATATTTCTGCAATGTAACTAAACAGAAGAACGATTTCGGTCCACGCGCGATCGATAATACCTAATAATCATGGTTGCCAATCTGGTGTAAGTTACCGTATTGTAGTTGCGATAAACTTTATAACGAATATTCAATAATATTAGCCTCGTGTGACTAGATAAAATTATTATGCTGTAACTTCGTTAAAATATTTTCAACTGATGATGAAACATAACGATTATTTATTAGCATAATATGGCTCCGGCATAAATAGTAAATACATAATATAGCAATAGGTAATAAGGACTAATGAAAGTAGTGAACTAAAACTAAAACGACACATCATACTACAATGTTTGGGAACAAATAATGTTAATTGTGGAAAATTGAGTTTTATGTATCTGGCATGTGGATCAATCTTAACGAAAAATTATTCAATCAAAAATAAAAGGAACTCCTGAAAAGAAGTACTTAATTTTTAAGTCGTTATGAGTAATGCATCAAGAGCCAAATGAAAATATTTTTAGTGAACTTCTAATTGGATTTATAGTTGAAATAATGGATGATGATGATACTATTCAATTTGGTTAATATTTCAATAGTTATTACTTGAATAGAGTCAAACAGTCATCGAAGAAACTGTGGTATTAACACAAACATGTATTTGGAGTCGGCGTATTAGTGCTTAAAATATTATTATTTATATGATAAAATAAAATAATAAGCGTTTAGATCCTGCATAAATGCGCTTTTGAAATGTACTAGAAATAAGATTTTTGAGATATTCATTATATTGGTAAAAAATAAATATACAACTAAAGAAGAAAATGTAATTAAGAGCCATTGTTGCGCCGCCAGCACTTGCGTTAGCAGTTTACTGAACGACTCGCGAGTGTGTGGGAGCAAATGACACTGATCATAGTGTTACAAAATATATTTTATCATAAATAATTGATACGTACCTAAAACACAAACAATATGTATAATGAGACAACGCCGAATACGTCTCTTCAGACAGTTGCAAATAATAATAATAATATCAACAATATATAACATCAAATGATTATATGATATAATATAAAGGGGACAACAGGTGTGCAATATACAAATTAATATAGATATAATAATAAAGAATAAAGAATAATGTCAACGATACCGCTGGTCACACATTTTGAAAACGAGATCCCACGGCGATGACGGATAGCGTAGTATTCCGTGATACCGCGATGTCGCCAAAATAATAATACGTCGACAGCTCGGCGGTGGTGAAATCGTTGACCTCTGGCGTCGCGATGTTATAACGTGTCTCCCGACAGCGAGAAGCTCCGCGAGCAATATAAATTAAACGCACACGAAAATTCGGGCGCGTGTAATTAACGTGCGACGGGTGATGTCGGAGAATCGAACCCGCAAACAGGATAATACGTTAAAAAAATTATCGACGCTTATAATTATATAATAATGAAAAAAAGAAAATGCTAGCGGCAAACGACAACCGCGCAGTTGACAAAAGGTTTTTGTTGGTCGACACGACAACAACGTGGTTACCAAAAAAAGGCGAACGACACCCACGGTCACGGTAAACTACATCGGGCGACGGTGGTGTCGGTGGTGAACAGACAGACCGCCGCCGGACCGCTGGAGAACCGGTGGTCAGCGATGCCGGTCGCCAAAAGTTCGCGCAAGCGCACTTCGGCGTCGGACAGCCAGCGGGGCGACCAGACAGGTGTCAAACGGTCACACTGCTAGTCGCAGGCGCGAAAAACGGATCAGGTTCAAACAGCAATAATATTGGAAAACAAATAAATCCTAAAACTATAAAAATAATTGATGATAATCGATGGGAGATATCTGCTAAAGAAACAAACATGGCATATGAAGTAATACACACAACAGATATTGTGTGTAACACTACTAACGCTGAAGACTGTCGATTGGTTTGTCACAAGTGTAATATATTATGCATGCATAATTATACTTGTGAATGTTAGTGATTATATAATTAAATTAAATATATGCAAGCATATTCATGCCTACGCTATTTTTTCTTCATCGAAAATTCAAAATAATTTGTGTGAAACAATAGAAAAAGAAATTCTAGTTCCTGCTTCCGATATATACTTTATAGAAAAATCGATAGTGAAAACAAATACGGGCAAAGAATATGAATAACAGTTATTTCAAACAAAAAACCAATTATAAGCTGGAATAGAAATATTATCGTCCCTTATTGCAAGTAAAGGTGAAGTAACTGAGCAAGAAATTTCAGAAATGAATAGACATAGCAGTTTCTTACTTCAAATATTACAAGGAAAATGAAAAATAATTGAAATAGAAAAAATAAGGAACCTGTTAATAAATATGTAGATATTCAGAAGCGCGCGATTTGTGCCTAACAAAAAAATTGAATCGTTAAGTGGTAGGGTAGAATGTCATGAAATAAAAACTCTAAAGCAAGGGTTGGTATTTAAAGAAGTACAAAATTACTTCCAATAATACTTCCAATGGTCATACTTATTGACAAATATTTTAATGTACTTTTTCAATTGTGACTTAATTTTACTTTTACTTGACCCAAGGTATACAGAACAAGACGTACCTAGCAATACATACTTTATTGATATTTACAGTAATATATTATCTGCAACATGGATTTTTCTACATTTTTTTAATTACTAAAAAGCAAAACTAAAATGAGAATTATTTACTTGATTCCAAACAGACTATTAATACATCAAACATTTAAAATGAAAATAATAATAATAGGTACTCATTAAATATAAAAACTGTAGAAAAAATTTAATTCACATTACTATTGGTACTACAGTCACAATTTATTTGAAATTTATAATTGTATTATATTAATCCGTTATAACTTATAAGATATAATATTTTTTTTAAAGTGATATACCTACTACAATTCTTCCCCCTCCGATTTTGTATCGAAGTTTTGTTTAGTTGCATTCGTATAAAGAAATATAAAAATACTTTACCAATATATACCTATAAATTATAATATTGGCACATACATAATTAAATTAATAAAAATACATTGATTATTTATATTTACCTACTAACATTTGATGACGCTTTAAGCTCATAGCTAGTACTTATTCACGTTTAACTGTTTTGATGTGCATAAAAAAAAAAAAAAAAAACGATGGAATCGATAAAATATGATTGATTAATAAAATATGAACATTCGTCAGTGTAATTAATATTGTAATATGTTTTTTTTAACATTATATTTTGCCTGAATAATTAATAAATTCTAAAAAATACCAAATCTGTCTGTGTCATAACTCGTCCAGATAATTACAGATAGATGACGTGAATACGTCTACAATGTTCGACAGCAAATAGTTCTATCGTCATTAATATAGGAAAAGACGGAAGAAAAGAACAGGGTATACAATTTTACATTCAGATGATAATATTTTACTAACATTATGCAATTTGAATTTAATAATTTAGATTCTTTTATCATATAATTCATATATATATATATATATCCTCATTGAAATTTATTGTATGTACATTCCATTAAAAATATTTTGTGCACAAATTCAAAATAGTACATAATTTGTTTTATAACTTAGAATTTATCATTGGGTACATGTGTAATGTGTACATGTACCTATATTGTATTTTATCAAAGCATTGAATACCTATCAAATTGAACTGTGGTATATTAATTAACATAAATATTAGGAACATATCGTTCGATATATTCGACCATTGTCGAATTTTCTCGAGAATTTCATCCGAATAACATTCTCAGAAATTTACTTACCCAAATCATATCACGCGAGTAATAAAAATGAATATGTAAATGTGACGTTCTTTTGAGGGGTGATCTTGATATGCGAAGACTATAGCATACAAACCAGTGAATTATTATTGTCGTAATAAAAAGTTTATATGATAATAATTATTTGTGTATTTTTCTTGTGTATAAAGTATTATTTTCTTGGACGACAGCTCTCGGCACAGTAGCAAAAGTAGGCGCCTATAAACGTGTTCACGAATAAAACGGTCCGTATATAAGGCGTATAGGTACCTACTACAACATAAAACACACTCCGTAAAAAGGTGTATAATATTACGTAGGTACAACAATATAATAACAATAACAATAAAATATTACTATATTATCGTCATAATAATAATAACAATGAAATATTACTTTATTACGATAGTATAGTAATAGTGATGATAAAATATTGCTGTATTCTGATGCATATAATATGCAGGCCATCTCACACGCGCGATACCACCTCAATTGATATTTGTAATCCACGTGCGACAAAATGTTGTGCGACGAGATGACATACGACGTGCGACCACACGACTACACGAGGGACCGTCGTGATCACCGGGCACATGTCATAATATTATATTCTCAATATTGACAAACCCCGTGGCCACCACGACATGCGTCCGTGACTCAGCCATGTAACTATTTTATACAATAATATTAATTTATTATGTCTACACGCTTCGAGCGGAATATTATAATATATACATTATCTGTCCCCAACGGTGGGCCTTCAAATATTCGATATTGTTTTCGAGCGAGGTCGCCAGACAGGCAAACGCGGTTTGTGCATTGAGGCTGTTCCATCGCGGGGCAATATTTGCGGCTGGTCGGCGCGGCCAGCCGCTACAACACTATAATCGCAGATTAGAGACAGTCAGGGTACATACAAGCAGCGTGACGTTTGAGTCTTAAGCATGATGCATGAGCTGATGATGCATCACGATAGACATTCAGTTCGTCGGGTAGGCACGCACGTCACACGTATTTCGATGACGCATGACCATTGACCGTCATATTATGTCAGCAAATGTCGCACCTACTGCGCGTCAGCAGACGCTATATAAGTGTACCTATATATAGGTATCGTCATCATTAGAATATAATCGCGGTCGTGACATACAGTTTTTAATCGCGTTCATTTAGAACAACCATCATCGACGTTGTGTAAGCCACGGCGAACGTTCTGCTACTCAGGCGCGTAGCTAGAAATTTCTAAGGGGGGGGGGGGGGTATTCAAAATTAATTGAAAAAATTATAAACACAAAATTGATAACTTTACGTAGGTATACGTGGGTTCATCACGATAATCAAATAATCAATAATTAAGAAGTTGTAAACGTTTTCTTACTGCACGCTGCATAAAAAGATACCTATATTAAATCGTTCATGAAGCGAGTAATCGATAAAACGTCACAGAACGGTCTAAAATAGTAATTAATGCCGGATCCCGGCTTTAGTGCTTTACATTATTGTTATCGAAATATAAACTAATATGCTTCATTTTGATGAATAAGTGTAAATCACGATTTAAGACAATTCGTGCTTATGATACATCTTTATCTTGATAAAAAAATATTAAGTATACCACGGCTGAGGGGGGGGGGGGTGTTATTACACCTGTAACACCACCCTCCCCGGCTACGCGCCTGCTTATACTCATTGGCGCAACTAGGGGGGTGCAAAAAGGTCTTTAGCACCCCCCAAGTTCTAATTTATCACCCCTGCTTGATATTTTAGATCTAACTATTATAATTATAATGAAATAACGTCAATTTTATGTTTTTAATAGTATAGCACCCCACGTTTTAGAGGTCTAGTTGCGCCTATGCCTATACTATTATTATAGTAAAAATTATTATTATTTGTCTGCACTTGAATTTGTTTGTTGTTATTAATATTTCTGACGGCAGTCCGCGAATCCCGGCGCATCGCCCGTTAACCAGACAGATCTGTTTACACAGGCCTTTAATGGGTGCTTCGTTATCATTATATATTTTTATCGTTATTATTATTAACATTATGAACGACCATTAAGATTGAAATTTATCGTTGGTATAAAATTTTGTACTTTGCAATATCGTCTCCACTCCACCATTCATTTTTTCATTTGTCTCATCCATAGGTCAGCGGCATGTATAACAGTTTTTCACCCGATCGGTCCGCATATACGCACCATTGACATAAATTATTATAACTTACACTAATTTAAATTATTATTTAAGGTTTGATTAAACAGACTAAACACCCAATTGAATTCGGTTGATCGCGACGTATAATTTTTTGTTAGTATCATAATATGTTAAATGTTTATAATTTGCATTTGATGGGACTATGAAATTCGTCAGTCAATGCATTAAGAAAGTAAATTTATAAATGATAAAAAATAATACTTCATGTGTCAGAAAATGTTCATCTTTTTTTGGTATCGTTAATATATTACCCTAAAATAAATAAATTAAAACATACATTGAAATGTGAAACGATTTTAAAAAGTTTGTAACATTTTTATATTAATAATTTTAAAAAATACATGAAAACTGTACGACACAATAAATGTTTTTCTTTTTCACGTATTAATTTGGTTTTTAACCGTGAATGAATCTTGAATACCTAGTTTTTTTTCAAGTCAAATGGTTTTTACAAGTGGGTGCCGTCCTTTTACATGTCGTAAACTGACTATATGAAATATATTTTATTTTTATAGTATGTATGTCCAAAAATGAACACAATTTTCAAATAAAATTATTCACATATATTTATAATAATAAATAATGATTATGGTAACAAAACACAAACGCAATATTATCGATTAAGTATAAACATAAAGTATAAACACTAAAGAAGTTTAAATGCCTAGTAAAAAAGAAAGATAACATATATATTTTAGTTTACGTCATTCGATAATATTTAATCAATAAATTAATATGTAATTGTGTATGCATTTTTTATTTTTACGAAGTATTTACGAAAATATCTCACTGTGCACAGGTTTTTCAGATTTATCTACACTTCCACATTGTATAAACATTTTATTATATGAGTACATCGTGACTTGTACACATTTAAATAATATATTTTTTTGAATGTAGTAATATTTCATTCACCCGAATATTCGGAATACTTATACGGATGTTCTAGTTTTTATTCTTGACGTAATATTATTCAACAATAACAATAAAATTGTAATCTAAAAGTGCTAAAGGTTGAAATTTAGTCAATCACTGACAAATAAATATTATGTATGAATATCTGGAACGACTTCTAGTACTACTATATTATCCATCAATTCCTATATTTATAAGTAGATAGGTACAATTTCGTTTCAAATCATACATGCTTTTTTTTTTTTAATATTATTATATGTCAAAGTGTTCGTCTTTAGAACGATTTATAACCATAATCCAATGTCTACAAGACACAAAAAGAGCATTAGACTTGATTTTATCGGTTTTCTAGATTGTAATATTTTTGCTGTTTTACATCAATCGTCTCACTCGTTTAATATGCATAATACCATTGATCAAACGTAACGGGATAAAATCTTGAAAAAAAGTATCATTCTCTATCAGCCGATTAAACCGTTTAAAAACCACGTACAATATACCTATATTTCAGCAGTTTAGTAGTTCTATACATAAATTTAAGCCGATTTTGTGATATCAATAATAATATCGTATACGAATATATAATAAAGATAGATGATAAACAGTTCCGTTTAAACATAAATACGGTAGGTAACGTAAAATCTTGTAATTTCTCGTGAAGTAAAACTCAACTAAAAAGATAAACGTATTTAAAATATAACAATATCAAAATAATTATCCTTTTTGACTCAACAATAACAAATATACATATTCTATAATAAAATAATAATAAACACAATTATTAAAGTTATTTTACGTGTAATCTAAATTGAAGCGCAGTATTTTGATCCGATGGTAACGCTTCAAAATTGTAAATACCTTCATCATTTTTTAGGTACTAACACACCCACACACGCGCGCGCGCGCACGCGGATATACGTATAAAGTCAATGGGAATGAAACAGAAAATATATTAAATAATAGCAAAAGTAGCGAATAGAACCGTTAAATAATAAAATAAATATATCAATTTTTCCGAATATATTACATAATTATTTAGCTGCAGCTCTTCGAACACAAGAACTGTAATTTACAAATTGTTTGTTAACAATCAAAATCACGCACCCACTATTCCTCTCGAGTAATACTTATTGATTTAACTTTCTAAACATAAAATATTTTTTACTTGATAATAATAATGCGTCGACAATCGGCATTACGCTGTTATTTTGTGGTAGGTCTATTTGGTCGCAGTTTGACCGAATAATATTGTCTCGTATAATGAATGCACCGGTCAGCGTTTCGTAAATCGCACGCGGCCGCGCCATTGCAATAACAACAATAATGATGACATCGATTTTAATTTTTCAGCTCTAATCCTACGTTGTTTTGGATGGCCATCGTTCATCTGACGTTGACGTCTCTCGTGCTGTTCGCGGTGGGCGCTATCGCTTGGCTGGACTACCACCACGACCCAGACTGACAAGCGCTGTACACGGGCGATCGTTCCGCTGATCCGCCAATGTCGTCCCGACCGACGACCAGCAGCTCGGTGACCATCAGCATGACGACGTTCACGCCCGACCCGCAATCGTCGACAGTCGGTCATCGGCTCACGCCCGGGCCCAGCCTAATGGTCAGATCTTGTTAGCACGGCCGCCGTGCTCGTCCCGGAATTCTGTTTTCCGAATACCATCGCTGCGATAACGATATTACAATATTATTATTGTCATATATCGACCGGGGCAACGCTCGCGGGACGACGAAAACCAATAAACTTTGGTCATTAGTCGTTGTCGTTTTTTTTTTTTTCATTATTGTTATTATTATATTATTTTTGTTCGCTACCGTTTTATTGTTTCAAAGCGCGTCATCATTATACGACCGTCATCGTCGTGCAAAACGATCGGAGTATACCCCAAACGTTGAGGATACGAATTTCCCATTGATTAAATTAGTTGAAATTAAAAATTTTTTAGAAAAAAGTCTGAATTAGATTAAAAATGAGAAGACACTCATGACTGCAAACGATTCTTTTGAGTTACTCGCGTGTACAGTAATTTATTGTTTAAGTGTTATTTATAATTATATCGAGAATATTGTGTCGAAATACATTTTCATGTTCAGTTTTTTCTATTACTTAACTAAGAAAGTATATAATTTTTAGAAAATAAATTTTTACGGCATGAAAATTGTTTCAAATAAGGCATTTTAAATGTTTAGCAATTTTCTAGTAATTAACATTCTTACACTTCATAATAAATAAAAACGATGATGCCCTGCTTTAGTTAACAATCGAAATTAATTCAAACTACATAAAATAATTTAAAAATAACTAACAAATTTATCACATTATTTTTAATTTAAAAAAAATCAACTTTCAGTTGTTGTGCTATACCAAATAGTTTTTACATAATGATATTATAATATTGAACTACCAATATATAATATATATATATCAAAATTATAAATCAATAACTTAATTAATAGCGTCAATATATAAGAACTAATAATATTTTCCAACAACAAAATACACAATAGATATTCACAAGTTAATCGACACTATAATAATAATAAAAAATTCCCATTTAAAATATAAAATCGTGTTTATTAAATTAATTGCTGCGTATCTTTGAAGTGTTATTTTAATTTTAAACGACTACTGTTCATAGTTTATTTTGAATTTCAACAGAACCAATGAAATTACTATGTATGAATAAATTAATCCAGACAGCATATAAATTTATAACTTTTAAAATACATTTTTCACACTTTTATTCGCTCAATATTTTTATCAGGAGGTATATTATTTTGTACATACAGTATCAACCTAACATAAATTGTTGGTTGTATTACTAACTTAACATGTTTTATTTATTACAAATGCCTATACTACATTCACGTCGCGTTACCTATATCACTATAATTGATATAATAATTTTTATAAGGCACTTAAATATAATATGCCTTATGTAAATAAAAGTCATTAATAGGTATTGTAATAAAAATATATGAAATAAAAATTCAATTTCATTGTTTGACATAGATTAATAATAATTACCGATGTATCGATCATTAATCATAAATTATAAGTTATTTGTAATTTATTGAATCAATGAATTTATATACCTATTATATTGAATGTATAATACTATGTACATTGTACACATTATGAAGTATAATATTGTATAGTGCGACGTTGTTAATTCGTATGATTTAGACTAAATACCATTTTTTACAATAAAATTTTGTTTTTACTTTTCACACGTAATATATTATTCTGCTTAGTGCCTTTTTAACAAAACAGCTGTGTATATAAAGATGTTGAATAAATTGTGTAAGTACTTTAACGACTATTTTATTCATATATAAAACGTCTAATGATGCAACTTAAAAAACATATATAATAGGTACTTGATTTAATGATTTAATATCGTCAATAGGTACCTCCATAAAAAAAATAGGTTAAAATATTACTTGGATCAATACGAAATATTATGGTTTCACATGAGTATCATCAAAATTTATATTATGATATTTGTATTTCGACTTAGAAAATATCAACGAAATTGGTAAGAATATCTATAATATTAATTGTCAAATTAATAAAAACTCGGAAATCACTCAGCTATATAAAAGGTGTTATCAAATAATATTATAATATTACTAGCTGGTAATCTATTATCAACTGATAGTTAATACACCGTAGAACGATGTAAATTGGATTGTATGGCATAAACAGCTTAAAATTAATCCACATATTTTTAAGACGTAATTGTGGACTTACGGCATGGCAAGAAGTTCCAATTCTCTATGAAATAATATTACAATTATATTAATTATTCTCAAAGATGATGTTTTTTTAATTTCTATCTGAAGTTATATCTTTTAATTTTGAAAATATTAATTTTTCCAAACTTGGATACTAACTAGCAACACGTGTTGACAAATATTTTACATGTTTTTAATTTTACCAAGTAAGGATTTCTGAACAAATTTCAAAACCAATAGTTAATAGAATATAAAAGAAATTGTGGCCCGATGAGTGAAATCACTGCAAAAGAAAATTCGAATGTTATACTTTAGTTAATAACTCAATATCGAATTGCACGCATTTATATGTTATCAGTGATAACTTATCACATCACTCCTATACGTAAAAGTATACAATTTTAAAGCCGCAATGTTGTATATGTGTATGGCAAGTGTGGTTTCGGCTGGCCGCTGTAACTATCATCCACAACGACTCTAGTTTAATTATTAATATCTTATGGTGGCGCGACGCGCGACCATGGTGGCTTCGTGTGAAAGAGCACTTACATCCGCCGTGTTAAGCTACTTCGATATAAGACAGTGAGTTGTGACTTCAACAGAAAACGTCGTGCATATAAGCCGCGGCCTATATAACGCACAAATCACTGCGCTGCCGTGACGACCACTTACTATACCGTATAAACATTTATGTATATCCAGTGTCTGACTTACGACTTACCAAGAGCATTCAAGTATGGAGGAAGATAAATATGTGGGATAAAAAGAAAAACTTGTTATAAATAAATAAAACAAAAATGTACTGTTCTGAAAATATAATAATATAATATTCCTATTTTCCAGACCTCCAGTTATGAAGACCGCGTCCATTTGCTCACATATTGGACGATATTCTACCAAATCAGCTTTGTTTCTAAAAACAAAAATATATACATTTTATCAGACATAACTAATTATATTTTTAACACCGTAGTGAAAATTATTGTTTAGTTTATTAAATAGTTAAATGTTCTATTCATACAATTCCAAAGTGAGCATCATATACATTTGTTATATAATGTCATTATGTATGTTTAAAGTTCTTTTTAATATAGGTCGTTAGAAGCAGAATTGTATAAGAGCAGTATTATTATTTCATGTAGGTATATATTTACTGCATATTTTTTTTAAAAGAAAAAGTTATAATATATAAATAAAGGTAATTAATTAAATCTTATTATTTTTTTTTAAATTAATTATTAGCAGCATTATTACTATGCATATTGTATAGTTCATCTAAAACATAATTTCTTGAAAAGTATATAGATTTTTTTCCCATCTATTTAAATCACTTTTAACTAGATTGTATGGTATTTTTATTTTTGATCATTTCATTTTTTTAATATAATTCTTTTATGTTTGCTACTTGGTAATTTATTTATGGATCACATTTAAAATGATCTTTTGGTAGCATAATAAAATATAGTTATTTTTCCATTATAAATATTATAATATTAATTAAATTTTTTAGTCCATTACTTATAGGTTGAATATAAAAGTAGTTTAGTACTTTGTCGCTTTGAATAGTTATATATTCGTACTTACATTGTTGTTTTTTCAATTTCTTAAGTCTGACCAAATTTGTAAATTTTTATGTATCTGTATACATATAACACATTTAAAGTTATCATATTTATTGGTTTCTTTGAAATGGGATTTTATGATTTATATTTCTTGTAGGTATTTTAAGATTCCGAGAGGAGCAATGGATGTATTGATTTTACGATGATGTGAATTTTCTGTCTGAAGACACTTTTTAAAGTAAAAAAAATGCTTTGATATTCAACTTTAGAATCTTTCTTGGTATTAAAATTAATTTAGTTGATACAATACAGAGTCCAAAGTAAAATTTTTCTAGATATTTTCTTAAAAATTGGAAAAACAAATTTTCAAGCACAACTCGATTTCGACAAAATCGATTTTTTTATTTAATTATCAATTTATAATTCACAAAAATATAGCCGTAGGATACGTTACATTTTCACCAAATTTTTGTATTACCATTTCATGAATATGGTATAAATTTCAAAATATTTTAACTCTTTTTGAGTTATTTATAGACGTGTGGAATTTTCGATATTTTCCTATTTTTGAATAACTGTCGAAAAAACAATTTGGACTCAGTCAAAAAACAAATATTAAGTGCAATGTTTCTCATACAACTATATAATCTATTACTGCTCTGATCAAAAAAATTAATTCGAACGTAATTCAAAAAAATATATCATTGTTTATGAGCACCTGATGTTAACGAATTTCGTAAAAACCACTAAAAATTACAAAATTATAGTTACATATAATTCATAAGATAAAAAGATAGTATTACTTACTAAACTATTAACTACAAAATACATATTGAATGGCTTAAAATTTAGGAACTACCTATCATTTATCATTGTAATCTACCAAAAATATACTAAACTCATTTTGGATGAAAAAAGCTTTAATGTACCTTAAACAAACTGTAATTTATTATATTAACTATAAAAAGTGTTAATTATTCGAACAGTTTATCATTATAAGATTTATATCATTTTATATCATAAATATCCATACTTTGATAGTTTTTAATCATAAAATCATTTCCAAAACATGTGATTATCATATACAAAATATTTTCTATTGTTTTATAAAACTGTATCGTTTTAACCAACTATGAAATGTATAACTCAATGAATAATGAGTTTTTAGTGAACTCGACTATAATACAACCAATACAGCAAGACAAGACAAAGCTTTTGTATTCTTTTTTTCATATTTTATTTTAAATGGTATCTAAAAAGGGTTTTCCCATATATATGCAAATATTAAAGACCTAAATAGCCCAGATTGTGCACCAGCACGTCAAAGCTTTCGGGCCGGACAGCGGGTAATTAAAAATATTTATCGGACTGGGCCAGTATAATCCTCAAATTAGATTTTCAACTAAACCGGCATTCTAAAAATAAAAAAGTGCTTTACAGACGGACATAATATGACAAAATAATAAAGTTCTATATATTTTTAAGTGCAGGTTCATATAAAATACATTAAATTAAAATTCCTAAAAAAAAAACAACAAACAAAACGTCATTTGCATTAGTATTTTACTAAAAGTTAAGATGCAAATTTAAACAAATGATATTCAATAATAATCTCTTGATCAGTCTTAGGCTACGATGAACTTTGCTCATTTTGTTTTAAGCCTTTTATAAATTATATAATTAATTAATTCAAAAAAAAATATTTTTATTTTATGTTTCAGTAAATTTTATAATCATATTGTATAATTGCTATGGATTGGTACTTAATTTAAGAGTGTAAATGTTACTTCTTTAAATAGTCATAAAAAATAAAATAATGATATTTTAATTTTTAATTAATTAGGTACTCAGCTTCGGATAGACCCACCGAGTTTTAGTTTTTAACCAGCCCTAAAAGGCCCATTTTCAAATGAACATTTTTAAATTGACTCCGATTTTACACAGCACACCGAAGTAACTAAATGTATTTAAATTTGTACCATAAAATAATTGTCAAAACACTTCGATCGGCCCACCGAGATTTTCTCGGTAGCTCGCCGTTTCAATCTCCTGTAAGATACTTCTGTTTAAAATCATAATATTTTTATACTCAACCTGTGATTCCAACTACTTGGTAAAATACTTTTCCTGACATAATGGTATGAAAGGTTCAAAGGTATCTAATTATCTAAACCCTTTTTTTTTTCATTTTTAACCGGCGACGCCGCGGGAACTGCTTTCGCATTGCTTCCGCGGAAAGGTATCTAAACCCTAAAGATATAAACATAAACCTATCATACTACAATTAAATGCCTTTACATTACGTATATTATTTATTCATTATATTATACAAATTGTTTACAGACTACAGCTGTATAATTTCCATTATGAAATTGAATTGGCACTTTAAAGTTAAAACTTTTTCTTAACAGATACTATGAACCATATTAAGTCTAAATTATACTGGTGTACGTAGAAGACCGATACCAGACATTACTGACATAACTGACAATGGTCGGGATCGAGTTATCAATGAATAAATGGATTATAGTTAAAATATTGTATAGCATTATACTAATAATATGCGATACGTAGTGATAGTGTGAAAAAGTGAACAATTTATTATTGTGGAACATTCAACTATAATTTATTTATTAGATAAATGAAAATCCAGAAATCAGATTTTTTTAGTCCCCGTATCTTTTAGACCGAAATTTGGCGATGAAACCTTAAAGTGCAAATTGACCTTTTTTTGGGATAACTCTAAAGCACAAAACAAATTTGCACTTTTGTACTTTGGACACTTTGGTAGTGGGATAAAAAATCAGAAATAAATTGTAAATCTATAATCATCTCCAATTCATAAATTTGGAACATGTATAAAGAAAAAAAATTCCAAAACGGAATACTTGATGACAGTTGGCTTCAAATTTTAAATAATTTTGAAGCACTTACTCATTATTACGAGTATATTATTTTAATATATTTATTAATTTATTATTTATGATACTGATTTAACTAATTTAAAATAATACCCAAAATTATTATTTTAATTTTTTAAGTACTGATCTCAATATAACACTGTAAATGCTTAATTAAATATTAATAATAACGATGATATATTAATAAAATACACATTTTTATGAAATTCATTTGGGCTTATGGGTTATTAAAAGGGTAATTTTTTTTTGCGCTTATGGATTATTTATTTTTGCACTAAATTTGATGATGTGAATCATGCTCCTATAGAATCAGATTCTATATTATGTACACAACCATGGCACATTGTGTTGCATATACGTACATTTTAGGCGTTATTTAATTTAATTTTTATATTTTATTTGTCATTGATATTCTGCCGCTCTTTAAGACCACAAAAATATGCATAAACATAAATTCAAAAACTTCAACTGTCTCTATGAAAGCTTAAAATTAGTCTAATCATTACTAAATATACAAATGTTATTAAAATATTCATGATGTATATAAATTGATGAATTTAGAAATAGTGGAATGTTTCAAGTTTATAAGATTGATAATTTTGAATTAAACAAAGCAACATATTGCAATATATTATACTTTTAAATGCCCAATTCAATCAAAATGTGAACATAATATAGGTATAATCATATCCCTAAAAAAAATTATGTTATGCATTTTTTTTTTAATTTCAGTAAGAACAACTTATGAAGATTCTTATAAAATATGTTTATGCCTCGAGAATTAACATGAAATATTTTATGAATTTTAAACTACAAAACAATTGGCAAATTGCTATGATTTTTATTCATCTCGTCAAAATATAACTTCAGAAAATAAAAAAAATCTATAATGAGTCGTGAAAAAGTATTTTGATATTTTTAATTAAATTACTGTAAGTAAGAAATATTTACGAAGAGAACGCTGTACGACTTCAGATGCGAAAAACGCCCACATCATGGCAAAATACTAATAATATATTCGTCGTTTAACTTAAAATCTTAAAATAAACCATGAAAAATACATATTTTGTTAAACAAAAATATTTAAATATTGACGTTTGACACACCACACACGTTTTTATTATGTACCGGATAAAATGAAATTTATTTCTGAATTTTAATATTATATTATAAAATTGATATTTAAATATTAAACCTTATTTGAATCTTTAATTTTTAGCCTGGCAAACACATAAAACGACAATACGTCACACATCGACTTGTTTAAATGTTGAATTATCAAATGAATGATTATACAAGGTATAATAATTAATAATATATTAAAATTCTGTCTAAAATTCAAACGTTTTAAATACTGCCACATACCCACATAGTATAGGTAATATTAATATAATATTATTATCATTAATATTAATTATAAGCACTAGGTACTCAAAGGCTATACGGGAAACAATCTTCAATCAGATTTTTTCGACTGCAATGATTTATAACTGTTTTCAATTTCATTATAGATCAACACTAAATCTTAAGCAAAACAAGCGAAAACAGATTAATTTCATATTATTTTTATTTCACCATCACCAATCTGTATTCGGTTCTACTTACTTAGTAATTTCTTTAATTTAATCGAATAGGTATTTAATTGTTTGTACCTATTAAAAGAGTTTGTAACAGGTCATTTTTTATTTATAATTCTAAAATATAAAAGGGATTAAAAAGGCTTAAAAATGTTTTTTACATTTCTATTTCTTCTCTAATTCTTCTCCATTTATTATCGTTTTAATTCCGATTTAAAATTTAAGTTTTCCTATTTGATTATCATTATCAACCTTAAATTATTGATGTTTTTTTTTTTAAAATTTAATGATATTGATTCGCATTATACGGTTTTTCTTTTAAGTCACCACGTAGTACCTACTTTCAGATGATTGTAATATTATTGTTGTTATTATACTATTATTTTAACAAAACTTGTATTTATTTAAACCACCTATCCAAGTATCGTTAACCTATGATTTCATTATTAAGTCACTAGATGGCGACACATGACAATGGATTTTTATTCAATTTATAATCTTGGACATAATAATATATCTAAGGTTAAAAATCATTGCATTATTATTTTATTAAACAAAACATTCAGATAATACGTATATTGTAATAATAAATTAGTATTTATTTTACAATTGAAATAAATCAATGTATAGAATTCTGTTGTTAAATCATTTCCAGATGTAAAATAGGTATTGAAAAAGTTTAAACTACCTATGATAAAATGTTGATCAAAAAACATAATATAAAAATTTAAGACTTGTTCTACATAAATAATACTATACTTAACTAGTTCAACTTTAATATTTCGTATATTAATAGTTATGTTATTCTTATTACTTATAATTTAATACCTACTTATGAGTCTTTTCGTTTTTCATTCACTCACTACCAGTGTATTCGTATAATAGTTATTAGCCAATATAAAGTTATCAGTATTAAATTTTTTTTATACTGAAGAGTGGATTATAGTTACTCTTCGACTGCATCAAAACAGTGTCCAAGTGAATCATATAAAAAGGGTTTTTTTGGGGTAAATGGACACATTTTAAATTTTACTTTAGGATGACTCTCAAGTACCTAATTGTGTTACTGATCCAACAATCCATCTTTCATTGAAAAAGAACTTCAAAAAACCTATGAAAATTATAATATTATTAAAAGAAACGTTAAATACATCGTTTATGGAATTCGTCATCATTGCAAAGATTGAACAACTATAATATTCCAAACGATTGGAAGGAGAGGAAGCACTTAGGTACTAAATATTATAGACTGTTATTCGATATAATATAAAAGGTGTTAAACTATTACCAAAACGTATATGATTAATTTAAAGTTTAAACTTAAATTTTTTATGAATTTTATATTTGTAGGTATTAAGGGCGACATAATATTTTGAGGTCCTTATTATAAAATCAATGTACCTAATATATTTTTATGTTTTTTTTTTTTTTTATAAGTTCAAAGAACTAACATAGGTACAAGAATTCAAGACACAAGTACATAACACTATGCATTGTAAAGTGATGAGACTAGTGAATCCAGATAATATACAATATACGTAACGTCATACGGAATAAGAATTTTCGAGTAAAGGGCAAGCACGTGACCTATTTTTTTTCTCAAAAATATACATTACAGGAAAATCTCGTTCACGTCGAAGAATGATCCTCGATAATTTTTTTTTTGTCCAAAAGAGATACACTTTTTACAGTGCACAATGGAATTAGATTTTGAAAATTCTGTTTTGAAAACCATACAATACGATTTTGAATTTGGCCAATTCTCTCCTATTTTGGTATATTTCTATGTTTATTTTAACTGTTTTTAAATTAAAAGTCGAAATTCAATGCACCCTGTAAAAAGTTATCCTTTTTCTGATAAAAAAAAAAAAATAATCAAATCACACTACTCTACGATACGCGAGAGTTTTTTCTTTAAAGCGTGACTTGAGCGAAATATAATTTTTGGTCAGTAATACTGTTGACATGTGCACGCTATACCTGCATACAATTATTTCACTCACGCTTATCATCATGGCCCATGGTCGGCAGCAAAGAAATTTCATATTACCTAAATATTGCCCCTTAATAAAGACACACGGGGAGGACCCTTGATTAAAAATATTATGCAGATGTGCATAAAAAGCAAAAAAAGTATTTTATTACCTAAATCACTTAAGTCATGTCGGTCAAACATGTGATAGTATTAAAAAAACAAGTAATAAAAATAATAGTTTAAATATAGTTTAAACATGCCTAGTTTATTTAACTCTCGTCTTAAAATAATTTTTATAATTAACACTAATCGCGCATAATCACTCACTCTATAATTTACATGCCTAATAGTTATATAATATTATATGAGTTGTAGCGTTATTATTTACTCTTAAACTTTATAAGTATTTGAGCATTTCCATGGTAGAATTTAGCTGTACATTTAAATTTTTTTATTTTTAACTCTTATAATCCACCTTTCCACCTTTCCAAATAATCACTGGTTTTCATTACAAATGGCTAAAAAATACGAGGTAATTATAAAAATTTATCCTTTAGATATTATTTTTAATTTTTGGTATATTGGTTGGTTTATTTATTACTGTCATTTTTTCTCTCTCTCTCTTTTTTCATTGTTATTCCTGTCACCATAGGGTGTTACCACTGGGTGTCTTCCCTAATCTCATTACTCACATTATTCTTACTTGTCACCCATCAAACCTACTTATTACACTAAGAAAATGTATAGAATGTAGATTACTTCAAATAAAAAAAAATAAAAGGTATATTGGTTACTAAACTTTTTAATTTTAATTTATTCTTAAGCTCACGCTGCCGGATACTCAAACCACTCTATTCTACCAATGTACAAAATTAAAAACAAAAATAATAATTTATAAATCTCTTTTAAAACCTATATGGACTTACGGACTATAACTCTGGGGAGCAGCCAAAAAATCTAATACCAACAAAATTCAAACCTTCCAAAATATTTCACTTCGCAAAATTACAAATGCCCCTTATTTCGTTTCAAATCTTACGTTTCATAACGACCTTCATATAAAAACAACTAACGATGAAGCCAAAACGTCTTACAACAGATTTCACCTCAAACTTGCGAATCACTACAATCCACTCATAAAAGCTCTCTCCATCCCAACTCTTCCTGGAAATCCACTACGTAGGTTGAAAAGATCATGGTGCCGCAACCTTCTCTAAATTAATATAACGATGCATATCAACAATACAGCTAAAGTGTCACTAATAGGTGGCTATTTTAATCATGTCTTTTTCGCTTGTTGTGTTACTTTTCTCGCATATGTTACATGATAAAAAAAAAAAAAATGTATTCTTATTGTACGTATGAGGTACAGATTGTGTACATAACAATAAAGAAAAAATTTTAATTTATAAAATACATTTTATTTATTGTTTGTACCTATTACCTGTCTGGGTTTTTAAATACCCAAAAGTATGATATAAGCCAAACATATTTTGGAACCCATAGGAGAGTTTTTATTACACAAGGAATCGAATTATAGAGTGATGGTGTTATATATAATATGGTAAATTCAACTAAATTATAATCATTTTAGTAACTAAAGTTTTATTATATTTTAATCATATTAACCATCAAAATGCCATAGCTATTAACGCAGATAAGATTTCTAGTGAACTTTATCACTTTAAAAAATATTTTAACAAACAAATTAAATGCAAAACATGCGTTATTATATTTGTAAGTCTCGAGTTTTATTATACACAATTATTTCCAAAACAAATATTAAAAAATAGTTATAACAATAATAATCATTAATCGCTTTTTGACAAAAATGTTTAAATCTCTTTACCTATACGTTTTAGGGCTGGTTTAAGAGACCACTGACGAGACGACGGCCGAGCTACATATAGATGGCACTAACGTTTCAGCGGCTGCACATTCTTGTTATCCGGTTATCCAACTGACCAATAAAACATCCTGTAGATAGTTTATGCATAGGGGCCACGAGTCATCTAACGTAAGCATACATTAGAAACGGAAGATTATAATTTAAAACTAAGAATTTGAAAAGATAAATATTACAAATTCACAGGCAGAAACAAACTTGGCATCTGACACTTGCGACGCAGTTTCTAAGGAACTTTTTGGACCGTCTCCAAAGTGACTTATATCCCCCAGACCGTCGAGGTCTGACGACTATTTCACTGAGGTTCTGTATTAGAAATGACGGCCATGCTTTCGAAGATCCATACACCACCAATTGTTGATAAGTTGTTATGTTGTATGGCAAGTTCATATAATTTCGGGGTATCGATCGAAACGCCCAAGGTCCTTGCATCCGACGTAATGAACGGCATTTTATCCCCATAAATGGCGAAACAGATAGGTCTAGCGTGTCCGTTACAGCATGGACATTAACTTCAAAAAACTCGCGTTTCTTCTTCCTGCAGTTGTCGTCCATTTATACAAATAATACACACGATGTCTGATTCATTATTCCATATCTAGTTGTAAATAATGCGATCATGCAATACAAATACGTACGGTTAAATAAATACTGTATATGATTATGTTATATTTTATATAGACTTATAATATTTTCTAATCGAGTAATATGATAATAAATGTTCTACTTGTTTATAAAGGAATGCATTGATAAAAGATAAATCCATTTTACATTATACTATTGATTAATAAAAATGCATTTTCCAATATTTTATATTTTATAAAGATATAATATATGTAGTAGAATTAAAAATGTATATAGTCGATATAATATTATTGTATATATAGATAATTTTTTATCTAAATCGTATAAGATTGTATTTACTTTTTGTTATAAAAGAACGCTTTTAATTGTTACAAATATTAAATAAACAATGTAATATGAATATAATATTATTATCTATGACGTTTCAACACTGTTTACAGTTAGCGTGTAAAAATTAGAATAAGTATAATTAGTAGTACTATACTATTGTTTCCGATTAACTCTTAAATCGGAATATCGGTTAAACTTACGAACAAATATAAATACAATAAAAACTCGCATTTATACATTCGACATAATATAATAGTATTTCATAATATTAAATACACATTTAAAAGAAAGAAAAAAAATATTTACTGATATATCAACGTCGGTATGAAAACAATCGACTAGACTCTATAATATTATAGAGTATTGGTATACATATCGCTATAGACGTGTTTTGGCTGCGATTTAAGGGAAGACGTTGGAGTGCAGTCGGTCGGTTAAAATTAACAAAATACACTCAAAAATCACGCGAAAATCATGTAAAAATCACGTGCAAGTCGTTCGCGCGTTCGTGATGTACAACCGAATTTCTGGACTGCATAATATTACTTATATCACGGAGAGATGTCGCACGCCGCGGTCGCCACTGCGTCGTCTACAATTATTATTATAGACTGGTGTGGAAGTCTGAGTCCTTTATTATAATATAATATTAGACCTTAACTGACGGCACGCTCTTAATAGATTCAAAAACATCCGACCGTATGCGACAACTGAGTGAAACGTAAATGAACGTGCTGGGACGAGACGTCATAATATATCCGTGTGACTGCAGTGTTTAATGTTTGTCACCGCTGGAGAAGGGGTTAGATTATACACGTATACACATAAACATACTATTATTATGCATACAAGTTTAGGATTTAAATGGCTAATTTATTGCCGTCCCAGACAACTCTAATCTTCCATACACTGCATCAAGTTCGTCTTTCTGTAGATTAGGATAAGAGCAATTGAATTTGACGGTTGAATTTTTTTGTACCGCGTCGTTGTTTTTTTTTCTATCGTGTACACTCATTTTTCGATTATAGAAATAACGCACGCAGAACAAATTACGAAACAATCAGTCTAAATTATTTACCATTTATCAGTATGATATTATTGTAAATAAAATAGTTTTAGACAAAATTATTAACAACAAACAACTATTTATACAAAGACGGATTGATACTTGGTTACCACCCTTTTTAAATCTGTTTCCATACACGAGTACCGTGGACTTTATTAAGGACGTTATTATATGCGTTAAATAATATTATTGTTGTGAAAACAAAAATAATTACAATTCATGGACCCATTTAGACTCGTTTTTTGATTTATACTGATTACAGGTGTTAAACACATTAAAACTTTTCTTGTCTGGTTTATTATAACATTAGGATTATAATGGCACCAATTCAAGTTTTTCAAACAAAATATATTTAATTGGCTATAACAAATAATAAGTGATCATAGTTAAAGAAAATGTTTAAAATCGTATCATATATTATGCATGCATGTATAACAAAATGTTGGTCTTAAAAATATCTCTAGATTATGTTGTATTAATTATATATTTTTTTTATCGATTAATGTATAAACTCCTGTATCGGGAAAATATATAGCTGCTTATTTTAGATTCTGAGCGGAGCAAGGAATGTATTGGTTTTACATTAATGCTTATTTATTTTTATTTTTTATTCTGTATAAACTTTTTCTCCCTCTAAACCTTTTCTGAAAGGTAATGTTCTTGAGCTGGTACTTTAGAAATGTCGTTTTTCGAATTTTCGAAACGGTACTCGAAATAAAAGTGGTTAAAAGAGAAAAAACGTACGATTTCACGATTTTACGATTTTATAATATTAAATAATTATTACGGACATTTTTTTTTTTTTTTTTTTGTAATTTTAACAATATAATTAATATAGTATAACATATCCTAGGCTGATAAACCGTCTCCATTTGGAATCGTTTTTCGTATACAATGATATTACATCATTGAATTCAAATTTAATACCATCCATTACAGTAACCCACTTGTAATCTACTATACTGCAGAGCGACATCCACCTACTTACTCGCTTTTTTTATTCATACGTTTTATTACGGACCATCATTTACTCACTTTATAATGGTTTAATGATAAACGAATTTAATTTGAAAATATCAAATACTGACCGAGTGGTTATCCAGTCTCTGCGTCTGCAGTGCCCGCACGGCGGTATTAACAGCATATATTTATACATTCACCGGTAAGAAAGAGAAAAAAAAATAAGTATCGACGGGATTTGTTATAATAACGAGGGGTCTGCGTATGGAGAAAAAACCCTAGGGTAAAACTATACGTGATGAAAAAAATACTCACACATACATGCACTATACAAGCACACACAAATAGACCTGTTCGCCGCCGTACGGTCCGTACTCACGTCTTGACTCCGAAGGGGGCGGTATTTTTTTCTCTTATCCATTACGCAGAAGAATCCCCAGGCCGCCTTTGTCACGTTCAATTCTACGAAATTACGCGGGTTTCTATTTTCTGTCAAAAAAAAAAAAAACGTCTTAAATGCACACATATCCAAGGTTTGTTTGCAAACGAAAAAAAACTCTCGAGGTTATTGTGGAATATCCCGTTTTTGTGTAAAATTTACCGTTTCACAGTCATCGTTGAAATTCTTTTGGTAAATTGGTAAATAAGGTCCTCTCTTGGGCAAAACACGAATTAAACGATTTATATTATATACCTACACGATAACATTTTACAATATTTATTAGTCTTATTCGATCACGTTGAGAGGACCCGCATGATGACGTGTTGTATCAGGCTTACAACAATAATAATATGATAAAAACTGTTTTACGTGAACTGTACTCCCTCTACAGTGTCTACGCTTATAGAAAATTTACTTAATGTATAAGGAAGAACTTAATCTGTGACGAAGCGTTTTTATTTTATTTTATTTATTTATTTTTTTTTTTTTTTTGATAGGACTAATCAATATTTTTTAATAATTTAATGAAAAAAGAAACGAAAAACCTAATGTTCTTGAACTGATAACTTTAATTGTATATAATATGTTATTCGAATAATAAAAACACTTCGACACAGATAAAGTCCTTCCGTAATCCCTATGCATTTTGGAATTTTGGTAATTTTACCATACCAGACAGTTACCTACAGAGGGGTAACTCAAAACAGTTTTTGCACATTTATAAATTTGTAAAACGGAGACAACACTCATACGAGTTAGCGTCCTCTTTATACCATTTTATTATTGATTACAATTAACAATAGATAAATAATTATTATTCTACTTATATCCATTTATTGGATAATATATAAATATAGGTAACAGAGCTAGGCGAGTGTACGGACGTACGGTAAACCCCAATGAATGTCAATATACTTAAAAATAAAAATAAATCAAATTAATGCATTCCTAGAAATACGTTATAAAAATGTTTTCCTAAGCATGCTGGTAAAGCATTATTAGCAAAATAATTTTAATTAATTATATACCTACTATAATTTTGGAAATTAATGACATAATCTGTATTTTAAAATTTTGATGACTTACTATTAGTAGAATGCACTATAATTTAATTTTTTTTTTTATCATTCATAATAATATACTTACAAAAAAACTGCATAATGATTTATTAACAAGAGAAATTTGATTTTATAAAACATCAAATTTAATAATTTCTAAATCAAAATTATTTATAGAAAGTAAAAGAAATATTTAAATAATAATATAAACTATATCATTTTTAGCCGTATTGGCGCTTTATATCATGATTATATAAATTTAAATTACTTAATTACATATAATAAAATTATTTTAGAATATTGTGTCACTACCTACCACAACAGTATGTCATCACCTTAACAATAAAAAAGTGTACAATAATACAGTATGTAAAATACTAATACAGACATTTATATATATATATATATATATATATATATATATATATATTATTTATATAATAAAATCTCAAAACATTAACGTCACAAAGTATTATAAAGTGGTTTAAAGACATACAATTTTTTTTACACATATTACAATATATTGTATATTATTTTTATGTAATAGCGGGTTCCTATAATAACTGGTTAATAGTTAATACGGGGGCACGTTACAAGTATTCGTCCTTACACATTGTTCATTTAATAAGTATAAAATTTTAAAAATAAAATATTCCAAACGAAAAACATTATTTCCACTCTTCTTTAAAAAAAAAATTGTTTTTTTCAACTTGTAGATAATTTAAATTCAATAAGTAATAATGTTGAACACTATTGCCTAAATTAGGTATTATGATATGTATTTTTTTTAGAGAGAGCCGTGCACAACATGAGCGTTTGGTTGTACAATTATATTAAACTATATTATGTACTTATAAAATTGTATTATTATAGTGTCAATGGTCAGCGATCAGATCACCTCTTTATAGAGCAATTCTGCTATGCTCCTTTTTTCGTACATCTAAGCACCTAGGTCCTAATTATATTACATTAAGTGGATACAGATTGTAAATGAAAGATAAGCTTTTAAAAAATAGTGATAATAATTCGATTATTATGGTTAACAAGGCGTTCCGACTAATTTTAAGCTCATAAAAAAAACCAAAGGAAAAGTTGCTAAATTACATTTTTTTTAATTTGGTTACTTCAATTTATGATTAAAATTACTATTTTAAAATTTTTTATCATCAGAAAATAAGATTTTGTAACAATGCTTAATTTCTGATATTGAATTACTACAAAAGGTAATATTTATTATTATCAAATATTGAGAAATGTAAAAAACTACATAATAATATAATATTGTTTTTTTTTTATTTAAAAAAAATATAAAATCAGTATTAATAAAGTCTAAATACTCAAAAATTATTTTAAATATATTTTTACGGCGTTATGTTAAAAAAAAATTAAAGCCTAAATGCCTAATAATAATTGAACTAATTAATACAATTTTATAATCTGGATATTTTGCATTGCGTAGTCATGTTTCTTGTCTCAAGTCATTTTTGGTCGTTAATTTTATTTTTCCGTACAGTTAATTGAATAAATGTATGACCGCTGTATAACTTAACAAGACATAGGATGCATTTTTGCCCCGTAATAAATTACAAGCTCCTACACCCGACGTTGTATACTTCTTCAACAAACTGAAATTTATTCTGACAAATTGTATTCACTTTAATTTGTAAAATTAACATTATGAAACACTACACGCATTATGCTTGCACAGGCATTTATTTTTATTATTTAAAAGAAAATGTATGATATTAAAATTAAAAAAGCGGGTAAGTCGTAGATGTCGCTCTGCTGTGCAGTTATAGGTTACAAGTGGATTACTGTAATGGACGGAATTAAATTTGAATTCAATGATATTATATCATTGTATATATGAAAAACGATTCTGAGCGAAGACGGTTTAATAACTGCCTAGGATATATTATTATAGATTATCAAAAATTTTCCAATCTTAGAATTAAAAAGACAATTTTTTATGAATTTCTAGCTTATAATAATGGCTGAAACACGATTGAGCATAAAACACCTTTTTTGCGACACGATTGAGCAAAATTGTCGGCGTATCAAAGGAAATTAAAATACAAAAGAAAACTTACACGATTGAGCATAAAAAACTCTGCAACGTTGCCATTTTCAATTTAAAAAAAGTAAAAATAAATAATTTAAATTTAAAAATATTTATTCAAATAATTATAATAATTTAAAATATAATATGCCAAAAAAATAACACAATTTTATAGTCAAAATTTAATATACCTAGTCACATTAAAATAGTATTTAGATCCAATTGATAATAACAATAATAATAGATATGGCATGAAAAAAATAAAATCAAAATATTTATAATAATAATAGTTATGAAATATTTATAATAATAATAGTTATGACGTGAAAATAATAAAATTAAAATGTTTATAAATCAATAATAAATAATAGTCGCATTTTATAATAATATATAGATTTGTTTGAAAATAATAAAATTGTAATAAATTAAATTGAAATACCTTGGTATCTATTTCCAAGCTGGCTTAAATATATTAATAAATTTTCTGTATTCTTACAATTTAAATATTGGCGGAAAGCTTTCATATTAAATTCTATTTTCTGAATTTCGTTTGCGGGATGTAATTTTATGGATTTATTTTTAATAGATATGATCTTAGTCAACGTTTCGGCTTGTGTTTCGATTAATACCCTAACGACTGCATGGACATGAGGATGAGGTGAATAAAACTGTGCATTATATGTGCGATGATTAATAATAATACGTCAAAATAATAAATTACAAAATTTTGGCAACATGAATGTGGCAACATCGCATAAAATATTCTATGCTCAATCGTGTTGCTAAAAAGGTATATGCTCAATCGTTTTATGCTCAATCGTGCTTTACCGATAATAATTTGCGAATTTTCGTGATTTTTACGTATTTTGTGAATTTATTTTATTTTTCAACTGCTATTGTAACAATATGTTAAGAGCCTTGTATTAAATTTTCAAGCTTTTCTGCCTAACAAATAAATTTTTATCAATATTAATTAAAAAAAAAACTAATAATGATCGAAAATTTCAAATGCCTATGAATAGTTCAACTTAAGTCGAACATATTTGAAAATTGCATGGTGAATAGAATATACTTATATAAACATTTGGTGAAAATTGCATGTATCTATAGTCATTTTTTTTAAAGTTACATCAAAAACCAAAATCGATTGTGCGTAAAATTTCTCGTTTTTCCCTTAATTTTTAGTTTGTTTATCCCGATCATTTAGAAAAATATTAAGAATTTTTTACTTTTGACTCACCCAAAGTACCAACTAGATTCATTTTCTAATCGAACGAGGTACTGACATCAAAAATCGAGGCACTTTTATTGCCCCAAAACGTGATGACAGACACAAAAAAAAAATAAATAAAAACACACATCATGATGGTAAAATCAATACATTCATCACTCCGCTCAGAATTTATAACTAAAAACGGAAAATTTCAAATGTCTATAAATAACTTAAAAACTGTTGAAATATTTTGAAAATGTTACCAATTATAGGAATTGATAAAATAAACATACGATGTAAATTTAAATTTTTTACTGTTATTCGTTTTTGAAAAACAATTAAATGAGAATATCGGTATACAAGACAATATGAATGAATATTCAATTTTGTAATTCAAATGCACATACAAATTTAATTTGACTATCCAATAGAATTTTTTTTATTTGATAAAAGTGGACAAACTCATGAAAATCTTATATTGAAATTTAAAATCTTAGATTCACAAAGATACATTTTTATGAATTTTCAACTCAAAATAAATTGCAAATTTTCTAGATTTTTACGTTTTTTTATTAAAATTTGAACTTAAATACTAATTTAAAAAGATTGTGAATTTTGTAAAAATTCCCGCTTTTCCTTATTTTAGATTCTAAGCGGAGCAAAATATCAGAAAGTGAATCTAATTGGTACATTAGGGGGTCAAAAGAAAAAAATTCTTAATATTTTTATAAATAATCGGGATAAAAATACTAAAAATTAAGGGGAAAACGGGAAATTGTACGCACAATCAATTTTGGTTTTTGATGTAACATTAAAACAGATGACCATAGATTAATGTATTTTTCACCAAATGCTTATATAAATATATTCTATCCGCCATGCAATTTTCAAAAATTTTCAACTTAAGTTAATTATTTATAGGTATTAAACAATAAATTTTCGATCATTATTAGTTTTTTTAAAATTAATATCGATAAAAATGTATTTTTTGGGTAGAAGATCTTGAAAATTGAATACAACGTTTTAAACATATTGTTACAATAGCAGTTGAAAAATAAAATAAATTCATACTCACAATTATTTTTTATAAGCATTCAAAGTTTGAATTTTGACAAAATACATAAAAATCATGAAAATTCGTAAATTATTTTAAGCTAGAAATTCATAAAAAATTTTCTTTTTAAATCTAAAATTTGAAAATTCAATACAAGATTCGTTATAAGTTTGTCAATCTTTATCACACAAAAAAATTTTCACCGGAAATTAAAATTAAAATTTTATGAGCATTTGAAATTTAAATTTTTAAAACATTGGATTTTCACTGGATTTCACATTATTTATCGATTTTCTTATTTTGGTGTAACTCTAAAACAAATGACCGCAGATACTTGAAATTTTCACTGAATGTTTATATAGGAATTTTCTATATTTGATACTATTTTCAAAATATTTAGATTTGTTTTTAAGGTTTTTACTGACATAAATTTTAGTATAAATATCGATAAAAATTTATTTGTTGGGTAGAAAAGTTTGAAAATGTAATACAAGGCTTCTAAAACATTGTAAGTAACAATAGCAGTTGAAAAATATAAAAAATACGTAGACACGATTTTTTTTATAGGCATTAAATGTTCAAATTTTGACTAAATAGGTAAAAATTACGGCAATGTTCAAATTATCCTAAATAGAAATTTATAAAAGTTTTTCTTTTTAGATCTAAGATTTGAAAATTAAATACAAGGCTCCTAACATATTTTTACAATAGCAGTTGAATGCAGTTTAAAAATAAAATAAATATAAAGTCACAATTTTTTTTTACAAGCATTCAAAATATTAATTTTGACAACATACGTAAAAATCACGAAAATTCGTAAATTATTTTACGCTAGAAATTCATAAATTTTTTTCTTTTTAAATCTAAGATTTGAAAATTTTTAATAATCTATAATATATCCTAGACAGATAAACCGTTTCCGCTCAGAATCGTTTTTTGTATACAATGATATAATTCCATTGGATTCAAATTTAATTCCATCCATTACAGTCACCCACTTGTAACCTATACTGTATACAGCAGAGCGACATCCACGACTTACCCGCTTTTTTTTTTTCCGGTATTTTTGAAAACTACTCGTTAGTCGTTATTTCAAAATTTTACCTTCTCAATTCATCACTTTACGACCGAAAAAACTACTGAAGTTGAAAATCGAAGCATTATTTCGACAATTTATCGTGTACACAAAAACAAAAAAAAAATATATATATATATAAGGTGCTGGAGTGGCGTAGTTGTCACGTGGTTGATTGTGACTCACACAGTCATCAGTTCAATACATAGCAAAGTGCAAAAAAAATTGCGTGGTTTTACGCGATCGCCAATTTCTAGTGCTGTCGTCCAATTGCCTCATCTGGATTCCAACTAGGTCCCACTCCAATGGAAGTGAAGACCGCACATGTCTCCTCTTGGAGAAGTGGGTGTAGTATCATGTATATAGTGAAATATACATAGATAAATAGATCACATGATCTCCCTACTACCCACTTGTGATACGCTGCAATGACAATCCTTAAGACAGTTTCAATGAATAAAAACAGAAACAAAATAAATGTAATATGTATAAAAACGCACATCATTGTAAAATCAATACATTCATCACTCGGCTCAGAATCTAAAACTAAAGTCAATAATCTTAAAATTTAATATTTTCCTTATCCGTTTTTTTAAACCATAAAATACTAACACTATTAATATTTACCATACATTTATTGCTTATAATTTATCAAATAATGTAAAACATAGGTTATCTTCGGGCAATTTTACTCGTCTTTTTATACCTGTAGTAGTTGAAACAGCAACGGGGATTAATGAGCAACTGATTTACTGATAGTTATAAGATGTTATACTTTATCATCATTAAAGATATAACACTTAACTGCGTTTACGAGTGGATAGACCGAATGTAGAAGAGCGTATGATAAACATGCTAAAATTTATCAGTGGATATAAAATAATCAGTATCGTCGATAAAATGTTGAAAATTTAGTAATCATTATTTATTTTTTAAATAAATACTTTGGATACCAAATTGAATACTTCAATTTGCTTTCTGTTAAGTGGATGTCAGCACACTGTTGGTTTTCTCTATATGACTCTATCTAACCCACGCGCAACATAGACAAAATACAATTACACAGAATCAAATTATTTTTTTTACTTTTTGAATAATCTTAGAGTAAAATCACTTAATACGAAATCGACGAAAATAATATTATTAAAGATAATTTAAAAACAATTTAAACATCATTATTGAATTTGCAAAAAAAAAAATTACTCAAAAATAGTAAAAAACGATTTTAGGTCGAAAAGTTTTATCAATTTTGCGCGTAAGTCCGAGAGAAAAAATAAATATTGCACTGACATTCTCTTAAATATCTTATTTAGGTACTGTGACCACAGCAAGGACACGAGTCTTAATGATTTACTTGTGAAATACATTTCAAAAGTAAAAGACACCCAACAAATTAATAAAGCTCTATAAGACTATAAGTAAACCAAAAATATTTATATTATTTTATTGAAAAGTTAATATAATTAATTTTTATGTTTAGTTTAAGAAGAAAAGTAAGACAATATGTTGACATTATATATTTGATTGGGAAAGCTCAATACGTACATGATAAAATAATATTGTGTGTCTACCATTGAATTTATCGTTAAAGAAAATCTTAAAACCTACCACATTTAAGTCCTCTTGAGAAAACATTTCAAGGAAAAATTTCCGCTACCTACTGATACGCCTATATTCTATAAGCATTTAGATAAAACCTGTTCCTTTTACCCTAAGCTAGTTAAAATTTGACTGCAGTTAATTTCAAATATAAACACTGAACAAGGGTTATTTTCAAAAATATAGCAGTGAAATTAAGAAATACGTTCAAAGAGTAAACCCTATAATAAACTATTGGACAAGAAATAAAATTAGAGTTGTTAGATGGGTTTTATGTGTATAATATATAATGTAATATGAAATTTGTTTTGTGAGTTTATCAACACCTTATGAACTAGTAAAAAATAAAAATGATTACATCATATACTTCGAGGTTAGATTCCGGAAGAAAATCGGTTCTATAGTTGGTATATAAAATTTCAAATGTCAAAAATTACTCAAAACAGTCAAAACCAGTTTTTGTCGAAATTCGTTTTGATTTTGTTGTAGGTAATTCAAAAATAAATATTTTAGGTACTTAAGATTTTTACCAAAAATCATTTTCTAGACATGATATAATTTTTAAAATTTTCTAGAACTAAAATGTTTTTATGCTATATTGCTATATATTTATAGAAATTTGGCATTTTCTATTATGTACTGGTTTTTTGATTTTGTATAATCAAATTAATTTTTGAATTAAAAACTTGAAAATTGAATACAATCCTAAACAGTTGTCTATACCACAATTAAAAATTATATTGTGAATAAAAAGTCACAACTTTTTATATAAGTTATAGGTACTAGGTACATAATTTATTAAAATCACAAAAATGTTGAAATTAAAAATATATAAAACTTGTGAATTTTTAACCTGAGACAGTGGGACATGAAAATTATTTCAATGTTTCTATTTTTCTAATATAAATTTATCATAAATCAATTGTTTCTAAACAAACTTATAAATCTCAAAAATTGTATTTTAATTTATGTATATAATATGAATGTTTAATAAAAAAATAACGATTTTAGTTATATAATTGCAACTCAAAAAATCAGGTCCTCAAACCTGAATTTATCGAAATACTTGACACCTCTAAAAACCCTTAAAAAATTAAATCTCAAAACCCAAATAATTTTGTTTTTTACAATCTACTTGTGATGTATTAATTTATAAGTAATTCTTGTTGTTAGTTCAATTTTAAAGTTAGTTGTTAATATTAACAATATTGTTAAAATAACATATTTTATGATAAATTATAGTTAGGTAATTTCAATAAATATATATTTTTTTTTTTTGAAAAAAAAATCTTTAATTGATTCTGTTGAAAACCAAATTGCTAACTTGATTTTTAAGTTATAAATCATTTTCTATAAACGCTGTGATCTCAACAAAACTGAACAATCGTGACTGTGCCCAAATAATAATAAATAAATAATACCTATAATTAATAATAAGTATTTTATTAAAGTTTAGTGACAAATATCATTATTCATGACTATATTTGCCGGTTTTTTGGAAATCGAAAAATCATAATTTATATTTCATTTTATTTCTCTGTGACTCTGCGCCCATTAGGTCTGCCTGTTTTAAATATTTAGTAAACTTATTAGTTATATTTGTCGAATTAGTTCTTGTACTACTGTAGTACAACTGAGTTGGGTCTAAAATAAATATTGGACATTCGTGAATCGTCGTGATAAGTATATTTATTTTATTATAAACAATATATGTTTGCTATACAATTTTTTCAGCTTAACAATTGTTTAGGGGCTTAGCCTTAAATGAAAATTGTTTTTTTTTTTTCAAGACTACAGAACATCCGTTTTTACGTTTGCTTAGTGTTTAGATATTTTTTATTCCGGTATTTGAACTTTGAACACCTGAATACATTTAGTACTCAAAACCCGAATAAATAATGGTAGGATATCCTTGCAAAAAATATTAATTATATAAACTTGGAGCTTTTGTTTGTTGTGTAAATTATTGTATAATGTATACACTATGGGGGGGGGGGGGGTACTCAATGCAATTTTTAAAATATTTAGCTGAATTTTAAGCTATTTATTCCACGAATTTATTCTACACAGCATATGCAGGAAATAGCAATAAATAATATTTTAATAAAGAATAATTAATGTTTTAATATGCGCGTTTTGTTTTTATCAAAAATTAGTTGAAACTATCGCATTACGAATACAAAAATAAATTCCTTAAATCAACATAAAAAACATTTATAAATACATTAATGACAAACATCCTTAGAAAATAATATAGGTTCATGGCTTGCAGACGGTCAACACTTAAAACTATTTTTCGTGTGCAATGTATTATCATTGAATTCACATTTATCATTATCCATTATTGAAAAATCCAACAAATAAAGAAATAAACCTTAATACAGATTAGAAACGTTGTATAAATACAATAAGTTCGAATAACCCGTGTGATTAATGAAACGTTTATGTTATGTTAATAGTAAACTAAGTAAAGTAAATAATACTTTAGTGAACATTTCAACAATTGTCTATTAAAGGTACTTACCTAATTACCTACATTTGTATCTTAATATCTTATCGCGTTTATAAATTGAAAAAGCATAATATTAGTGTAGATTGGCGGACACAAATTATCTACCATCATATCTACGTCGCAAAATTAGTCGAACAAATTATTGTTAAAATACTTTAAATAACCCTAAACCCAAATTTGATTGTTTTTATAAAAATAGTATTTGTACGCCGAGATCGTTATACCTAGCGGTGCAAAAACAAATATTTGTTTTTGAATAGGTGAGAACTTTCTCTCTATCAGTTCTGACAGTTCTATAAATAAAAACAATTTTAAGGGTGCTCTATCAAGTAAAAAAATTGATTTTTTTAATATTCTTAGTACGATATGAAATAGAAAAAGAGAATAAAAACAATTTTTATTCACTCATATTATTTAAGGATAATCATAGTTTATATTGAAATTATTAATGGTTATAAAAATATTTATGCTAGGTACGAAAGTACAGTGGCGTGTATAGAAATAATTGTCTGGTTGGGCTATAATATATAGCAACTAACTAATGATCAGCACCTAGAGGCTACTATACATTATTTAACAGTTACGGCTGTAATTTTGTGGGGGGGGGGGGCGCTGTAGCCCACTAGCCACTAGTTCCCCTCTATACACACCACTGCGACAGTGTACAAGTAAAACAATGTATTTCGATATAATATGATGAACCTAACCTAACCTAACCTAAGCCATCGGGATAGAAATAAGAAAACGTCCTGCTAACAATGCTACTGTTGTCGTGAAATTGGACCTAGAAGGTTGTAACTCTGTATTAATATCCCCTAAGGTGTGTAGATAATGATTTAATCTAAAAAAAAAAACATTAAGATTAGAATTTTAAATGCATAGTTTTGACCGAGTAAAATGACATTTCAGATCACAAAATATGTGCTGCTAGTTGCTACACGTCCGAGCGCCCGAGCGTATTTTACTTTAAACACAGAAGCCGATCTGTAATCATACCAATACAATGAAGTTATCTTTTAAAATTTTAACTATTATAGCTGCGAACCGTCTAAAATGATTTCGTAAACATTCTTCACGTCCTTATCTTGTTAATTAATTGTTGCTTGCGAACTGATCGGTACATACTTGTCCACAGTCCACACGCATAATGTCAGCCAGTTTCCTATGTTTTTCACTATAGGTATATTGTAATATTATTAATATTGTTATTATTATCATCATCGTCATCATCATCACCATCACCACCATCTGATCATCATCATAGTGCAGAACACAGTATTCACTATTCAAGCGTTTTAATAATACAGTCGGCTGTGTCGGTATAAGGTAGTGGATAGACACCCCCTCTGACCATGTCCGCACAAGTATTATCCTGGTGAAAATGTTCGTCCCCTAGTCGGGCACATGACTGCACGCCGACTCAACGAACTGGAAAACCGGTTATATGTGCGTGCCCCGAAAATAGCCACCGACTTTCCTACGCTGGTCGGAGGGGCGTGGGCGTTTGGGGTCGTCGTCGTCGGAGGGGTTCGGGCGAGTCCGGACCCTTTGTACCCACCACCACCGTGTGCACCTGCCACCGTCCGAGTGTAAGTGTGGGTGTGTGCGTGTGTTTGTGTGTGTGTTTGCGGGCGCGCGTTTGTGTGAGTATGTGTGTGTATGGTGTGTGCAGGCGCCAAGGCTCGGCCGTCCATTTGGGGGGATCCCCTCACCATGCTCATGGTGGAGGGTATTGGAGGGGGATATTTGGTGGGTGTGCGTGCGTGTGAGAGTCCGTGCGGGTGGTGGAGGGGACGGCGTACACGGCCGCGTGCGTCACATGACGTCACGGCCGCCGACCCGTACCCTAGAGGGGGTTGCCGGCGGCCGCACCACAGCGTACACGTTCGTTCGGCGGCGGCGGCGGTGGTGAAATTCAGTAACGTTCTCGACGTGTGCGAATCGTGTCACGCGCGTGTTCCGCCGACGTCCACCCGCCCGCCCACCAGATTGCCTGCCACAAACGCCTTGCACCGGTTAAATTTGGACAGTTATCAATATTATTATAATTGTTATCATAATATTATAACGTGTATCATCGACTATTGTCGTCCAGGAGACCAGGAACCGTAATCAGAGGTAATAGTGTTCAGTATAATATATTATATTTATTATTTTTTTTTTTGCATTATTAAATGTGTACTATTATTAATAATAATAAGTAATAACACTAATAACATATAATACACGATGGTACGTCGGTACCGTACCGGTATCATAGTAGTTGGAGTATAATACTAGCCTAGAACTGACTTGGTACAATAGAACGCGCAATATTGTGGGTGCAGTGTCATACGTAGATACGCGTAGATCGAGAATACTCACGCCCGATATGATATTGTGTCGTAGACATAATAGTATTATTTACCTGTAGAATCGTAAGACCCGGCAAACGGACTATTTCCGGACGAGATTCAGTGTATTCCGGCAGTTTGCGGATCGTTACATCCGACAGACTGCTATACAACAGGTGAACTGATTGGCTGCACCAGCACGTGTGCGTGTTATCACCGCACGATGCTCTGTATAACCACGTATTACTATTACTATTATATTTTATCTCCGCTACAGTCCGGACGCAATTAAGCACATGGTCAGCCGACAGCGGCACTGTGGTAGTTGGCCTAGGATAACAATATAATATTAACATTACTAGGTGGCGGCGGCGGCATGTGCACCATTGGACCGGTCCCCCCGAAACTGGTTTCGATTTTATTTCTTTACCGCACTGCAGTTTGTCAGTGGCGACGGGGACTAACCCAGTCCGTAATCATAATATTAATGATATAATCGCACATATTATACGTATGAGGTTGTTTTGAGATGACCACTGGTTATTTTAATAATAATAATATTAAGTTAAGTCGCGTGACAAGGACGTTTGGGTTTTCGACTGTTGCACAATGCCGCTGTTGTCCAAGTAAAAATCGGCGTGCAAATTTCTGTTCACAGAAATAACGACTCCGTAAATCATCGATTGTAACTCCAGTTTCGTGTACTTACTCTGTGAGAAGTGATATGATAACGACATGTCCTAACCCGTTTCCCATTTTATATAGGTACCATTATATAAATTTATATATGTGTCGTTCTCGTTAGAGGTAAAGGAGAAGAGCGAGAAGGATATACTTAACTGCCTTACAGTTGTTGTCCTTAAACGCGTTATTTTGTCGTCTAAAAGCGCTGTCACTGACTCGTTTGTCATCGCCAAAAATTTCCATTTACACGAGTAGGCTACTCTCCGCAATCATTACGAAACAATAGTAATACATAGATACGTACAAATTAATCTCCCAGCTATTATATATCATCTAAACACTGGTGTTTCAAGCAAAATTTGTCGATTGGCATACGATTGATGTCTCTGATAGTTACATGTAGCTCTCGTTTTCTTGGAATCAACCAACGTACGTTCGACGTATTGGAATCCTTTATTATCTAGTAGTTCTATCTACGCGACATTCGTGTTTACCCGTTGTGTTCGTCGATATCCACTGTAGTCTGCAGTAGACACCCAAGGTAAAATGGGTATAATTTTAGCGGAGACCTTGTCAGTTGTGTCCAGAACATAATATATCATCAACCCATGTAATTATAAAAGAACAAAAAAATAGGCCACATTTTTTGTTTTCGCTAATTTAATTTTTTTACATTCTATCTTAGGTAGAACTGGTTATACACGTGTAGTATTGGTGTATTTTAGATTTGAGATATTCACCTCATTCGTATTTATGATTACCTAATTTACCTATAGCACAGTAAGTATAAACGTGGCTTTAAAGTACCTACATACACAACTAAATAACGAATTAAATTATTATAATAATTATTAAATAAGTAATAACGTTATACTGCTGTATAGTGTAAACTTCACCACATAAATAATTTACATTTTATTTGTAATAAGCTTTCAAGGCATATTACTGTGGTTTGCGTGGATTTGGGATTTTCTAATGTTATCAGTAGTTCCGTCCATCATGCTAAGTCCCAACAAAATAAGTTTAAAAATGTTGGACATTTAAAAATTCGAGTATATAGATTAGACACAAACAGTCGTCAGTAAAATTGTTCATCTTTTAAGAAACTAATAGGTCAAAAAATAAAAAAATAAATATTAAAGTCAAATTGAAATAGATTTTAATGTGAATTTATCGGGTTTAGAATCTGTTATCATACCACCAGATAATGGGAATTAGCTAGTACCTAGTACCTACGTATAATATACCTAAATATAATATTTCCTTTGTAATGTAGTAACGTGTAATAAACAGATAATATTAATATAATAAATATTATATACATAATATGTAGAAATATTTATATGGATACAGTGTAATATCAGCTTTTCATAAAATATAGTATAAACCAATCTAATTAATTATTTTAATTTTAAATTTCTCCTTTTATAAATTATTAATCCTAATTAAAATTCACCCACCTAAATAAAATGATATAGAAATAATATAATATAATAAAATATTTTTTACAATAGTGTGATGTATGAATACAAAAACATTTAAACACACAATTTGGTAAGTAATGACTGTTGTAAAAGTCATTGGTCAACATACAAATGTATAATATACCTAACTGTTATATGAACCAAAAACAAAAGAAACGGAAAACTTATATCTTACAATGATATTTCAATGGGGAAAATATAACTTTATCTACTTTGAAAAGACACATTCGTGCATACGTTTCATTGCACGTTATTTATTCATGTATAATATATCCATTACCCACACATATTATAATACGTATTTATGTACAATGTATATGCATGATGCATAGTGTGTGTATAATATAATATTATATAGATAATACATTTCCAAAAAAAAAAAAATATTATAATTTTGTTATATTATATTTAATGTTTTTTTTAAATCTATAATTAAATATTTGTTAATTTTTAAATAATAAATTATATTTCATTGGATCAATTCTATTTTTATTTTCAATTATTGACGGTTAGTGATTTATATAATAGTAGGTAATGTAGTTGACATCGCTTTACCCAAATTTGCCTTAAAATAGCCTATATACGTGACCAATACACTAACCACGCTACCATAGAATTTAACAAACCTACAATTTATTAGTTACTTATTGATAGACAATTTACAGCCTTAATATAATAATTATTGGTTTAATATTAATAATTTAACAATTACTACCAATATGTCAAATGTCAATAGCCGCATATTTGATGATTGTGTTAAATAAAATACATTTATTACAAACAACTATAGATTACGATAGGATCTAGGAAAGTAGGAACCTACATAATATTAGTAAAATACAACTCATTCGTATCATAAAATAATTATTTTTGCTACTTTTGTCTTCTACATTTAATATTACTAATTTTTAAGTTTTATAAACTTTTTACTTTACTATTCAAGTATAACTATCAAAATCGTAAAGTAGATACTAATACATATTATATTGAACAGTATAAATTGTGTTAAAAAATAAACTCATGAATTCATTATTCAACATTACATTATGTATAAATTTTATAACACAATAACTTGTTGTGGACTATACTTTTGGTATATATAGTACGAATGACGAGTAAAATTTGACGTACCTAATTTACATAATTAAAAACTAACTCAACAGAACTCTGTCCTAATTTCAAATTTAAATACCAATTCTAGGAGTCATTAAAGTTGTCATTCATTCTAAATAAATGAGTGTACTTACTACTTATGTACCATAATATTTTAGACGATTTTAAAGTTATTTGAATAAATTAATATTTACTAATTACAATTCAAATTTAGTCTTTGAGAATTTTTTCTCTTCAGAAATCCTAAAAGTCTGATGATATACGAAGCTCTAAAACTGCCTTAAAGCATCGAAGGGAGCTTCCTACACGCACTTTCCTTACGGCTTGCAAACTTAATACCTGGAATCTCGCGTATAGGGGCTTCCTTCGAGGGTTTTTCTCTCCTCCCCTTCTATTTCTCACTCAGCACTGTACATATGACCGGCGAGAGCGTTTTGGTCGACGGGTCGATATTGTGTTTCACATCATTGTGGGGGAGATATATATGCATTCAGGGGTGCCGGTACGGACAAAACAAGACCCCTAGAGGGAAGTCCCTTATTCAACCCCCCTCTCACCACCCCACCATTCGTTTACATGTACGGTAACCTCATCCACTACTGGGAACCCCCCATCGTGGTGCCCGACCCCAGGCGACGTCGTATAACTGTTCCGCCTCGAAATACTGCTGTGAAAGTGAACGCAGGGTCTAAAAATACATGGCCTTCGGCTGCACTTAAGTAAAAAAAAATGCTTGAGCTTTTATTTTTTCACTTCAGACGTTACCAGGGCAACGTAAAAATTGTTGACATACTATTTTTTTAATATAATTTTCGTTTTAAATATTACCTTATTAATTACATTTACACTAAAATCTGATAGGGGTTGGGTTATTATTATTATGTTAATGCACGTACGTTGTTACTGTCACTTTAATAAGTTTTACACAAGATCACTTGCTTTTATAAACTATTATATCAATTTTTTTTTATCTAGAAAAATATACTAAATAATCGTAAAAGAGCTGTAGAACACCTGCGATGTATTATTACATGATATAATAAATATAATTATTTATTCAGTCATATACTTAGTTCAGACATAATTTTTAAATAAATCGATATTATGTTTATATGTGAAATAATATGAAGAGGTACAACCATCAAAGCGTACGATCCTGCCAACATATTTTCGAAACAAATTTGAAATCGTATTTCTTCTTCTTTACTTTTTGTTTGTTTGTGCACAGACACTACTGAACATCCGGCAAAGGGACAGCACACTATTCACTAATGATACCGATAACAATAACAATCGCAGGTCATGAATTAAACACGTAGGGTATACCTGTTTTGTCGACAAGCTATCTACAGCACGATTTGCCTTCAATAGACACCACCTACTGAGGTCGGATGTTTTTATTTTATTTTTTTCTCGATTAAATAGAATTGTAGAAATTGATTAATGGGTAAAATTTTTTTTTTGCTCTTCGCACAATAGTTTTGCTCATCAAAAGACTCTAAATCCAAGAATTCTTCATCAAATGTTTTCTAAAAAAATATCATCATTTTCCATCATAGCTTTTGGTCCGCGTCCTTTTCTCCCCTCCAATTCACCCTCCATGGCGTAGGCTCTCCCTGCATTATTTCGTGCAATATTATCGACTGTGGATTCCCCCTATACCCCCACTGAGTCACCAAGTAAAGGGTCTGTCCCCCTTGTTTTAATCCCCCTTTCACGCTGCCCCTCCCCACAACGCGCGCGCGTGTGTAAGTGCGCGCGCGCGCCTTGTATATATATATATATATACGGGGCCCGCGCTTTTAACGATCGCTCGACGGTTCCCTCGTGGCAGTTCTCCCCCACTTTCTACCCCCTACATACACGTGAAACAAAAAAAAAATATTTCAAGCTAAAAAGGGTTGCTGAACTACCAGATCGAAGAGCCAAGTTCAGTATCACTTGTTAGTAAAATTACAATAATCAAACGTCATATAATTCCGTTCAAAAAATAATGGAAGACTCGGTGTAATATATTTTTACGCAACATCATAAATAATGAAGTTCGAAGTGTTATTTTCTTTTACATTTATGGTCTTATGGATATAATTGTTGAATCTTGAGAGATAACATTTTTTCCTTTTTATTGATTATTTAAAAGTCTATATATGTATATATTTAATATATATCATCATACATGTTATCTAAAATAATTAATTTGTGTTGAGTTTTGACGTATACCATAACCTAATGTCCTAATATAATATGATAATTTCAAAATAAAACGTTTCGTGCTATATCAGTATAGATATAAACATAACTTTATTAGTTTTAATTTCTGAATTACTAGGTCACATAAATCATAATCTAGATAAATAGCTAATCCCTATAAAGTATATCAATATAAAATCATAAAGCATTACAATTAATATTTTATCATAATAATATAATAGCCAATAGGTATATATGTATATAATTATTAATTAATTATAATATGCTTTATAACTGATTATTATTATTATTAAATAAGGCCTCGGTGACCGACTATGACCATTGGTTTAATTAAATTAGCATACGTTTACACTTATCTAAAATTACATCGAGTAGTGAGTACATAAACAAATTACTATCGATTAATTAATATAACTGAATTGTATTGTATGATTTTGTCCTTTTATGAAATCGAATCATTGATCTGAATTTTTTTTTTCAACACCAATAGTGCAACGAAAATTATAAATTCTATAATATCAGCTATTTTTGTCTTAGATTTTTAAACTAACTTCGGGGGCAAACAGTTTATTTTCCATATTCAATCAGTAGAATATTACCGTAAACGTTTTTAAACTGTAGCCACTGCGTTGGTGCGCACATGCGGGACCCTCGCTAAGGTTTTACAATGTTGCCCCATAGTCAGGACGTGCATGCAGCAGGTCTATCCAAAAAGGTCCGGCTCCCCCGCCTGTAGCGTGCCCGCCCCCAACCATACACCCGTCCCTTTCCGCAGCACACGGTGTATGTTCGCGTCGCGCTTGTGTACGTGTGTGTGTGTGTGTGAGAGAGAGAGTGAATATATATACACATACTATAAATCCAAGGCCCCCCGGCATGATGCTCGGGCACTTCGCAGGGGTGACCAAAATTCTAGTCAATGTTTAGTTATAATATTACGCGTATATAAAAATGAACGCGAAACAGCGGTAATTGTTTATAGAACATTAAAAATATTTTGTTTGTTAATTATAAAATTCAAAATGGGTACCAATCGTATTTTGAACGTATTAAAATATTTAATTAAATTTATTGATTGGTGGGATAATAATATGTATAAATAATATGCCTACAATGAAAATAAGGTTATTGGAAAGTAATCTTCCAAAAATATTTTAGTTATTATAAAATTGTATTTATCTCTTTCATTTAATAATTAAAACAAATAGTGTTAGAATTCAAAACCAATAATTTATGTTTCTAAAAATAAATATTTTCAATACAGAATAAACATTTTTTTAAGTGATAATTGTACTATGTTAAAAAAAAAAAAAAAAAACAGAAAACTTTGTAATATATGTTTGTTAATACATCGTTTATATTTCTATAAAGTTAAAAACAACATGTTTATGAATACATTTTTTTAGATGACTAACGACATGGAAGTCGGCAATAAATCATTTCATCTCCGATGGAATAATCATTTGGAAAACTTACGTGCACTGTTCGAATGCCTGTTCAACGAACAGATTCTCGTCGATGTAACAATTGCTTGTCAAGATGGCCTATTGAGGGTATGTTATTTCAAATTTACAATATTTTTAAATCAATAATTCAAGTGATTTTAATAATGATTAACCGGAATATTTCATGGATTTAATGTTTAGGCGCATAAGCTAATCTTATCCGCGTGCAGTCCATACTTCGAGACAATCTTTCAAGAGAATCCGTGTAAACATCCTACGGTGATAATGAGAGGTGTTACTTTACACGAGATGCAGAGTCTGTGCCAGTACATGTACGTGGGTTCTGTTGAAGTACAGGAGAGCAGTTTGAGTTCTCTTTTGAAAGTCGCTAGAGAGTTGCAGATTAAAGGTTGATTACAACATTTTTAATTTTTAATTTAAAAAAAATAATCATTTAACATAATAATTTATTTTTAGGTTTGTCAGAGAAAACTGTATCCAACGATCAATCGAAACAAAAGCCGTCATTCAATTATACGCCAATTAAATCTGAAACTTCTGACCCAGATGCTAGTGATAAGTTTGAAATGGTAAATAATTTAATAATACAATATTGGTTAACGTCTTTATATTAATAAGCAGTAAAATTAAACATATTTTATTTTTTTGTATAGACAAATGGAAGTACTAGCTCAATTAATACCGACTCCCGGACATTCCAAATACCTTGCGAGGACGATTCATCAGATAATAATACATCTTTCGAGCACTCAGCTATGTTAAGCCCTCAAGTGATGATGGACGAGACGGACGAAAACAAACCCACAATACTATCGCAGCCCAAGTACCAGCCGACCCAAGTAGATTTCCAAGCCTTTATCGAGGCCCAAAACAAAGTTAACCTCACTGGGTCCGTCGAATGCCCAACGTGCCAACGGACGTTCTTAAACAAACAAAATTTGAGGCGTCATATGCAAACCCATTCCGGACTGAAACCCCATCAGTGTTCATTCTGCAATCTGTCATTTTTGAGACTATCGCATTTGCAACGTCACCACAGGACGCATACTGGAGAAAGACCATTCATGTGCACAGAGTGTCCAAAGAGTTTCTCGAGGTCAGACAAGTTAAGATATCATATTATGCAGCAGCACGCCAGTATGGCCCACCTTCCTGGACCCAAGCAGAGAGGTAGACCGAAAAAGGTCAGCATACTGAAAACTGTATACTGGATACTGGTCGATTAATGAAAACCAGTGTCTTGTGCAAACAATTTTTAATCGTATGCACAAAATCCCGTTTTTTATTATTAATAGTTTATGTCTGTGTGTTATAGCTTGATTCACCTCCCAGCAACGTAGATGTCACAATGGTGGCAAACATTCAAAATTTTGAAGAACAATGTGTACCGACGCCTGTTCAGGAGTTGCAAGAACCATTGAACTTGGCTCATTAGATCTCTAGACCTCTTTGAATTGTTTTTCTTTTTTTTTTTTTTGTGTAAATGTTTGTTTAAATGATTATTTTCACGACTTATAGTATATAATTAGTGTATTTGGTTTAATTCTAGTGTAAATAATTGATGAGTTAAATCATAGTTAGTAATATAAACAAAAGATGAACCACACCATTAAGTTATTGCATCAATAAATTATCGATTTATCTAATTTATTGATTTTTAAAATTGTGTGACTATAAATTCTAAAATGTTTATGCCATCAAGAACATTTTTTTTTTTTTTTTTTAATAGCATTAATTACAGGCATCAGTCAAAGGATAGATCTGAGGGTCCATATACATGGATTATATTTCTTCATTAATTTAAACATTAAATAAATTATATATTACACTACCTATCCAAATGATAATAATTTATAAATTTATAAAATATTCAAAAATGTATAAGATAATTATTTGTGTGGTGAACATTCAAATTAAGACAGGTGACATTGGATATTCTTGGTGTGTTCCTATCATATCCTTTCTATAATGTTTATTTAATGTTTGCTCTTTGGTATGCATTTATGGTACCTTAATGGTTATTGTGGTTCACATAAAATACTTTTACTGTGATTACAAGAATTTATACCTACTGTATTGTACATTTTTCAATTTTACCTTGATGTAGTTATAGTATTGTGACAAAAAAAAAATTTTGTAATTTAACTGTTTGAATTTATTATTGACTTTTGTAATTTGTGTTTAGTTCTAAAAATGCATAAATTTTTTCTTGCTAATAAGTTTATCATAATAATAATATTAAATATTTTAAACTAACCATATATTCACAATCAAAATTACACATTTAATCTGGTATTGTTTGTCTCCACCCTCTAAGTTAGGGTTATTTTCTTTTTGTCAGTTGTATTTTGCATTATGATTAACTAATATTTGGGATAAATATTTTTGTTGTTAAAAATAAATACCTACATAAGACTGAAAAAACAGATATGTAAAATAATATTATAATTATTTGTATGCAATAGAATCAAACTTACCAGAACCATTTATATTTATTTATTATTTTTATTTCCATCAAAAATTAACGATTGTCGATTGATTGTATTAGATCGTTATATATTAAGATATTATAAACATATTTCTAAATTAAGTTGTATTATATGTGTGTATGTACCTACACAAATTGTTTAAGTCTTTTTTTTATATATATATATATATATATATTAATATATTTGTAAAGTAAATATTTTATTAATAATTAAAAGCCAGTATTTCCTTTTACTTATTGTATACAATTTTTAAGCACTTGTTGAAGGCGCCAAACAGCTATTGGATCCCAAACTTTTAAAAAAACTTCCCGTTTTACTTGTAGGGCTCTGTTGACTTGAGACAATTGGATTGCAACTCTGACAACCATTCTTTCTCAAATGTCTGTTATTCACATGCATAAGTGCATTTTTCAATAGACCTATTTGGGTTGCCAATTTGAATATTTCTTCCTTGAGTTCTTCGTTTTCTGTCTGTAAATCGTTAGTTTCTTCACATATATCGTTCATCTCATATGACACTAGACCTTTTGCTTGATGCTTGTTGTCCCAGTGGTCACCTTGACCGTTCAATACTCTCACCACTTTTGAACCGAACACTAAAGCTATGGTCACTGAAGTACTCAATTGAGTCCGGATGAATCCTAATGTGTATTTGAAATTGGGACCAATGTCAGGAAATAGAAAAAAGCTAAATAAATAACAAAATCAAAATTAATACCGTCTAAGCAGGTTCACAGTGTTTAACTCAAAATCCAAAGCCCTATTAGTTAGTAGTTACTTAATGTGGCACTGTGGCATCATTCCAAAACCAATATTATATTAAACTACCTACTTACACAATACGTGGTTCTATATACAGTGATCCATTAAACATAGTCAAGTTAAAAACTTATTATTTAAAATAGAAAGAATGAAACATTATGTTATAATTTTGAAAATATTTCTTTTTCGCCATTTTTAAGTTTAACACTCTTGATTGACAATACTTTTAATTTCATATTTTTAGCAGAATATAATTTGAAGAATTTTGATGTATAAAAATCAAATTTTGTATAATTATTTTTTTTAGGTACAACTTATAAGTATTAAAATCTTAGATGAGTGAAGTATATTATAGACTTATAGTGGACCAACATTTTGTTGGTACCTACCCATAATATCACTCCATTCCGCTTGTCTAAACATTAACTTATAATTCATAAATTGCTTGTCCAAAATTTGATTTTTAAGCATTAAAGTACTTACAACAAAAATATTTTGCTTTGGGATGAGAAATTAAATGTGCATGTTGCCTTTAAAAAATTATGATCTTCAAAAATATTAAATAATATAGAATATTTTTTATTTTTTTTTAATAATAGGTATGTGTCTTAACTTACATCATTTGGTATTATTTATAGAATAGAATTGGCTTATTACATTTTTTTAAACATACATTTTAACAATCGAAAATAATATATGTGTTAATATTTCCATACTAATTCATAGTACAATTAATTACAAATACGATATACCTAAGTGTAGATAAATTAATTTGTTCATAAGCAATCGAAATCAAATTTTTATAAATGTTATGAAGGCAATTAAATAATATATGCACCAGTGCGACAAATAACAATAATAGCTAATAAATAATATGTTCAATGGTCGTACACCGATTGTTACATTGTAGTAGATATATATGTAACCATGTATAGGTAGGTAGTTTAGTATTCATAAGTTTTCGAGAAAATGTAATTTTAAAATGATCAAAATTTTGTCAAGATGCTAACAAAATTAATGGTTTTTAGAAAACTTGGAAATAGATTGAATTTATTGAAATTTTAGTTTCGAGATTCTGCGACTTGCATTCAATGTGAAATTTTGTTATTTTCATACGAAAATCAGCCAATCAGTCAAACACTTTTTGTGTGTAACGACTACTATAATATGGCGAAGAAAATATGTTGTTAACACTGATAACCATTAATCATCCGAGTAATCTTACTGGATCGTCATCATAATAATGTTCACTATGCATATGTTGTAGATGGCAAAGTTGATGGACTGCGCTTCATTGTAAAATGACTCTGCGTTCCGCACAACGTAACACACTCGAACTCCCCACGCCAAGAACAGCACTTCTCCTATATTATTGGAATATCGACATCAAATTAAACAGTTACAATTGTCGTCGTTGTCAATTTGTATGCACGATCGGGTTATATTTCACCGAATCTAGAAAATGGACATTTTCCTCACTTTACTCCGGATAGACGTGGTTATTCGTAATGACCAAATCGGAGAATATTTTCGGCTTTCTTGAAGTGCATGAACAGCCTTTTGGATAGGAACAACTCGAAAACTCGACTATAGTGAAATCGTTACTCGGGAGGAAAATGTCCTAATTTTCACTTAACCGTATTATTTATATGCATATAAAAATAATAATAAATCTCGCGCACCAGCCGCCAGACAATAATCCCACCAGTCGTTCGAACACTTCCAAAATCTCAGATTCGTTTCTTTTTCCTTTTCCAGTACTGCTTGGGGCGGGTCACTAAGAGTCCAAGCTCCCATGTAGACCAATATTATCACCAATATCGGAGTCATCCACTGCAACAGCTGTTTATCAGTGAGCTTCAATTTGTGTGCCGATTTCACTCTGTATGTCAACGACACTCTCCAGGTCTTCATCAACAACGCCGAGTATGTTATGGAAAATCCAAAATGTCGTGTCCACTTAGTAGCCACGCACAAATGTTGGGTGCATTCAGGAAACATGATGCCCATCTATAAAATATACCATTTAATATAATTATTCATGATCGTACAGGTATAGTGTAATATTTTGTACATTGTAGTGTTCCTGAGAAATTCTAATCCGCACAGTAGCCAGCCAGAACAATATACCCGTTTTAAGTATAACTTAAATGATTTTGGAATTTGAGAGAAAGTTGTTTTTATAATTTGTTTTATCTTTTTATACTATTTTAAATAGCCGTTTATCACATGTAATATAAGATTTATGTCAATGAATAAGTTTTTAACACCATGTAAATGCTATTATGTTTTTAAATTTACTAAATGTTAACTAATGGCGATTTGTGCGTTTTTGTAATTGAATTAATCAACACACCTTATTCATAATTTATTAGGTAATTACAGTTGTACGAGTGCAGATATAAATATAATTTTCATGAAAAGCGTAGCTGCATCACTCTAGAATGGACCATAAACGTTTATGTTGATCATCGCTATTTGAGTGTTAATTTATTATACAATAACTTGAATAACTAATAAGGAAATGGCAATATCAAACCAATGCGAATAATATTATAATATATTTAACAGATTCACGAAAAATGAACTTAAGGAAATTTTGATTTGTTATAACATCAATTAATGTTTTGTTTCGCATTGAATCAATTATTTTTAGATATAACTCAATACGGCAATACATTATTATATTAAATTACAAATACACAATGTATTATAATGTATAATATCACAATTTATGATCTATTATTTTTAATACAAAATTTTGTGATTTTTTTACATTAATGTTAGTCATTTATACCTGCATTTATTGAGTAGTTTATTGTTATGATTTATGGAAGTATCATTTTAGAAATGATTCAGAGACGATAATGACACTAGAGAACTTGTTTATGATGTATTACTGGTTTAAAATGCAAATTAATAAAATGAGATACCTCTAATCATCATCACTCGTCAGTGAGTTGATCACTCGAATGAATGTATTCAATTTTATTTTTGAATTTGATACTAATTCTTTGTATACAAAAAAATAGGTTTTTGTTTCTAGTGATTTATATTATACTGTTATATTTATAAAATTATGATAAGTAATGAGTATAATTGCTCAATTCAAATAATTTTTGCTTTTATTTTAATAATATCATCATACATTTTTTCACAACAAACTGTCATAGTTTTTTCGTATGGTATATAGGTAGGTACTTGGAACTTCAAACATTAATAAAACCAAATCGTGACAGCAAGTTTTTAAATTTTTATAATATAATAGTAACTACTTTTATAATATTTAATACCTTGTATTTAATCGTCTAATTTTAGCAAGTTTAATTTACAATTTTATATAAATTAGTAACTTTACAGAATAATATGCAATTTTTCGTATTTTTAATGAATTTTATCAAACATTTGACCTTCAGATGCTTATAAATCCTTGCCTTCATGTATTTTTGATGTTTGTAAGAAAAACTTATAAAATTAATAAGTTTGTTTTAAAACTTTAACTAAGAATTATCAAACATAAATCGAAAGAATAAAATAAATTCAAAAATGTTGTGCTTAGATAATATAAATTAAATATCTAATTTCCATACATAATAAACAACAGAAAATCAATCAAACATTTTTTTAAATGTCGTTCTTTATAGTATTATTAATAAATAAAAAAAATGTAGAGTAGATAAATTCCTTTATATGTTTTTTTTACTGATTATACCAAGTAACGTCATGTCGATATATTTATATTATCTGAAATTAAAATGTATTTGCAATTTGTTTTTATTAATATTTACTTCCGAATACATAATAATGCAGCCGATCAACGTGATAATCAGAAACGTCGGACTTGCGATTCGAAACACTTTGATTCGACGGTTTTTATGGACGAACCATATCAATATCACGGTAAATATTATACAGACGACCGTGATACCGAGAAACGTACTTCTGAAATACATCGGATAATAATATCATTATTGCCTGTTTTTAATCTTAAAGTAAACAAAAAATGCATACAGAGTGTACGAAAAAACTGATAAATGTGATTAACAAACTTTATAATTACTATTTTTACTAAATTAGATTATTATTTACGTTATCGTAATACTATGTACGATAAATAAAAAATTATGCTAAATAAATATTTTAAAATATTCATTTGAATAAAATTTATTAGGTGCATATATTTTGTTTCTTTCTGTCATATACACTCTGTATGTCATGTAGGTTACTCTATATGGTATACAGTACACATTTAATATGTCTTCTTCTTTTTAATAATTTACCTTTTAGCCCACATGAACTTGGCCATACAGCTCTCAGGTCCGTCGCAGACATCACATCCTTCCAAGCATTTGTGACACGAATATTTATTGTCGATTTCTTCCAGTGAAGCCACTGAACAGCAATATATTAATATATATATTTAATAATTATAATACTTTCGTTTTATATATTCGTAATCATAATCATATTATTATTGTGTTATGTGCATTATGGCAAAACTCACTTTCTACTAGTGCTCCATCAAACTTGGCAAAAGCTGAATAATATCCTGGTCTGCACTCGCACCAGTAATTTCCAGCTGAAAACGGCCGATTTCCCGGCCTATAAGTACAGTAGGTAGTGTGGTGGCACCTATTTGTCCCGTTGAATTCATTTGGTTCTCCTGATTTTTCACACTGATCGATCATCACTGCCGACAAATTGGCTTCAACTACAACACTGAACAAAACTTATTTGAATTCGATAGACTGTAAGTATTCTATAAATATATAGGTACCGTTCGTTTTTCATAAACGAGAAATATTTTGAAATTATAATATAATATAAATAGATAATTTTCAAGTAGAAATATCACTGCATCCACGATTATTTTTAAAAACCAATCGATTTTCATAATTTCATATTCTTTTCGATTTCAAACCTATACTTAAACGATTGGGTGACGCTAATTTCCCGGTTTGCGTTCAATCAATTTTTTGACAGTTAATATTCACATCGTTTTAATATAACTAATGTAATAAATATAAATTATAAAAATTAGTTAGTTTTTTCTTCTGTAAAATATGTTAAAAGTATAATATAAAATGTTCAACTTAACAACACGCATAGGTAGTTAATTTTGTGATCAAATAATTTAAAAAAATATAAACATACCTAGTGTTTTATAGTTATTTTAAGATCAGACAAATATCTTGATTTTAATTACCTATTTAAACATTTAAGAAAAAATTATATTTCGAACTTTATTTTTAGTATGAAACCAAAAAAATTAAAATGTTATATCATTATAGGTACCTATGTCGTATGTAACGTAATCGTCTAGAAATTTTATGGACTGATTTTTTCCGATTTCATTTTGAACCATTCCATACGGAGGGAAAATGAAATAAAAAATGTATACCTATGCTTATTTTTGTACCTATGTTATATTATAGATAGTACCTTTTAGTTGTATAAATTGCTATTCCAAGAAGCATATAGCCAATATTATCATCGTCAGGGCTGGATTTAAAGTGTGGAGGCCCCAGGGGCTCACATAAGATTGAAATATAGGCATTTTTAGTTGATCTACATGCTTTAAAACTTAAACTTTAAAATTATATTACGGATGGGTTACTTTGCTATTAATTTCTTATCACATTACTAGAAAATTTTTTAAAAAAAGGTAATCATTTTTTGGGGGCCTCGCGCCCCCTCCATAAATCCGGCCCTGATCATCGTTGTTGATGAATTGGGATTTTAAAAACCATTAAAAACTAATTTTGAGTAAAAAGACCCAGTGTCGTTGAACTGGCAACAAACACGTGTGATATCAATATCATATTTTAAAATATAATAAAAATATATAAACTGGATAACTAAAGGATTGTGATAAATCAAACAACACATAGGCATAGGCATGCGCAGGCCTCTTTTTCAAGGTATGCAAAAGGCTGGCACTAGCGTGGCCAGAAAGTTATTTTAAGCATGTAAAATTCTGATAATTTATATATCTACACAATACACAAAACACAAATATTTAAAAGTCTTCTGTTTAATTAAAAAAATATTGTAACAAATACCATGGAAAAATACAAAAAGTATGTATTTCACAAATACTTGGTAGTTAATACAAAAAATTGAATGTTTCGATTTGCTAATAGGTATGTTTATACGTCAAATGGTGGTTAGCATATAGCAATCACCTTATTATGATTGTAATATGTGAATCAAACGTTGTTACTGCCGTTAGTCTGATATAATTTCTCTCATTTTTAATTATTTGTTATTATTATAAATATTTTAATATACGCGCTAATTATTTTTATTGCGCAAAAAAGGTTTTTTTTTAGCATACATTTTCACCTCTCAAAGAAATTCAAGGCATTCGGCTGCATACCCTGCATACCACCTGTGCACACCTATGCACATACATAATATTAAAATTGTTATGTCATATTTGACTATGTCGAGTGAAAAAAATGATTAAAGTATGCATAAAGTATATTTATAACTAAATTAAAAATTATAATACAGATATTCAAATATTAGTAGATATTAGAGATATTAGTTAGATGATAATTATAGATATAATATTGTTATACAGCATAACATGAAACTAGAAAAATAATTTTTAATATTAAACTCAATTATTATTTATAATTAGTTATTAGTGACTCACGTGATTTTATTTTCAAACGTAATTTCTACATGTTCCACAAAACTGTTATCCTCACACCTCCAATGTGTACTGTTTAATTTAGATATTACTGAAGAGTATAAGTTTCCACGCTTTTTGAAAGATTTAATTTGTTGGTCTCCTAAATATATTTCTAGTAATATCATGCCTGGTACCGAATTCCAGAGCCACTTACAGCCAGCTGCTAGCAGTTCTAAACCATGTGAACGAAAAAAATTGTGAGCATGACGTAAATTGAATTTATGAGTATGTCAGCGATATATTAATTGTTTTTTTCTTTCAGATTCACGTGAAACATAATGCATACAAATTGCTTTCACCTAAAATCGTATTTTATAATTTTTGAGTGTGACCTTAGAGTAAAACCACCTATTACAAAAAGTATAAAGAATAATATTTTTGAAGGTATGACATGGGTTTTATATTTTATTTTTATTTGACTTAATATTCGATGAATTTCAAAATAAAAATATTGTATATTTAAATGATATCTTAATTGCTTTAAGACAATATTTAGATAAATCGATATGTCATTCGCTCAAAAATATTATTCTCTATATTGATTTTGTAATGGGTAATTTTACTATAAGATTATTTAAAAACATAAAAAAAAATAAAATAGATCCTGGGTAATATTGTGATTTGTCTATATGTTACGCATGGGCCATAGAAAGAAAACAAACAGTGCCTCCGAATCCTTTTTAACATCGTCTCGAGTAAAATAATGTATGAAATATAAGCTTTTAGCTCACCACGCTTAATGCTCACGTCTTGATCGTCCAATGATCGGATCAGTGATAATTTAGATTCTAAATTGGCTTTATGCCAAAACACCAGTGGCATATCGTATTGGTCTTCGAAACAATCGTAACTTGTGTTTCCGACTGTTGACGTTCGAACCACATCGATGGGCTGCAGTTGTGCGTATGTTGAGCCGAAAGTAACTTCAGAGACATAAGAAACTAAAACACTAAACTGTAACAAACGTAGTATCATCAGTACAATATGTCATTCCTGCGAGACTTAAATAGTTCAACTGTTATAGTTGAAATGGTCGAATCATTAAATTCTCACTAAAAATGAAACAAAGCCTTAATAATGTCCTTTCAATTAAAGCCATACATGTGGTGGGGAAATGAGATGCGACTCGAAAACAACTGCATGTGGGCATGTGACTGTAGTCGATATGTTATTGTAATATTATTTTTATTTCAGTTACACGCATGCGTGTGTTCCGTGTGAGTCCCTGTTTTTTTGTATAGTAAATTGAATGAACGAATTTACATTATACTAAACATGTCTATTATTAAAGACGACTTGTTTCATATTATGACTTTTATTTTATAATATTCTACAAGTATAAATAAAAGCGATCTAATGATTTTTAATGCTGAATAGTGATTATATTTTTATATACATACAAGTATAAATCGTAATCTGGGATTACTATTGTATAAGGAGGTTAGGAATCAGAACAGTTATTTTAAGTTCCACGGTAAATCTAAAAAGCATAGTATCACATTCACATAAATTAGTACGGATAGATCAACTTTTATAACTTTTAAATCATTTTATTTAAATTAAAAACAACAAATATAATTATTATTAACCATACACTATTAACTATTTGTTATAGTTTACAATTTGATACAAATGCATGTACAGACTCAGTCATATTATGACATTACGTTTTTATATTAGATACCTGCAAGTTATTTAAATGATTTTAATGATTTTAATAACTTAATGTCAGCGCTAAAATAGTATTATAAATTATGAACATTAATGAATAATGTTTTTATATTATAATTTATTACTTTATTAGTGATGAAAATATTATTACAGTGTATTATTAATAATTATTTTATAATAAAAACAACTTCTTACAGAATTCTATTATATATAAATATTTCTATTAACTAACCAAATTTAATGTTGTAACGTCAATATTATTCGGTTACTATTGGAATATTATTAAATAGTATTGATAAAGTAATCAAGTGTAACAGAAGGTTTTGTCTGTTTATTTTGAAAAAAAAAGGTATACTGATAAATAAATCGTATAAAAATATGCAAAATATGAAGTTTATTTAACAAAATAAATATCATATATACTTATAATATCATTTATAGCTTCTGTACATAATATGTTTAATCAATAAAAAAAATTAACCTACTATTATAGCATTCAGTACAATTACACGCCAATAAAATGATCATTATTTGATAAACGATAATTAAATTAACTATAGTGTCATAATATGATGAAGTGTAAAAAAAAAGTAACAAAATTAATAGGATACTATTTTCTAAAACCCGTGCGATAGAATTTCACTTAGATATTTTATAATATAATATTATTATTATATTATTTGATCAATCTGCTGTGAACTGAACTCTTTAACTGTAAACTATTATAGATTTTCATTTGAAATGCCAATTATAAATTATGATTTGTCAGTTTTTCCCATGTAACTTGTCTTTTAACTTTATCCAATTATTTTATGTAAGTTTGATATTATTAGTGTCATTAATCATAACTTTAACTTTTCTAAAAAAAAAAAAAATATTAAAAGATAGAAAAGTAATGATGAGTTATTTTGTATAAATTATGGTAAAAAATAAAATACGACTGTCGAATGCACACGGTGCACTTGTTGACGATCGTTTTTCAATATAGTGACTAGGGTACCAGAAACATATGTTCAGTCTTTCAGAGCGACAATTATTGTGAGATTGAATATCAGTGACCGTGAAATAGCTTCATTCGTATAGGTAGTGTATTTCAGACTATTACAGTTTACATCGAATGCCTACTACACTACGTACGTCTTAATATTACTATATAACAGATAAAACTACAAATTAATACGTTATAAATTTAAATAGGACTTAGAAGCGAATAATAAATTATAATTATAAATAAAACAATGTTGTTATGGGATAAATGGGAAAAATTGTTTCTGTTATTGTTAACAAAATTGAAAAAACACATATGTGATTAATAAAACAATTCCGGTGAATTCGATGACCAGCTCCATTCAAAATGTTATTCGAATAATATTATAATAGCTTAACAGAGTATAATGTGTAGCCAAAATAATATGTGCATTATTATGGTCTATATGTCGAAGAAGAAGAATATATACTTTTAAAATTTTAACGTCGGACAAATATTATTCACCTATAACAATGATGGACGACGATGCTTGATCTCTCGCTACAAAATGTGATTAACCCTTCTAAGTGGGATTATGAAAAACGAATAATTATGTAGGTACATAATATGGTAATTATAATAAGTAATAATTGATTATATGTACAGTATTTGAAAAATTCTTTTTGTATGTTCATGAGCACGTTTTTGAAATAATATTTCGACAAAGATTAAGTTAATCAAAAACGGTTCCAGGACTGTGCAAGCAAGGGGCTTAGGCCCTTCTCCACAAAGCTCGTATCATACTTAAATAATTTCATTTTTTTTTTTTTAAACAAATATTTAATCTAATAATTCAACTGTATAGCTGGTAAATTGACAAAACACTTGACAAACAATTTATTAATTCGTAATAAATAATGCAATCATTAATATTAAATTGTGTTTTTTTATTGCTTCACATAATAGTATTTATAAATATCATATAAACTCTTAAGACCAAATTATAATTTAACAATAAGTGCAAAAGTGTTGGATTTAATTATATGTATTGATGGCCGTACCTATATCATTTGCGAATTATCTGTTTACCTGCACCAAATTATCATTCATCAATATTCTGAACAATAAAACGGTATAAAAAAATGATATACGTGGTATATAATAATTAATGTTATATAGAAAATTAATGATTTAAGATTTTTAAACTTACAAAAGCTGGTAAGTTATGGATGGAATTAAATTTGAATAAAATTATATTATATCATTGTATATACGAAAAACGATTCTAAGCGGGGACGGTTTATCTGTCTAGGATAAATTATAAATTATTAAAAATTTTCAAATCTAATCTAAAAATAAAATTTTTTATGAATTTCTAACTTAAAATAATTTACGAATTTTCGTGATTTTTACGTATGTTGTCAAAATTCAAACTTTGAATGCTTATAAAAGAAACATCGTGCCTATGCATTTTTAATATTTGTCAACTGCTATTGTAACAATATGTTAGGTGTCTTGAATTAAATTTTCAAACTTTTCTACCCAACAAATACATTTTTATTGACATTTATACAAAAAATTAAAAAGTTGAAAAATTAAAATGTCAGTAAACAGCTCAAAACAAATCAAAATATTTTGAAATTTTTATCAAATATAAAAAATGCCTATATAAACATTCAGTGAAAATTTCAAGTATCTGCGGTGATTTGTTTTAGATTTACACAAAAATAAGAAAATGGAAAGTAGAGGAAAATGGAAAGTAGAGGAAAATGTTCAAGAATTATTTTTATTTTTTTGGAGGAAAATTGACAGCGAAGGAAAACGGTATCTCGTTTTTGCAGGAAAATGGCTACGGCCTAACCAACAAATGTGCGGTAGATAGCATATTGGACGAGTACCCGTAATAATTACAGTCTTATACAAAAAAAGGTCAAAATAAACAATAGTAATGCGCAAACGACAACCGGTGTATATTTACTTATTATTTAATTATGCATAAGTACAAGATAAATATTGGTCCAGTGTACATCAAATCATACCAAATGATTCAACGGTTCACTGCACATCTAGATTCAGTCTGTAATTATTTTTTTTAACATAAATATCAAATGTTGAGGTAGCTAGGATACTTGTGTTTTTGTTTCTCACCGATTTCTTATAAGGTTTTCGTTGTCGTGGTTACTAAAAAAACATATTTATAACAGTGAAAATAAAATTTTATAAATACTGCAAATTAATGATTAGTTTACCCTATTAAGAGTGGCCTGTGGTGGGTGAGTTATAAAAAGTAGAACGAATGCGTTAACAAAGTACTGTAAAATAAAAACAAAAATATATATATATATATTTTTTTTTTTTTTAATTAAGAAAATTTAACAATCTGTACTCGTGGTACAATAAGCTTAATAGATATTTGAATTACAATAGTAATAGAATTAATACAAACACAAACGCAACAGCATTCAATTTATATGTAACGCTATTCTTATTTACATGAAAATCTTGAATTGAAGAGACTGTCCAGCGACAGCACTTCGGCACAAAAATATTTAATATCAAATTCGTCTACAAAGTCAATTTTTTAAGTTTGTAACTATGGTCTATCACTATATAGTTTTCTATTGTGTATACCTAATTTAATTATAATTAAATATACTTTTTTTTATTACAAAAATGACCTATTTTTTTCAAGTTATGAAAAACATTTATTTTAAGATATAATAGCATAGAATTAAACATAGTTGGACGGAGATAATCTATGAGATGTTTAGCAAATCTTTTTTTGTACCAGACGTTAATATGTCATATATGTACCTATTTTAATTTCACGAGTGTTATAATTTGTTTACTTACTGTAAATTTCATTTGACTCGTGTCTCATTTAATATGGAAAATAGTACATCAAGTTTTTGGAATTATATATATATTTTTGTGAAGGATCATTGTGAATTTTTTTTTATTTAAACACATTAGAACACTTAAATATTATACTTCTAAAGATCTCAGTAGACTACTAAACGATATTGAAAAATGGATTTGTACAATAGTGCACGTCATTAGGTAAAATTATATGCGATAAATGATTATACGGTTTTTAAAATATAAAGACTTTTTTGATGAAATTGTTGTAAGTTTGTTTAATTTTCTTATAAGAAATAAAACATGAGTTAAATATTAAAAATCACAGAAAATCGAGGTACCTAGTACCTACTAAATTATTGGGACTTGAATACAATTTTAATTGAAATAATAAGCATAATTTTCTACACAATCACCTAAAAAGAAGTCTGTTATTAAACTATCTAGTACAATAATAAAACCTTTATACTGGCATACTCTTATTATTTAACACAGTTTATTCTCGTTCAAAGTTATTAATTCATTAGATAATAATAAATACAATTATTATTTGTATTACCAACTAAGACCATGGATACGATTTTAATATTATTATGTACAATTGAAAAAACATCCATTCCTGTGTTTTATTAGGTTTATTATAAATGGCACAGAATAATCATATTCCATCGTGTTACCCACATAAGACATCACAAATATTAATTATTATCTTATTGCAGTGGGGCGTATATCGAGAAAAAATATGTTTTAGCAATATGGGCATAAAGGCACGTACAAATGTAAAATGATAGATTACTAATAAAATAAATTACAATATTGAATATAATAATATATGATAAATTGATAATATAAATTACGTTTGTTGATTTATAAAATTCTGAAAACAACAAAATTATAATGTCGTCGTAGGCATTAATTCGTTATTATTAAGAGGACGCTACCTATGTTGTCTTCGTCTTACATACGCGTATCTGAGCAAATTTTACGTTCAGCAGATCCTTTAATATATTTTGTAAGAGGTCAATTTACTCAAAATTTTAAACTAATGGAGCTAAACGTGATCTGCTGAGCATAAAATTTGCTATGTTACGCACTTGTAAGAAGTAAACAATATGTGCGGGTGTAGCGTACTAGCGTCCTCTTAATATTAAATAATATTTTTAATAATAATAATATTATTATTATATTTAATAATATTAATGATGAAATTAATATTTATATATATCGTTATAATTGGGGTCGGACGCACAGCCGCCACCAATGGACGATTGTAGGGTTTTCGACAGTAGGCGGCGGTAGTTTATTATTATTATTGTTCTGTGGTATATCGGCGTACATGACGTGTGATATACGTATAATATTGTGTACGAGTCAAATACGTCATGTGTGTAGTGTGTACACGTCCTTGTACTCGCAACGCGGACACACAAGTACCAGGGCTTTATGCACGTGAAGAGCTCGTGGGTGTTGTTCGTTCGTCGGCAGACTCAGCGACCAGAGACACACTCGTGTGCGTTGTGCACAAGGCGCGACTCATTCACAGCAACCCATGTGTTGTCCCCACGTCGGTGTGTGCTGCGCAGAACGTTCCATATTTGCCTGCAAAAATTCGTATGCCCAAGGATACACTTTGACCTGTGCAATTTTTTTTTCGAAGCTGAAAATGTGTTGAAATTGCATGTCGTCGAATCTTCTTGAATAGTCAATTTTGCAAGTTTTAGCACAGAATGTTGAGGTTTGTTTTCGATTCTTTATTTATCTCAAAATTCAAGTACTTCAATCCATCGAGGTAAAGCAGAGAAGACCTTTTTAATTTCTTTGAAGTTTTTTGGGAGATATTACTATTGGGCAGTTTACCGTTTACCAATTGCGATTAAAATTACCTTTTCATATACCAATAATTGCGCTCTAAACATTTTATAGGGTCGACATAGACAAATTTTGCTCAAATCATTTTTACTTAATAGTTAGTTATAAATGCATAATTATATAGTAAGTAATGAATAGGGCTCGGATTTAAATGCCCTAAAAATATAAAAAAAATGCCGTTTCAAAAAATGCATTATTAATTAAATAAATTCAAATTTAATTATTATTAAAAAATGAGCAACAAATAAAATTCTAATAAAAATTCTAAATTATATAACAATGTACAAAATAAAATTAAAATTAAAAATTAAATTATATTTGCATTGCATTGTACAATAAGAATTTATTTAATGTTTACTACCTTCGACGTAATACGCAACACGACTGAAAGCGTGGACAATCGGCCACGCGCACCACCGATATAATATTATCGCTCGATAAGAAAATAATCCGATAAAAGTTTAGTTGTGTGCAATAATATCGGCTAATTGGATGGTGTGACATAAAGGTTGTAAAAACCTGATGTTAAATTAGTTAAAATAGTTCAAAATGAAAATAATTTGTATTACGTAGTATTATTATTTATTATTATTATATATAATTATATTATTTTATATATTATTACGCAATATTACTATATTACTATGTATTATTATATATTACTATATATATATATATATATATATATATATTTTAGTCATAATACGACAAATAGGTCAAAAATGTACTAAAAAATGCATTAAAACCGTATGAAATCCACTAAAAAAGCAAAAAAATGCCCCAAAAAATTATTGTGGTTAGATTGCGAAGTACTTGAAACATATTTGTATCTTGGAAAGCATCGCGTAAGATATCCCAAAAAAAAAGATGCAAATGCATTGAAATCCGAGCCCTAGTAATGAACATACTGATTTTTTTGGGAGTATAAATACATATACAATGTAATAAATAATATAACATACAAATAAATAAATAATTATTACTCTTCACATTTAACAAGTTTTGATCGTCAATTTTTCAAAATTAAGTTGCAATTAAAAGTATTATAAAAATCGATGAATACAATTATATATATTATATTTTATAATTATAATAACAAACTGATTTAAAAAATTATTTTCTGGTATAATTTCAGCAGATTTGTATTTCTCAATAATAGAATTGATTGTTGTTTTAAATTCTGAGCGGAGCGATAAATGTATTTTTTGTTAAATACGCTCTTGAAATATGTATGTTTTGTTGTGTAGGTACTATTTATTGCAATATACGTCCTAATTTATGTTTCATAAAATTCTCGATACTAATATTAAATATATTACAACCTATTTAACCAGTTGTTAAGTATTAATGAACGTTTTTTTTATAAATTGACATGATATTTTAATGTTAGGTTAAAATTTCGATAATAAAAAAAAAACTGCGTTGACGAGAAAATCCTACGTTTGAGTTAATTTAAATTACACTTTTTCGCGAGTATTTATACGCGACCGTATGTGTTAGGTACTTATACAATTATACAGAATGTGTACGGGCGTACCCGCCCGTGTTTATATACCTAGGTACCTATACGTCATAAGAACAATGAACAAATAGAAATAATAGTATGATTATCATAAATTTTTAATACCACAGTTAACAGCCTCGCGTATTTGTTACTATTATACGTATCGTATCGTTATAACCGCGAGATTGATAAATTGAATCTCAAATGACCCTAACTCGGTAAATTGAGTCCCGGGGAAAAATAGGCAAGTTGAGTCCCGGAAAAAATAAGGTAAGTAGTAGCAGTAGGTAATTACTAATTTGAGTCCCAGGGAAAAACGATTTATATGCATTTAAAATTTAACAATATGCACTAAAAATTTTTATTTGTGATTTGTGGACATTCATCGACTGCATGTATATGATTTTGAAAATAGCAACATGCATTTTTATTAATTATATAATTATTTTTTTCCCCAAAGATAAAATAACGATACATTCTTAACAATTCCAAAGCACTTACAGTCAATAAAAGTCGATAACTTTGTAACATCGTACCTTCGATAAGGAGCAAATGACCAAATACACCAGTAATGTTATTACCCGATTTGAGTTAAATTAAAACAATATCAATGAAATTTTTACCAAGTACATAATATAGGTATATTATTATTATAATATAATAATAATAATTTTTAACGATAATAATTTTTTTTGATTAATTTTTAACTAAATGGAGTGTATAATAATATAATGTAATGTATAATAATAATGACATTTATTTTTTATTTAATTTATATTTTTAATAATTAATATAAATCTAAATATTATATTATATAAATAGTTTAACATAAGTCAAAATATTAACTTACTACCTATTTTTTCCCGGGACTCAACTTACCTACTATCTGTTTTCCCCAGGACTCAATTTACTTTTTTCAAAATGTACCAAACTAATCTCGGACTCAATTAACCTAGCCCCGTTATAACACTAATTATTATGCTCTAATTAGCATACGATGTATGTAATTATCAACGTTATGTGTGCAGATTATTCTAAACCGTTGTAATACACATGCTTATAATATTATAGTATAATTGTTTATAATAGTAATATAGAAAAATATATTTTTGTGGTACGTCTAGCACGTAATATAAAACAGTTTATTATAATTTCCAAGGTAATAAGTCCATACGGTCGTTGTAACCATAATAGTAGGGAATTAAATGTTGGCCGTCAATAACATAGACGTCGGAAAATCCGCCTGACGCCTGTCCATGCAGCACGAGATCTTACACCTATGTGGCTGGTCGTATTTTCCGGTTGTTGCTGGCGGTTCCGGCCTACCAACGACCTCACCGTTATCTGGCTCTTCTTTACCCTGGGCTGGTTTAATTTCTCCAGCAATTGACACCTCGTCGTTTTCTGTGACGAGCGGTGCGTCTCCTGCAGGGACAGCAGTGGAATCTACGGGCTCCGACTCTAGGGACAGCGCGTCGCTCCTCTACCCTTGCTATCTCCATCGATAGTAAACAGTAGAATTATGATCGAGATGTGCATTTTGTAGTTATTTTCATAAAAACCGTCCGTGATGCTCATAATTATTTCATACAGAACCTGGAGTAGTTCGACTTTTATTTCGTATATGTTACGATGGCAAGCAGCCATTTTTTATGTGTGCGTATATGTATATACGAGTGTATGTAGTAGCTGGTCGAATTGAGAATTGCTAATGAACTAAATAACATTCCTTTCAACACAGAGATCGATAAATTTGAAAATCTCCTAGACCACTACGTTTGTTACTAAAGTCAACGAGTAGGTATACGATAATTGTTCGGATCGGCCAGCAACATTAGTATTTCAAACGCGTTTATTTTCCTAAAGATATTATTATTATTATTGATTTAAGCTTAAAGCTTCAAAGACTCAAAGTTATGATACTACATAAATGATCAATGTGTCTCTTATTTATATTATGGGTATATTTGCATTATTAATATCATTGTAATTTGTTATGAGTAAATAATATTGTAAATCGTTATATTTTTAAGTATAGGTAACCTCGTTATTATATGAAATACTAAAAATTAATAAATAATCATGTAAATATAATACAGTATAGTCATGATAATAACACAAACAGCACTTAACATTAACAACAATAAAATATTATTTTTGATATTAATTTCGAAAATGCAGTATTTACGATGCACTATACCGCTGGAAACCACGGGCGGCGTCGAGTGCATATTATACGTCATCTTCACCACCTAGTCATATTGCGGGACTTTCCATCACGTGCGCAACTTTTTGCGAGTTTTCCGTATTCGGGTACATTTCCTCGTACGCACCGATCAGGGGGCCATGCAACGCTGGGGCCTCGGTGGTTAACGCTAGTTCGTTCGTTTTTGAGACACGTGCCGTGCCGAGTTGCCTGCGGTCGGACACACTTTTGTGCGCCGCACGCCCATCAAGGCCGCAAGACGACGATGTTGTAATATTATGATATTATACTTGGAATTTTAAGTTTAAACTCTTTTTTAAATTTTTTTTATTCAATTTAAATATCAATAAAGATTAGGTACTCGGCCTCACTGAGTTCAGAATCCGCGCGTGTGGAGACCCAGGAGTTATCTTTTTTTTTTTTTGTAAGGAGAACCCGCGGCAACATAGGCCATTGGGTGTGGGGTGGTACGGTAGGGATTATTTTTGTATGTTTCTTTGTAGGTTTTTAATTGGGTAGGGTTGTAACACGTGTTTGTGTAAGTGTGGCAAGGATATGTTGCTAAAAATCCCGGGTGGTCACCCATCCGGGAGCTAGCAACTGCGGCCGGTACGTACGCTCAGTGCGTTTCCGCAGATTGAGCGTACGACCGCGCCTCACCAAGCCACAGGAGTTATCTTGTTTACCACGTGTTTTTGTATTTTGTAAAACTTGAAATTCAAATTCAAAAATGTAGATTATTAGAACAGCAAAATATAGTAGAATAAAATAAAAACAATCAATTTAGATAAAAATGGAAGTTTACAATGTAGGTATTTGATAATTGTGTTTAGGTTTTGTTGCATCGTATTCACGAAGAAACCAGCGGGTAATGTACTTTTTGCTACATCAGTATGGACATATTATATTCTGCCAAAATGTTGGGCATTAAATTATGGGGTCGCTGTAAATTGCGTCCCGTTTCAAATTTTTTATGTAAATTGCGGCCCGGGTATATTTTATACATACGTAAATTGCGGCCCCGGTATATTATATACATACGTAAATTGCGCCCCCGGTATATTTTAATATATTAGCCTAGGTACTTAAATATATGTCATTGTTATGTAAATTACATTAAAGGTTACGAAATCAATATTTTCCTTCCCATTTTTCAGACTTAGGACTGGCAATATAATTTTATTCATATTGGTATGGTTAAAAATATTGGTTTTGCTGTTTTGTTTATAATTAAAAAATATAATATTAAAAAAAAGTAAAAATTTGTATAGTGAAAAAAATAGTATTATAAAAATTCGAATTAATATACTGGTAAAAACTTATAAGATAATTCCCGCACATAGTCTAATTGAGTTATTTTTTGAGCATCAAGTGATATCCTTATCGATCAATATTAAAGATAATATAACCAGCCGACCGGAAATCGGAATATCCCGGGCCGCAATTTACGTACATTTCAAATATACCCGGGCCGCAATTTACGTATGTATAAAATATACTCGGGCCGCAATTTACACAGTATATAACTATGACCTTTTTTGCGGGACGCAATTTACCAACTCCGAAATTATGTGAGTCCCAACGAAATCGAACACACGTTTTTGGAAAAAAATAGTAAAGGATAAAAAAATATTTGTTTATATGTCATGTAATTAATATTTTTAAGCTCCATAATAAAAAAGATATTTTTACTTATTTTATAATATAATACGTGTCGTTTAGAGTATTGACCTTGCACAAGAAAATATAGTTGACATTCAATAATAATTATACTACAGTAAGTAGTAAGTATTTTAACGAAAAAGTTACATAAAATATGAAATATTGTTACTGTTATTTTTTATTTAAAATGATTTTACCACTTGTACGACTAGACGTTAATGGTTAATCGTCATCGATGTGTTCAAGAGAGCTTGAATAAATTGGTATTACTAAGTCATAATTTTAGCGCTATACCTATTTCGAGAAGTTTTTTCTCTTTCTGTTTGCGCCCTTTTCATACAATATTTGCAATCGTCGACCGGTTGGTACTTTGACTTTGATATTATAGCAATATAGTATCAATTTTATTTTATTATAAACTTTATTTATACTATTATATTAAATTAAAATCTATTTTAATGATTTATATATATTAATATATATATATATATATATATATATATATTTAATGTTTTATATTATTAAATTAAGGTATTACTATTTAGTTATATAATAGTGTATTTTTCCATATGATCTTTTTTTTTTTTTGTGTGTGTATTTGTATTATTTCATATTATTGTATCTATTAACTTTTAACTTATACTTATTCTGATATTTTAAAATTTCCGTTTGGCGTTTATATATTAAAAATAAATAAATAAATTTATACTGTAGTAGTTCAAATATTATTATTGTTATAATATTAGTGTTAACTGTTTTGAAATATTACGGTAGCCGGTGCCTGGGGTACATAGATAACAAGCGCATGAGAGCATAATAATATGTGTATTATACTGTGACAATATTATTTAATATTTTACCCGTTTACACGTGAATAATGAATAACGATAATATAAGAGTATGAGACTCAAACCCATACGACATTATTTTACAGTGCTTATTATAGAAAATAGAAATTATTATAGGTTTAAGAGACAATACTGTTTAAAGTACATAATATTATGAAGATTAGCTTAGTGTTTAACATGCATCGAGGTAAAGAATATTAGCACCAATTATTATTATTATCTCGATGTTTATACGTTAGTATACGTTGCAAATTAATAAGTATCACATTATCACCATTGGTAATATAAATACTAGTATTTTAATATCTACGTATAATAACAAGTATAAGTACTCGATGATTCAACCATTTGAATATTGTACACAACTAACTATACAATTAATAACTTGAAAAAGTGAAATTATTCATGACATAATTATACTGAAGTAAAGTTGTTTCAACTATGTAATGCATCTAAGTCAATGTATATTCATCTTATTTTTAGATTCACCGTACAATTTTACTACTCGTGATTAAATATATAAGCTTTGGGAAATCTAGTTCGAAGGGCTTCAAAATTAAGTACAAAAATACAGACATGATGAAAGAGATTTGATGTTCGAAACATGTCGTACCGATTGGTCGACACAGTGCTGGTGCTATATGATTTGTGAGGTCCTGTGCAATTTATAAAAGCGAGGCCCCCCAACGTGCGGACAAGTGACAACGAAAACATAATTGTTAAAATGTTATTTCGTCGACCCTTCGATCATTATTCTTTCTAACTATATTTTTGTTGCGCGGCGTGTGTCAAAAAACTTCAATCGTCATATGATAATAGTAAAACATCAATGAAAAATCGTAAGTCGCATTATAAGTGTGAGGCCCAGACAGTAACTAATATAAACTATAATATTATAATATAAAGTCAATAATACTAATATAATATTATAATATAAATTATAAAATCAATAATATAATAAAGAATTGAGTATTTATATGAGTTTATTTTAACTTTGAGTTATGATGAGCTTCTGTTTTCTAAATGGAAATTAAACATTATTGCGTCCAAGTATATTCCATAGTACAAGTTGTACTATTTTGTAGCCTAAAATTTTAATTTTAATTTTAATAACGTTGGAATAAAGAAGTTCAAATTCAAATTAATAAATGTTATACCTTTCTTTTGAAATGATAATATTTTCTCAAATTTCCTTATTTTATCAGAACCAAAGCACCATTTTTGATTATAGATTGAAGTTTTTAATATTTCCATATAAAAATTATTTTCTTATTATGTGAACCTACGATTTGTCGGCGAGTTGCAACTTTTTCAATATTTTACCGGAGATCGGTTTTCGCGTAATCGGTGAATTGGGTTAGAGCGAATTGATCCTGAATCGATTTATGAAAATTATTTGAATATAGTTAACATAATACGTTGTTTTTATTTTTTTTATTTTAGAACTTTCAGCATGTAATCATTATAGTTTGAAAAATTACGGTATACAAATATAGAGTAGAAATATATAGTAATAACATAATACAATTAAATATTAAAATTTAAAACACAACATAATAATGACGAACGGTTATAATATTAACAAGTTAGATAAACATAAGCAATAATATTATTACTTATTATAGTAATTAAATAATATATATAAAGTATAGATATGAAGAAAAATTAACGTGTTTTATGATTCAGCGAAGGCATAAGATTATAAGGTGGTTATGAAGATTAGTCATTATTACCTACTATTATATTGTATCACTTTGTAAGCAGTCACGTCTGCGACCGTGGTTATGTTGTTAAATTGATTTATATATTTTTAACTTTTTAAGGTTATATTCTTTTTATGCGGTGTACGACAGCAACATATTTTTTTTTACATTCAAATATACAGTCTACTCATGAAAACCACATTTTTTATTCACACCACACAACCAAAATTTACATAACATAAGGTAATTTTGGTAAGCAATGTGTTTAAGAGAGTTGATGAAATCGAAGTTAATGGAGTAACTATGGTATTTAGTTGTGTAAAAAATTGAGATAAAATATTTGGAATAGGTTCCATATATTTTTATCTTGGAAAAAATGTTTGTAGCAAAATAAGCACAGAATAGACTTAATCTATTCTGTGAAATAAGTACTTAACGGTCGACAATTTACTGTCATCGGATATCGGAATAATAAACTTTATCCACTATTTAGCATCTAACTTGTACATTTATTATTGTTGATGTTCTCAAAAATGTTCAACTTTCTTTTTTGAAATTTGTAAAAGCATGCATATTATTTAAAATTTAAAATTTAATTTTGCTATTTTAGACAATAATGCCTAAGGTAAATTATTTATTGATTTATACCTATATAACATTTATATATTAATGGAGATAATCGTTTAAAGTTTATTTTACTTCTGGGATGAATCACTTGAGAGGACGTCACGCCCGTATTTGTTGTCTCAGTCTTACAAATGCGTAATATATCAAATTTACGCTCAGCAGTTCACGTTTTACTCTGTTAGCTAAAAATTTAGAGTGAATAGACCTATTAAGAACCTTGGTGGTAAGAACATTATCTGTGTTTTGTTGGGAGTATTTTTACGATAATTAAGTTTTTATGTGAGTTATGCGCGTGTAATAAATTATAAAATAAAAATACTCATAACTCCCTTAAAAACTGAATTATCGTAAAAATACTTCCAAAAAAACACAGATAATATTCTTACCATCAAGTTTCTTAATAGGTCTATTCGATGTAATTTTTAAGCCAACGGAGTAAAACGTGAACTGCTGAGCGTAAATTTGATATGTTACGCGGTTTGTACTTTGTAAGACCGAGACAACAAATACGAGTGTGGCAACCTAAGAACACGTACAAGGTACAACGCATCTAAAATGTAATACAATTTCTAAAAAACTATAAAATTAAACCAATATCATTGAGTAAACGAACCATAAAATAAGTAAGATTTATATCGCAATCACTGGCTGATCAGGTTTCGGCTGAGAGAGGTAGGTTGCGCGCCGGTCGTCGAAAATAATATTATAATAACGCATTTTAATATTATGACCAGTTGAGCGGGAATTTCGTTGTTCTGGTTGGGTTTTCGATTTCGACGAGTGTGGACATCAATGTTATTGACATCAATAATATAGAAAAATATGGTGTTCGATTGGGTTCTGCTTGTTATTGCACGGCTTTGATTTCCAAGTACCAGGGCCTCAGTGTACGAGTGTCGGCGTCGAGCCATGTCCGATCGGATACCGTTTGCGGGGGAAACGCGATCGGCAAAAACCACGCACAACAGGATACCATGATGACGGTATACGCGTTACGGTATACGACGCACTAGACTACTAATTTTTGTTTTACCTATTTAATGTTTTTTATTTTTGTACCACGTGTTGTGCGTGTTTGGTTATCCGATTTTATATACTATTCGAGGCATTGTGGTATTATCAGTATTCCGAAATCACCTTTTTGTTATTTGTGGGCCGTTATTAACAATGGTATTCTATTAAAATCATTGATTGTTGAAGATGTTGATTGTTCTGCTTATATTTTTTTTTATCATCAGTGCACTATACTTTGTATTCTATCTCTGATTCACATGTAACATAGCAAATTTCGGTTCAGAATAAGCGACGAATAGTACATTAGTACGGACTACGGACAGCTGATAAGGAAACAATTTTATAATCTAATATAATAACTAATAAATTATTAAATTATAATACGAAATAATTTTGTCAATAAGGACTTTGTAGTATAATCTATGATTTAAACAAAATTGGTAGGATAAAAATATAAAATTTAGACTTTGTTCAGAAATCGGAAAAATTTCTTAAAACCCTCATTAAACAGTAATCGTGATTTCATTTATCATGCAGTGTAGTATGCCCGTATACGGTCGACATTTTATTGGTTTTTATGGGTTTTATGATTTATACATTAAAGTGTTAATACAATCTGATTTCTATGGATAAATATTAATTAACGGTAACGTACATTGAGTGTAATCAGTAAATTTACGAGTAATATTATTATTTTGTCCGTAAATTATTTTATTACTTCGTCGATGAATACGGGCTGCAAGTACCGGATCTCACTATGCAGTATGCGTTTTGTCGGTTGCCGATCGGCAAATGACCGCGACATCTATAATTAACATATAAACCGCATTATCGGGACCAGACTGGACAGATTCTCAGAACGTCCGAACTGTCCGAATTCGGTCTGAAATCAACCGCGCGCTGTTGCGGGTTGGTAGCGACGATGCGTTTCCGTCGTACACAACAGTTACAGTACATTTGTCTACACGGAGCGTTTTTCGGTTACCGTTATTTTTTGAATGGGCAGTTTTTAAAAAAATTTAAATACTTATATTATATTTAAAAAATATTTTTCAAACACGTATTCAACTGAAAAATTAATAACAGAGGTCCAAAACTATTCGTGTATTTGGGATATGGCCTCTATAAGGCTCCAAAGAGTACATGAATAAGGACCTAAAAATAATGTTGAACATGATACAGCACGTCTCAGTTTAGTCAGTTTAGATGATATGGACGATGATACCTCCGAGACACCGGTTAACGTTTCATCTACTCGTATTAATCCAAATTAAACAAAAAAAAAATCCAATTACTCCATTTCAAAGTAATTTACTCGAACATTAAAAAAAATTCCAACAGCTCCTTTAAATATTAATGATTATGCAATTAACCAAAATTCATCTTCTAACTTACAATATGATTCCAGTTCTTATTTAAATGCTCAACCATACACATATTCATATCCAACTTATATACACAACCTAATTTATTATCATCATCTTTTTATTCAGACTACACCGTTTAACCACACTCCCGCCTTCGTTATCGTCACAATCATCACCATCAAACCAGACACAATAATTTTGATTCCTAATTTTTATAAATAATAATTATTAGTTATGAAATACGACCAGGTAGGTTATAAATTATAATATATATAGGCATGATATTATTATGTATGGTTTTTATTTTTCTTACTATATTATTTTATTATTAATTATTAATTATTAATTATTTGCACATTGAAATAAGTTATGAAGTAATGTTTTCTTTTAATATATTTTAAATAAATTTAAATATTTTGTGCTTTGAACAAAAAGAGGAAATGTTCGCAATTTTGTAATGATTTTTAAAATAAATAATTTATTGTTATTTAAGATAATTGTTTTGATATGTAAGTACCTAGTAAATATATATATATATATATATTGGTTTTACAACTAAGTTCACTGATAAATATATTACTTTGCAAGTAACAAAATTATTTTGTAAGATGATAAAGTGCGTACCTATGTCCAAACAAAAAATTGTTGGTTCTATCAGACTGATTGATTTACTTAATTAAAAATGTATTATAGAACAATTTCGATTTTGCTCTTTGGAAATTTGTTATTTAAAGTTGTACTGTTAAAAAAAAAAAAAAAATGGTTTTTTCAAAATACTTATTTTTTAGTAAATAAAATGATACGAATATACATTTTGAGTCTTTGAGAGAGGTTTTTGGAACACAACAAATTGAATCTATAGTTTGTATTTTGTATTGTAAAAAATAGAAATTCCCTATAGTTACTTATTATAGCGCATCTAATACTAAATAAATAATATCATGTACTACCTATGTCAAGTATTTATGTCATCACATATTATTATACCTGTTAAATATATAGTGATGTATAGATCTCGTAGATACAAATATAAAAATTAAATAAAAATTAAAAATGTTACCTCAGTCACCGTCAACCTTTCTTTCGGACTTATAGGATTTCGAAGGTGCGTAACAGATATAAGTTAACTGACTGAATCGCCGAACAACATGTTGGCTAGTTTGATTTTCTTGATTATGTAACTTATACCTAACTTATAATATTAGATATATTTCGTTGAAATCAATTACTATTACCTATACTAATTTAAATTAAATTTCAAAATTAACAAAATAACAACGATTGCTGTGCTTTTTAATCCCGTTTGTAGGTACTCGGCAGCCGATAAAACGCATAGTCTGAACGGTCGTGCCGATTGCGGTTCGGTTGTGATAGTTTTTTCGGTCGCCGACAAAACGCTAGTCTGATCGGGCACACTTAGTTTAATATGTAGTATCAATTTGTATCATTGATGAATCAATGGTAGTATGTACCCAACCATATAATTTCTGTAAAACGTTTCATTCGTAATTCGTGTGCCGTAGTAAATTGTTTGTATTATATACTTATAGGTAGATAGAATGAAATAAACAAATTTTGTTTTTTACCAGTATTTGTGTAACATTATTTTTATAGATGATAGGACTATGGGAGCTAATTTATCAACGAAAATCTTAATTTCTTCTCCTGATGAATATTTGTATTGGCTATTCATTTATTTCATTGAATAATTATTAGGGGTTCTATAAATCAAAATACCAATATGTATGTTTCTAAAATTTGAAATTTACAATTATAATATTTTAAGCTCAGACTTTTTTTTTTATTAGTTTTTAGTACATTTACAGCTCAACAATTAACTTATTTATACAGATCGGCTCATACTTTTAAAAATGAATACATGCTCATGTACCTAATATTAATGTTTTCAATATATTACATAATTGTTTGTATTATATTCTATTGTTTATCATATAGTTTAACAAAAACGGAAAATATTAATAATATGAAACCTTACAGTATTAGATTTGAATAATGTCCAACAGACAAAAAGCCAGTCGATGAAACAATATAAAACGATCCGGACTACCCGCATGTGTTGTTAAATAAATGTTCGTAGTAGCCTCGTAGGTATAAATGAAAAAAAAAAATACATTTTTGATTCATAAAACATGATATACTTTTTACCATTCCATAATACTTTTTTAAATGATAGGAGCATAATCTACATAAAAGTATGTAACATAAATTCAGGTCTATAATTATTTAAAACACTTACAATGAACGCACAGACGCGTATAATATTATTACAGCGAAGGTTTAGGTTTACGCCATTACGACGACGCGTCGCGACGGCTGCGAGTAGTGAGTACTATCTGTCTGCGGCGCCGCGCCGCGGCGGACGTAACCGATCGTAATGATAATAATACCGAACAGCTGACGCGCGACCGCGACCACGGCGATAAAACGTACTAACCTACGTATGCGGTCCTGGTACCGCGGGACGCTGAACGGGCCGCTTTCATTGTTCTCGGACGTCCACCCACGCGTTGGCCGCCGACACAAATTCGTCGTATTGTCAATACGCTAATACCCGACGGTTGGCCGGATGGTGTCCTGGTACGGCGGCCGACCGGCGTCAGCACAATTCGCGTGGCGCACGCGCCACGGGCCGGCCAGAGCGATGTCGCAGCACTCGGCCACATACTGTCCTGTTACGTCGGAAACGCGAACGCGCTTTGTTCGCGGCCGGAAAAAACCGCACGGCCTGCGTCGACGATAACCGGTGCCGGTCACCGTCATGCGGCCCTGTTCAATGGAAATCGTAAACGCAACCGCTCTCACCGGCTTCGATGGTGTCACAACAGATTACTAGCGCGTTCTGTGGTTGGCAGTGATCCGACGACGCACGCGCTATGATTGTTAGCAATATAGTTTATACCAAATACGTAATAATAATAATAATAATATGTTTTTTATATGTTTTTTATATGTTTGAGCAATTATCTTATAAATTTAAATATATTTATTATCCTCAGTTTTCTGTATAAAATCTAGGTCAATTTAGAAATGGGCCTAAAAAACTAAAACTCGGTGGGCATTGTCTATCCGGCGCTGCAATTTTTGTGCCTGTTGACAAAACGTTGATAAAACATTTTGAAATGCTTTAATTTTCATCTACAATTGTCTTTCTTATACCAAAGTTTATGATACCTATCTAGTAATTACTTGGTCGATACTAAAAAACCTAACTTTTCTTATGATTGGGAAAACGAATATTTGTATTACGCGAAACAGTTCGTGACATAATTGGTTTTGAATTTTAGATTGCTTATCAATTATCATTTACAATTATATATAATCGTTAATAATTACTTATATTACAAAATATAACATAATGGAAATTAACTAATTACAGAATTATAAAATAGTATTAAAACATTTAAAACAAAATATTAGTAAAGAGTTATTTATTTACAATTATTTATAATATACTTAAGAATATTGGACCATCGCCGCTCAGAAATATTTTTTGTATGATTCATGTTACTATACTGTTCTATGTTATGATGTTAAGATCATATCATTGAACTCAAAATGGTAGTATAAAGACAGCGGACAAGATTATTTACCTCCTCCATCAAATTTGGTTTATATTATTTATTATACATTTCGTTTATGTTGTTTATTGAAAATACAGACACATCTATAATTGTTTTATATTTTTTTTTCGAATAACTACGTAAATGTCGTATCTAAACGAAGTATAACATACTATGTACAGTCAAATAGTATACAATACACAGGTGAAACAATCTAAATAATAATATTATAACGTTAATTGCGACATCCTTCGTTAAGTGTGTTAGCTTTAGAAGCAACTTACTATAAACCAACCATAACGTTTACTCAATAGTAAGTAATAATGGTCGTTTCTAAAGTCACATATAATCCTTTTCAATGTTGGTTTCAAACAGTGAACGCCCAGCATTTAATAACGAACGATAAGCACCTATATTGGCGACCAAACGCAGACGACGTTGCCAAGATAGTTTCCTAAACTTCTCCGAAATTACCGCACCAATCTACTGGTATTTATTTTATGGTATCGATTTTATGACAGTAATGATGAATTAAAATAAAATAACGAATATGACAATTTTTGAAGGAATCACGTTATTTATTTATCTGCTATGAATTATTTTGAGATTTTCATGATAAAAGTCATCAACATGAGTCACATCAAGACAAAAGGGCGGGAAAAAAATTAAAAATTTTCAAGTTTTATTTATCAACATACCAATCGACATAAATAAGAGAGATAAAGCCAAGTTGGCACGTCAAAACCCGGTACTTCTACATAATATTATTATAAGTAACATTTTTGTGATATTAAAAACTATTTTTAATCATTTTAGTAGTTCAAACTTAATATTCTATAATTTTTAATTTTTCAATAATGTAGATTAGCGATTATGTTAACTATCTTGAGCAAATTTGGAATCATTTTGGGAATATTTTCACTTCGAAATTAAGGAAAATGTAAATTATATTGTGAAATGGTCATCAAAAAGTGTCAAATCAGTGTACTTAAGTGAAAGAATGTTATAAATTTCAAAATTTTTTGTTTACCAAAGTTCTAGTCTTCATATTTATGAATGGTGAAGCTAGTTTGGCTGGTCAAAATACGTTCCTTCCACATAATATTATAAATAACATATTTCAATATTTGATCCAGAGATTGTAAATTGTAATCAACGTTAAAATATCCCATTTTTTTTTTTAGTATTTCAAATATATTTTTCTAGCATTATAAAATTATCGTTAATTTAAAAACCTAACCTAGCCTAACCGTATAATGGATGCATTTAATTCAATAATAAATTATATTCTACCTCTACTTAAAAGGATTTTAAAAGGAGATGATTTCAACTTTTATTTCTTATACCTATACGTATTACAATAAGTCAACTAATTTTTCTATTAGTAATTTAGTATAGCCGTATAGCCCGTATAGATATTAGTTGTAGTATACAGTAGTAAGTTAAATTAACTAAAAGCTATCCAGCTATCGGCTTATTGCCTGAATAAAATTATGGAAGTACCTAAATGTATGATACATTTGATTTATTCACTGTATACCTTTATATTATTAACTCGCAGTACGCGCACTACCTGCTCGGAAAACAGTGATCACATTTACTTACAATAATATGTATATTGAATAATTCATAAAAAACAAGATTCATTCAAATATGCGTGTGCTTCTAATAGTTCAATACAATCCTAATCAATAATCAAATAAAACAAAAAAATAATAAATAAATAATGTATAATTGTTAAAATAAAAAGTATAAATTTTGGTAATTGTTATATTACATTTCATTATTGAAATTAACAAATCGTAAACACAGACCTCTTTTTGATTTCAAAGTTGTTTTTTAATATATATCTTTGGATTTTGGTCATCAACATAATATAATTTATAATCGATGATATAATAATACAGTATCTATCATCTATGGCAAATGTCAATCATCGTCATTCGGCATTCATTGCCGGAGACGATTCACAATTTTATATCATTATTTTTTTTGATTTCATATTTCACTCTGCTCAAGTTATTTCTATAAAATAATTCGTTATTTTTAGTTCAGAGTGAGATGAAGACAGATGTAGAAAAGAACAGCTAGTTCCTGGATTTATGCGGCGTCTGAACTATGGCTCAGCTTTATTTAACTCGAAGATTCGATTTATGTGTAAGTTTGATTACATATTCTTTTGGGGCTTACATATTTTACTTTTTGTATTAAAATTAATATTTATCGTCCGTTTAATCTGATACCCCGTACCTGGGTAATGTAGACGCGTATTTTATTCCCGAGCGCGCAACGCATGAAACACGCAGGCACAAACACCACAAACGACTACGGCACATCATAATCGTAGAATAATAATATTATATTTTAACAATTAAATAGGTATAAAAATACCTCATTACCATTTTACATCGAGGCATACTACTGTATTACACCCCGTCGTTCTTATATCCTTCATAAATAAAAATGTTTTCATTGTTAAGATATACATTTTTAGTTATATCAATCATAATATTATTTAAACTCCACTCCGCCAATACAAAAGCTCAAAGTCCGGCGTCAATTTCTATCGTTTGGAATGACTTAGATGATTTGAATAACGAATGAATTATGTTTTCCGAATTTTTATTCATCAATAATTTATTTTTATTCTAATTAAAGAAAAAATAATAAAATTTAATTTAATATGTTTATTTAGTTTTAAAAATTATAATGTAATATCTAATATTTAATTCTATAATATATATGTATATGTATAATACATATCTAACTAATTAAATTGTAATTATTATAATTAAAATTGTATTCCTATTAAACTTATTTTAGATCGGCCGGTCCTAAAATTATTCTTTTCCAGAAATTATAAACTTCACTGTATTTTTATACCAATATATTTCTTCTTATTTCAATCAATTATTTATCTTTTTAATAAACTTGCGCGCACTTTTTAATGATATTTGTTTTACAAAATCTTATATTTATTCCCAATAACTTATTTATAAGTTTATAACATAAAGTCTTACCTCTTGCCTTATTTTTTAACGACAAATTCCCAGTTATTTTTTTCTCGATTATTTTATTCATCAAATAAGGTCTGACTTCTTGCAGCCTCTTAAAATCAATCATCAATTCTCACATACGGTCTTACCTCTTGCCTTTAAAATGAATTACCAATTATTCATATACATACATATATATATATATATATATATATATATATATTCTTTAATATCTCTAAATTCACAAATTAATACTCATCAATACTCGATTAAATCAATTCTCTACTTAAAAAATTATGCTCAATTATATAATTTGTTTCTCAAAAAAAATGTCTTATTCTCTATCTTTTTTTATTAAATTAATAAAATTATTTCACTTTAGTTATATTTATTTTTAAATATTATTTCTGCCTGTCTGTTTTATTATTTATTTATTTTATTTTTCATAAAATATTTTTATTCTTCCGATTATTTTAATAAATATGGTGTGTACTTTAACCAAAAAAAATGTTATATGAATTAAGACGATGGACTTTAAGTTCCAAAGGAGACATGATACAAAAAAATTTCTTACGTACTATCGATAAAAAAAAATACAACTTAACAATATGCCTAATTGTGCAATTTCTTAACTTAACTTGTCCTCCGCATATCCTGCGCTATCGACTTAGTTGATCACGTAAATTCTTTGTCCCACCAGAGTTGTCAAAAAGTAAAGATTTAAATTTAAATTAACAAAGCAGACATAAACTAAAAATATAGTGCATTCTATATGATTTTATTTTCATAAATTATAATACTTTCAGACTTAAATTCAGTATCTGATGCGTTTTCACGTCAGCTTCGGAATGCATTGCCGTACGTCGCGGATTCTACTATAAAGACTGGAAGTATTTGATGTTGAGGTAATTTTGTTTTCATTCTTTTTTGGGGGCTTTAATTTATTTTTTAGAATTTAAATAAATATTTAATGTCACAAAAAATATGCTATCCAGAAGGTTTCCTTTTAATATTGTTATTAATCAGATGACACATTTCTAACAAATTTTCAATTAATTTTATTGTAACCACTGGTATTCTATACTGGCTATCAATAAAGTCATGATAAAAATTAGGAAATTTATTGCGTTTAATATTTTAACATTTTTTTTTGTAATTTCCTCAGTGGTATTTAAATATTTTCACCGATTATCAGGTACGATGACCTGTAGGCACTATAGACACTAGGAGCGTGGGAGGTTGAGAGTTGAGAGAGAGTGAAAGAAGGTTCGACAGGGACAGAGTGTGAGAAAGGGGGGTGGATAGGGTTAAAGTGAGAGAGTAGAGGTAAAGGGCGAGAGCAGGGTTAGATATAGTTAAGGAGAGAGAGAGGATGAGGTAGAGAGCGTGAGAGAGAGATCAGAGGTGGGTTTGAAGGAATGTGAGAGGGTGAGAGGAATACGTTGGGTTAGTTGGGATAAAGGGAATAGGTAGGTAGGATAGTTATGTTAACGATGTTGAATATGTAGGAAAGGATCTTGAATTGCAAAGGTCAGTCGACCCTTTGGCTGAAACTACGAATAGTCATAGGTTTACAACCTTGGACTTATGGGATAGAATAAAAAGAGAATGTTGGTTGTCAAGAGGATGCGCCAGTGCATTTTTATCTCGAGAGATGATAAATGCTCTGACATCCTCTTAAGTGTTATCAAGTTGAAAAAGCTCTTGATTGTTGATTGTTTAAAAAAAAAGTATGATTTTGGCCATAGCATATTTTGTTCAAACATCAGATCAATCAAATGCATATTTTGTTTAAATATTTAAAATAATAAATTCGAAAGTAGGTATGATTGGATGTAAAAGTAATTATAGTAATAGCTGTAGAGCGAAGACTTTTATGTACTAAAAATTCTTCAAATATATTGTGTAGTTGAAAATGTCTTAAAAAATTAAATTTCCTTATTACAACTAAAAATTAATTTATTCAATTTTTTTTACACTTATCATATGTGGTATTTTATATGATATATGTGTATATTTAAAAAAAACAGCCAGTACAAATTTAATTCTTCATTCATTTAATATATTTTAAAATATTCATGAAAATATTTACCTGAATGGTTAATTTTCAATAATCTATCAAAGTATGCACTAAAAACATTTAGAATTTGATCACATGCGTTTTAAAAAGTGTTGTGTACTAACTAAGCGTACAATAAAGTTTATATAAAAAAAAAAAATATGAAAAACACATCAAAAGTCTTTGCTCTAGTAAAACGTCAAGATACAGGTTATTACACGAGGACCCATTGCGATATCTCCTGTAATAATGAACATATCAAAATTCTGGTTTTAAACTAAGACTCACAAAGAAAAGAATTACGATTATTTCATATTTTAATTTATTTAATGTTTTGTTAAAAAAGTAAAATAATATATTTGTTTTATATATATTAATTTTCAAAAAACTTGAAGATAGCCATTTTGAAGAGTTTATTTTCATTAATTTCCTGGTTTTTAAAATTTTTTTTTTAGTTTAAGGGAAATTGTGAATTTTTTAACACCGTAGTGTTATTAAACATGTGATCCGTTGCCTGCAAACTCCTACAGTCGTGAACGCTTTCAGTTTGCCTAGCTATATAATCATATTTTATTTCTTCAAACATAAACAAAATAATAAAAATTAGAAAAATAATGAAAAATGAAATTTTGAATTTTATCTAAAGTATAGGCAAGTATACAGGGCGATTTTTTTATCATGAACCACTCATTATTTCAAAAAGTATCAATGTTTTTTAAAATATTTTTTTACAAAGTTTCATATTGTTAAAAAAACAACGTTTTTATGAAAAAATTATATTTTTTAATATTTTTTATCCTTATAATTTTTTAAGTTTTTTACTTTTTTGAATGGCAACCTAGAGTTTTAATTTCATATTCCAAAGCAGAATATTTTTCTAAGTATTTTGATACGTAAAAATCGAATTTTGGACGAATAGTTCATGAGTTATAAGTATTTAAAGTTTAGACAAGCGGAGTAGTGGACAAACATTTTGCGGGGTAACCCCGTACCACTCCACTCCGCCAATCTAAACTTTAAATACTTATAACTCATGAACTATTCGTCCAAAATTCGATTTTTACGTATCAAAATACTTAGAAAAATATTCTGCTTTGGAATATGAAATTAAAACTCTAGGTTGCCATTCAAAAAAGTAAAAAACTTAAAAAATTATAAGGATAAAAAATATTAAAAAATATAATTTTTTCATAAAAACGTTGTTTTTTTAACAATATGAAACTTTGTAAAAAAATATTTTAAAAAACATTGATACTTTTTGAAATAATGAGTGGTTCATGATAAAAAAATCACCCTGTATATGGCAAATACTAAATAGTGAACATAAAAATTATGTGAAATAAAGATTTGTAAAGTATTTTGCTCTAATAAAAGAAAAACAACTTTTTAATGTGGTTAAGATTTATAGGAATGCCATAACGAATTAAAAAGCAACTTCTATTACTAGTTTCATAAAATTAATTCAAATATCTAATAGGTACTGAAAAGAAATAAGATCTGGTGATAGGTAATTTTTTTGTGAAATACAGTCATTTTTAAACATCTAATTTTAGCCGAGTATCAAAAATTATAACTACTAGTTTTAGTCGTTTACTTTTTTGACTAATCTAATTGATTTTAAAATTTAGACATTAAAAAAAAATTTAGTTTTCTCGTAGGTATTTTTACCTATTCAATATTTTATCTGACATACATATTGTAATTATTATCTATATAAACAAAAAAACTTTCTTGAACTTGATGAAAAATAGACGTACAAATACAATTTGTCACATAATATAATATATTATGTAATGGTTTATATATGTTTGAAAAGTAAATTTAGGGCTTGGTGTGGCACGGTGGTTGGCCGAAGTCACATATTACTTGTTCTGAAGTCAACGCATCGACCGGCGCGGCGTTGCTAGCTCCCGGATGGGCGACCATCTGGGTTCTTAGTGACGAATCCTCGTCCTATGTCCATGTGTTTCAAACCAAACAATAAAAAAGGGCTATGAAGTTGATGCGTTAGAAAAAAAAATTAACTCTAGTCTGGTATAAGCACACAATAGCCGATACTTGTGTATAAGAATACTAAAAATAACATTTCTATTTAGAATAAAATAGACTGGTACACAAAAGCGTATTTTGGGGCCTGGTGTGGCGCGATGGTTTGCCGTGGTCAAGCATCGCCTGGCGTCTCTAGCTCCTGGATGGGTGACCACCTGGGTTCTTAGAGACGAATCCTTTCCTCACATACACTAGTGTTTCTAAACAAATCGTTACTACCTACAAAAAACCAATGGCCATAGTTAACGATGCTAATGTAAAAAAAAAAGTGTATTATGAAATAATAAAAATTATATAAACCTAATTGTACATTGTTTAAGTCTATACAAGATAATATTGTTCAAAGTACAATTTTTCATTAATAATAATTACCAATAAGTATGTAGTTTGAGATATTTTAGATTATTAAATTTTCGTCTGCACACTTTATCTCTATCACATAAAAAATACAGAAACTGCAACTTAAATATTACCTATCACAAAGCAAGATATTATGTCAAAATATTAAATAATAATATTTTTCTATTGAAAAAATTATGTAAAAAATATATTTTAGATGATTTTACTTAAACAATATTCAACATAATAATAATTCAACTTCTGCTGTCGAGGTAATATTTCAGGTACCATATAAAACAAAATAATATAATCATGAATTGATGACACATGACGTTTCTAGGGTAGGAAAAAATAATAAATATAACTTTAGTGTTGGACTGTTGGAAAGGGCAGAACTTAGATAATAACCAATATATATACTTATATTTAAAAGTTAATTTGCTTTAAAGAGGATGACGGCCTTGTGAAAGTATTTACTTATTCTTAGAAGTGCAAAACATGAAAAAATATGTACAGCAGTTATCAATAGGATCATCAGTTTTTAATAATAATAATGATAGGTAAATTCTAAATTTCAATATTGGACTTGTAAGTTGGAGACAATACATACAAATAAATCTTTGATACTTATTAGTTATTACTTCTACAATATACGTCCAATCATACTTCAAATACAAAAAAAAATCTAGAAAGGCGAAAAATATATCAAAAGGCCCAATATCTTAATAAAAAGAGGTATTCCTAAGAGGTCAACAATCAAATAATCAACTTGATAAGCAAACACTTACATAAATCGGAAACCAACTATAATGATCTTTTTATTCAAAGTGTCCTACTTAACCATCCGTTTGTCATGCGTTATCCACTTACCCAAATACTATTTATTTTTAAAAGATGATTCAGATTGATACTTATTAAACCCAGTGGCGTAGTCAGCCTTCCCAGAGGAATATTGGGTGTATAGTACTGTATACACTTTTCTCCTCACTAAATCCTAACCCTGGCTACGGCACTGCCTTCCCCGCGTGACAAGAAGATGGTTAAGTATAAGTCATAAAAAGGTTAGGTTAGGTACCTACATAGACTATGGTAAGTGGAAGCACAGGTGATGATAGATAAATATCATCACTGGTCGTAACCTTTGCAATGATCTCTTCCTACAAACTATCAAGGTATTCGATATCGAAAACATAACAAAAACAAGAAAATATTTAAAAATTCCTGAGGAAATGAAAATTATTATTTTTACTAAAATTTAAATTAATTTATAATTAAAAATGTATAATTATTTAATAGCGTTTTTGTTTTTAATTAAATTGCAAAATATCGTAATTTTTAACATGGTTTTGAAACCAAATAAGTGGTATACTAGTCATTCCTACAACCAATCAATGTCAATCATTATAAAAATGAGTCCTCTGATCATTTCAAATTCATTAACATTAATGAATGTGTACACAAGAAGATTCTATATGCAAATTAAAATTGACTACAGTACAGTGTAAAGGCTACAACTAATGTATAATTTTTCCAAAATTGTATTTCGTTTCTCGAAACACATTAACTGCGGACGCCTAAGCCTATTCCAATTTATTTTAAAATTTATTTCACCCAACTTTTGATTCTTGTGTACACATTTTAAAATCACGTCCCCTCTAAATTATTATTCTAACCTGAACTGTAGAATTTCATACTGAAGTCTTCAGTGTATTTTCTAAGTTTACAAATTTTTCAAATTTTTTTTTTATTGCAATTTAAAGTGCATATGCCTGCGGGCGCCAAACCCCACTTTCAAATTTTATTTTAAATTTATCTTAACATACTCGATTCTTATGAACACATATTTCAAACTTTAAGAATCAGGTTCAGTCCTAATAATTCTTAAATCTTGAACTGTTGTATCACCCTTGAAGTCTTCAATATGTATTACATATGTAAATTTTTTTTTTTACTTCTCAAAACTCATTTGCCTGCGGGCGCCCAACTCCCCTTTCCAAATTTTTTTTTTAAATGTATTTTACCATATTTGATTCTTGTGTACACATTTTTAAACTTAAATGTAAACGTCCCCTCTAAATTATTATTCTAACCTGAACTGTAGAATTTCATAATGAAGTCTTCAGTGTATTTTCATAGTTTACAATTTTTTCAAATTTTTTTTTTATTGCAATTTAAAGCGCATTTGCCTGCGGGCGCCAAACCCCCCTTTCAAATTTTATTTTTTAAATGTATTTTACCATATTTGATTCTTGTGTACACATTTTTAAACTTAATAATTTTATCAAATTCTTTTTTATTGCATTTCGGAATGGATTTTCCTGCAGGCGCCCAACCCCCTTTCCAATTTTTTTTTTAAATTTATTTTACCATATTTGATTCTTGTATACACATTTTTAAACTTAATAATTTTATCAAATTCTTTTTTATTGCATTTCGGAATGGATTTTCCTGCAGGCGCCCAACCCCCTTTCCAATTTTTTTTTTAAATTTATTTTAGAATAGTTGATTCCTGTAAACGCATATTTCAAACTTTAAGAATCAAGTTCAGTTCTAATAAAGTTTCAGTTCTAATAATTATTAAATCTTGAAATGTTGTATCCCCTTTGAAGTCTTCAATGTGTTTTACATATCTAAATTTTTTTTTTACTTCTGAAAACTCATTTGCCTGCGGGCGCCCAACTACTCTTTCCAATTTTTTTTTAAATTTATTTTACCATATTTGATTCTTGTGTACACATTTTTAAACTTAAATGTAAACGTCCCCTCTAAATTATTATTCTAACCTGAACAGTAGAATTTCTCACCGAAGTATTCAGTGTATTTTCTAAGTTCAAAATTATTTCAAATTTTTCAATTTTTTTTGTTATTTTATTTCGAAACGGATTTGCCTGCGGGCGCCCAACTCCCCTTTCCAATTTTTTTTAAAATTTATTTTACCATATTTGATTCTTGTGTACACATTTTTAAACTTAAATGTAAACGTCCCCTCTAAATTATTATTCTAACCTGATCTGTAGAATTTCATACTGAAGTCTTCAGTGTATTTTCTATGTTACAATTTTTTCAAATTTTTTTTATATTGTAATTTAAAGCGCATTTGCCTGCGGGCGCCAAACCCCCCTTTCAAATTTTTGTTTTTAATTTATTTTACAATAGTTGATTCCTGTAAACGCATATTTCAAACTTTAGGAATCAGGTTCAGTTCTAATAATTATTAAATCTTGAAATGTTGTACCACCCTTGAAGTCTTCAATGTGTATTACATATGTAAATTTCTTTTTACTTCTCAAAACTCATTTGCCTGCTGGCGCCCAACCCCCCTTTCCAATTTTTTTTTAAAATTTAATTTACAATAATTTATTCTTGTGTACACATTTTTAAACTTTTATGTATATGTCCCCTCTAAATTATTATTCTAACCTGAACTGTAGAAATTCATACTGAAGTCTTCAGTGTATTTTCTAAGTTCAAAATTTTTTCAATTTTTTTTGTTATTGCATTTTGAAACGGATTTGCCTGCGGGCGCCCAACTCCCCTTTCCAAATTTTTTTTTTAAATGTATTTTACCATATTTGATTCTTGTGTATACATTTTTAAACTTAAATGTAAACGTCCCCTCTAAATTATTATTCTAACCTGAACTGTAGAATTTCATACTGAAGTCTTCAGTGTATTTTCATAGTTTACAATTTTTTCAAATTTATTTTTTATTGCATTTCGAAATGGATTTTCCTGCGGGTGTCCAACCCCACTTTCCAATTTTTTTAAAAATTTATTTTACAATAGTTGATTCCTGTAAACGCATATTTCAAACTTTAAGAATCAGGTTCATTTCTAATTAAGTTTCAGTTCTAATAATTATTAAATCTTGAAAAGTTGTATCCCCTTTGATGTCTTTAATGTGTATTACATATGTAAATTTTTTTTTTACTTCTTAAGACTCATTTGCCTGCTGGCACCCAACCCCCCTTTCCATTTTTTTTTTAAATTTATTAAAATTAAATTCTAAGCATTTTTACTGCCCCAAAACGTGATGACAGACACAAAAAAAACACACACATCTTTGTGAAATCAATACATTTATACATTCCTTGCCCTGCTTAGAATCTAAAATAGAACGTTAGGGACCTAATAATAAATAATAACAATAAAAATATTCATATTATTATCAGCTTATCAAAATTATATTGAGGGATGTACAGTTCTATACCAGTATACCACAGACCACAGTTATTCTATGGTTTTACATTTTTATTTTTACCGATAGTGAATTTTGGCTCTCGATATTTCTTTAATTTTGTTTATACCAAAACTCACTAAACTATTAATGACTTTTTACTCTTTATATTTACGTCTTTATCCGTTAACGAAAATAAGAAACTGTAAGTTTTAAGCAGGTTAGAGTAGAAAATTCACTTAAGACTCATCTTGCAAAACGTTAGAATACCATGTTTTACACTAGATAGCGCCATTATCTCAAAATGGTTAAATTTGCCGTTTCCGAGTTTTGGCAAGAAGCCTATGATATATAATACGTATAATACGTATCGTATAAATCTCTTATTGGCTGTTCTGTTTGATAGTAAAAAAACTGCAAAAATATAAATTTCAGTAAATGTAATATGTTGTTGTTAATGAGCTCTAAATTAGGACAGTGATTTATCATTCCATTAGAATTGGTAATAAATCATAAACTTCTACGCATAGGTTAGTTCCCAAAACCAAATTTTAGTATCCATCTGTGTATTTAGTTTTTTTCATTTAAATCAAATTAAATATTTTATATTTTGAATATTTTAGAATTCCCCCCCCCCCCGACTTATGATACTACGGGTGAACATTAAAACTAATAGTTAAGAGGTTAAGATTACAATAACCATTTGTTTGTTGGAACATTTTTCACTGAAGTCTGGAATCTGAAAAATAAAATAAAATATCCTCAGTTCGTAAGCATACCTACACGCTATTGTACATGAAATGTGCATTTGGTTTTATAATTACCATCAACATTAGTCCAGCAGTTGCTATGAGCTATTGTCTATTGAAGAATTGAACAATATACCAATGAGATAACTGAACTACAACTAGTATTAACCGATAATGGGGCAATCTTTGCAGCGTCAGAGAAATTGGAAGAGTTTTGTAATAGGTAAAATTTAAACATGGATTCATAATATATTAAAAGCAATACGCGATATCCGTGAGAGGCATGAAGAAATTTTGCAGACGGGACGTGTTTATTCATTTGATCAACTTGGTATTATACCGGAAGGAATAGGTGATGAATGGATCGAATATAACATTATACGTCTTCCGGGTACGGCGACTGCTATTGAAATTAGAATATGAATCGACTACTGAACAAAGTAAGATTGTTATAACTCCACACAAAGTTTATTCTAATAAAAGTCCCATCTTTAAATAATATGTGTAATAGTATTACTGTGGACAAAACTAGTTGGTAAATAAAAATGTTGACTTTGCAATAAGTAATGCTGTGCATTTTCTTATTGTGCTAACTGTATAATTTAAAGTGATAAATCTTTTTCTTTTAAATTCATTAAAAATGTATTAGTCTTTTAAAATTCAGAAGATAATAATTTAAATTCATACATTTTTATAAATATAATTAAGAAACTGTATTTATTTATTTGGTACCTAACCCAAATCAGTCAAATTATGTGTTTTGATTTAATACATTTAATACTTATTGAAGTTTTTATACAACACTTCACAAAATGTGAACCATAAAGCTAAATGAATATCTCAATCAAACATTTAATAGCTAAGCAGATAAATAAAAAAACAGTTTTAACATTATTAATTATGTTGCACCACATTATATTTTACACTTCACCCATACTTTCTATTGTTATTTTCGATAGTTTTCATGTCTCGATGATTATCCGTATCTTTACCTATTCACAGGGGCATAATATATCTATGACATTGACCAAATTTCTGGGCATAGGATCTTATTGAAAAGAAACCTATCAATAGACATAGTAGTTTTGGCGAGAGTGATAAAAATGAACCACGATATCAATAAAAACTGACATTTGGACTATTTGGAGATATTTATCATTACGACTATTATAGACATTGTTTACGAGTTCAAATCACGCGTTAGGTACTTCTGTGTCTTAATAAAAGGAACGTTTATGAATTCTACGCATGATCGATCAGATTTTATAGATTGCCAGTAACATTTAATCATCAATAGAGTGGAATAATATTGTAAATATAGGTATAAACGTTTTTTTTTTATAAAAACAATAATTTCTTTGTACAAATATTTTTTCCAAACAAATTCTAGTTGTTGAGTAAGATTGATATATTATTCGTTCAAACAATAATCTTTTACCGTTATGGCAATTGCCGTATTCTTTATTTATTATTACACTATAATACTAGGTACCTATTTATAATATTCATTAATACTAGATAACCGGCATTTTTCAAATTAATGCCATCTAGCGATCATAATATCAAATATGTAAATAGGCAATCCTTAAAAGTATGTATTATAAAATATTAATTATCTTGAGAATTTATATATGTATACATTTATGTCAGCAAGATAACTAATATTCAGTATCAAACATATTAATATTATCATATCGGAATTTAAAATCAGTTAGGTAGTAAACATTGCCCTAATTGTATTATTGTATATGACAATCAACTTCATATTTGAGTGTACATTAGTCAATAATATACAATTTCGAATATTTAGTGTAATATATGTAGATGTTTGTATACTCAATTTTAATAAGAATCTAAGACAATAAAAAATGAAACCTACTTAGTTTTATATTTTTATTGACTTAATTATATTAAATTCATATTTCCGATACCTAGATTCCTTAAATAACCTAACCTAACCTAAATATCTATAAAAATTTAAAAAAGTTAATTATAAAATGATAGGATATATGATTATATATGATTATTACATATACATATGAAAATAGATATGATTAGAAATTCAATGCTGTAAATCATATAAAAATACGTACTAACCTGTATTAAAATCGATGAAATAATTATAGTTCTCAAAATTGAAAATTGTTTAAGTTACTTTATTCTGCAAGTGATCATGATTACATACAATTAATATTATATAGTATAGTGTAGTAATATTAAACATTATAGCATATTATATTGTACATTCTATAACTTTTTAGTAATATCAATATTATTACCCAATATAATAATATATTCTACTACCTATAGAAAATAATTTATATAATGTATATAATACGTCTGGTTAACTCTTGTTAACATTTTTAATTTATTAGAAGTTAAATAGAGTATTAATAATATTGTTTTTTCGGTTCACAATTCAATATAATCATCTGATATTTAATACTAAATAAAAACAATTCTTGTGGACAAAACTAACAAGACGTCCACTCCATATTATGTTTTTTTAAGACACGAACATACGATGTTACTCGCTTTAAACAAACTAAAACTTATAATAACTAGTTATAGGTTTTACAATAAAATTATAAGTTGGTAGGTATACATTTATAAACATAAATATAATAATTTAATTAATTTAATATTTTGAAATATTGCATGGCAACAGTTTAATTTTAGTTTTTAACGAAATTTCCAACTAAGATTTGGTTTTTTTAATTATTGAAAACCTAAGTTAGATTTTTTAATTGAGTAAAAAATCATCCAAACCATGAATATTTTAAATAGGAATTGATTAAAAGCTTTATATCATTTCACATTTCATAAACTAGGAAATTTAACCGACTCACCATAATATAAATATATTATATTGTATAAAGTAAATAAAAGTGCAACTGAAAATCGATCAGTATTTTATATTTTACGTGAAAGCCATAATATCGGTGAACTTATACTCCTTGGAAGCAATCTACAAAACTATTTGATGCAAGTGAGCCACGTGTGCAAGTAAATCGTGACAGTAAGTACTTATATTATTATTATCTACTATCAGCAGTTCTCGTGCGAGCATAGACAATGTGACAATATAACACACTAAAATATAAAAATGAACAGTGTAGTAATATGAAGTTAACATAATGTTTTAACCGTTCTGGTTATAGGAGTATATATATTATTATTATTATATAAAATATGTGAATAATTATTGAGTTTGATTTTGATTTTTATCAACAGATTCAGAAGGAAATCTTAGAACTTACACTATTTACTATAATACTATAGTACAGTATACAGTACATAACACTACAGTTTTTCAATGTAGGTATAGTGTACATGACTGTTAGTAGGTACGTATATATTATTCGTCTCAAATGTAAATAATGTTCAATTAAATTAGATATTATATCAATGGTGTACCTACACACGTTTATATTATACTACCAGCCCGTAAGCACATTTCAGAAAATAACATATAATTATAATATAAACTAAATAACGTGTATTATATATTGGAAAAAAGAATCGAAAACTGTCAAATTCTATCCTGGATTTTTAACCTAACCTTACGAAAAGTAAAATTTATTTATTTATTTTAGTTATCACGTGCGCCTGCCAAAGGTGTTAAAAATTACCACTGTACGTGCTGACTTACCGAATATAATATTGTGGATGAACGAATATTCTCAAAATATTCTAGATTTTCAAAGGGAATTTATCAATACAATAAATGAAAATTAGTGAATCAAAAAAAAATTTTTTATTTACATACTATGGTCACAATTACGTAACTATAATTTAGAACATTTTTGATTTTTTTTATCTCCATTGTGTATAGAGTAAAAAAATATTTTGTTTTATGATGTATTACCTAATTACCAGGTGGTAACCAGTGTCGTCAAAATGTATTAACTTACATTTATAATTATTATTAGTGGTGTGATATTCTATTGTGATAAACATTGTAAGACTTCAAACTTATAACATAATGTAAGTTATATAACTTATTGCTATATTATGAGCACAATAAATTAATAACATAAAAAATAATTGTTATTTCTTGGACCATCTGTTATTTTTAACATATAACAAAAAATTCTAGGTTATTTAATAATGCCTAAGTTTTTTTTTTTTTTTAAGTTAATACTTATATATAATACCAAATTTCCATTGACGTTCTACACGTTTACTAGTGAAGTTGCAAAGTGGTGATTAAAAGGAGGCTGCCATTGAGTTTTATAGAAATTGGAACTAAGGTAGCCGGTAGGTACGTGGACAATGTAAATTATATATATATAGATTGAAGGTGGTGATTAATTTTGTCAGTATTAAAGATGAATGTAGGAAAATTAATGAAATATAAGATAGTTTCATTTTGAAATTGATAATATGGTGATAGCTGGCAAAAACAAGTCAAAAAAATATGTATTGTAGCCGAAGATTCTTTTATTTTTATTTTCCATCCAGATATCATAAGTCACATGATGACCTTTTTAATTAAAACCAATCTTATAAATAGTTTGTAGTAGAATTATTTTCATCGTCTCTTATATTATTTACCTATATCAAATACTTTAGTAGAAAACTTATACTAGCCATTGTAAATAATAGCAGATACACATGTAGGTACATAGATAATATAGGTATGTAATCATTATTCATTACAAAATATAATAGGTAAAAAATACTGTTCTTGGCATTGGTAGGTTTATACATTTATTGTCACCAAGTAATTTTTGTTTTTCATATAATTATTAAATAATGTGTGATTATGAATTTTAAGGATATTTTCTTTTAATCGAACGATACACTAATACTGTTTTACTATCAATTTCTGTGTTATCATATTATTTATTTGATTATACACTATTAGATTTTGTAGTGGAACAGGTAATAGGTGCCTGCAATAACTAGTCAAAATGAATTATTTAAGTGTCAATAACTGAATACGAAAATTTCTATAATAATGTTTATATATCAGATAACATTATGGATAAGGCTTGTTAGAGCACATTTATAAAATGAAAATCAAACTTTTGTTGAACATGAAAACATAGTTTAAATAATTTTGTATCATATATTTTGGAAGTTTTGGAATGTAAGATAAATTACAACTATAATTTAGAACCTACACAAAAACTATTAATTATAACTATATTCACAATAAACAAACCATCATAATCAATTGTGTACATCACTTATTTCGTTATAATATAGATTAAAGAACCTATAGTAATTAATTTTCAAGCTTTTAAACCATTTTTTTGTTGTTGTTGTAAATGGCTAAAAAATATAGAGATAATGATAACGATGTTTCCTGACTACCGTCCAGATATAGTTTATCCGATGGATGGGTTTGTTGGTAGGTGAAGTGAATATTGAAAAAAAAATGTGTCTCTGGCAATATTCTTTTTCACTACTGCCATTCAAAATCTATTTTTAAGCAATATTATAGGTATTTTCTAATCTTCTAAGAACTATATCACTGTATTGTGTATTTGTGCAAGATTAAGTACGATATTTCAGATATTTGTAACTATAAAAATAAAAAATAATCGAAATCAATGTCATCCGTATAAAACACACATATTGTTGAACAAAATACTACGTCTTTAAGTACAAGACCAAATTATTAGTAGATCACAATTTATTAGAAAAAAACATCAACCTATAAATAATGAACAGAAATGCATTTAAATAAATACCCAACATTTCTTTAAAATGAAATCGAATAACTCTCTATAAGCTATATCCCCACTGGGATTTCTACTCAAGTGGTACTATATACACATTGTTCACGTGAGTAAGACAAAATACATGTACATATATACCTTACAACATGGCACATGCGTTCGCTGTTTTAAACTTTTATCGGTGATAATTTCTAAAATAACATAATAAAACGTATTCAATACATCTAATTGGCTTAAATTTCTAAATATTTTGTATTTTCTAACCAATTCAATTTAGTTAAACGCTCAAACGCATTAAAAATAAAAATATATCATCGTCCTTTATGTAAATTAATAATTAAAATAAATAATTTTTTTCGATTTTTATAGAGTAGAATTAATCATTACGCTATTGGTGTAGATAATTTTTATGTGTATAGCTAACTACTGTTTTTTTTGAACATTATTTGTAATATGATATTATAAAACTACATATTGTATCGTTTAATAAAATATACTCCACTCAGTTTTATCAAAATATTTTATTTTACGACTTTATGTTATCAAAACAATAATAATAAAATATTTTAGAAAAATTAATATCAACATACAATATTTGTTTAACGTTTAGTTTTTATATAGTTTTTAAATAGTTTAATATAATTGGAACACAACTATATCAATATAATTATTTTCACCGTTGCATTTTACAAAGTTTAAATAAAATAAAATATTGAAAAATCAATTTTGTTTACTAAATCCGTTATATTTATATATAATAGTATAAACACACACAAAAAAAAATGTACTTTTCTAATGGTTTGTAAACTCTCTAGTCTATAATATATTATATAGGCAACACATTGTACAAATTTCGTATAGTATACTATAAATACAATGCATGCTTTTACTGAATCTTCAGCTGATTGTAAACCGTTTATTCGGGCTAAACAGACATATATTTGTAAAAGCATCAAACCAATCCATCTAACAATGCGATAAGAAAACTGTAAACATATTTGAACTCTTTTCTATGTCTTTTTGAAAACGACATACCTGTATTTACAAATCTGGATTTATTTCTGTCAATATTACAAAAATTATTTATACAAATTTTATGTAAACATAAATTATTTATACAAATTTTATGTAAACACTCGTAATTCGTGCAAATAAAATATGTCAAAGATATCAAGTCAGCCAAGGAATGAAAAATCAATTAATTAATAGTTGCGTGTCCCAATTTACATCACAAATAATTTTTATCGTAATTGTAATAAGATAATTAATTGACTAGAAAGTCAATACATTTATGGTAGGTACATTATTTAGGTATATCTTTTTTTAAATAAATTAATATTAAAGCGTATTATTAATAATCATAATATATTGTAAACATGACTATACTTATAATCTGTAATGGCTGTCTGTATGATCATCACTCACATTATGGAAACCTAGAGAACGCTCAACTAATTCTGAATTTATATTAACAAATCTTAATATGATTAAAAACTGTGTTTTTTGAGTTGTATCAGTAGTGTCATCTATAGGAACAGAATAAAACATGCACTGTCTGATTTCTTGTATGATATGACTTTTTTCAGAAAGACATGTAATTAAGTCATTTTGAATATATGCATTGTTTTTGATAAACCAGAACACATATTTTGAATACATTTAATATGGTTTTTTATTTCTAATGAACACCTTGTATAAACCAAAGCTTAAGTTACTAAAAACAGCAAGGTTAGTCTAAATTTACATATGGAATACACATTGAAGACTTGGGGATACAACAGTTCAAGTTATAATAATTATTAGAGCTGAACTTGATTATTAAAGTTTGAAATATGTGTAAATAAGAATCGAGTATGTTAAAATAAATATAAAATAAAATTTGAAATGGACTTTGGCGCTCGCAGGCAAATACGTTTTAAATTGCAATAAAAAAAAAATATGAAAAAAATGTATACATAAAAAATACACTGAAGACTTAAGTATGAAATTCTACAGTTCAGGTTGGAATAATATGTGTATTCACGTTAAAGACATCAATAGGGATACAACAGTTCAAGATTTAATAATTATTAGAACTAAACTTGATTATTAAATTTTGAAATATGTGTAGATAAGAATCATGTATGTTAAAATAAATGTAAAAAAAAAATTGAAAGGGGGATTGGGCGCACGAAGGCAAATCCGTTTTGAAATGTAATAAAAAAAAAAAATTGAAAAAAATGAAAAAATTGTAATCTTAGAAAATACACAGAAGACTTCAGTATGAACTTCTACAGTATAGGTTAGAATAATAATTTAGAGGGCACATTTACCTTAAAGTTTAAAAATGTGTACTCAAGAATCAACTATTGTAAAATATATTTTTAAAAAAAAATTGGAAAGGGAAGTTGAGTACCCGCAGGCAAATCCGTTTCCAAAGGCAATAAAAAAAAAATTGAAAAAATTGAAAAAATTGAACAAATTCTAATCTTAGAAAATACACTGAAGACTTCAGTATGAATTTCTACAGTTCAGGTTAGAATACTAATTTAGAGGGGACGTTTACATTTAACTTTAAAAATGTGTACACAAGAATCAACTATGGTAAAATAAATTTAAAAAAAAATTGGAATGGGGGATTGGGCGCCCGCAGGCAAATGAGTTTTGAGAAGTAAAAAGAAATTCACATATATAACACACATTGAAAACTTCAATGGGGATACAACAGTTCAAGTTTTAATAATTATTAGGACTGAACCTGATTCTTAAAGTTTGAAATATGTGTTCATAAGAATCGAGTATGTTAAAATAAATTGAAAATAAAATTTGAAAGTGGGGTTTTGCGCCCTCAGGCATATGCACTTTAAATTGCAATAAAAAAAAATTTAAAAATATGTAAACTTAGAAAATACACTGTAGACTTCAGTATGAAATTCTACAGTTCAGGTTAGAATAATAATTAAGCGGGGACGTTTAGATAAAAGTTCAAAAATGTGTACAAAAGAATCAATTATTGTAAAATAAATTTTTAAAAAAAATTGAAAAGGGGAGTTGGGTGCCCGCAGGCAAATCCGTTTCGAAATGCAATAAAAAAAAAAATTGAAAAAATAGTAAACTTAGAAAATACACTGAAGAGTTCAGTATGAATTTCTACAGTTCAGGTTAGAATAATAATTTAGAGGTGATGTTTACATAAAAGTTTAAAAATGTGTATACAAAAATCAACTATGGTAAAATAAATTTAAAAAAAATTGGAGTGGGGGGTTGGGCGCCAGCAGGCAAATGAGTTTTGAGAAGTAAAAAGAAATTTACATATGTAATACACATTGAAGACTTCAAGGGTGATACAACATTTCAAGATTTAATAATTATTAGAACATTTAGAACTGAACCTGATTCCTAAAGATTGAAGTATGCATTTACAGGAATCAACTATTGTAAAATAAATTTAAAAAAAAAATATGAAATAATTGTAAACTTAGAAAATACACTGAAGACTTCAGTATGAAATTCTACAGTACAGGTTAGAATAATAATTTATAGAGGGGACGTTTACATTTAAGTTTAAAAATGAGTACACAACAATCAGTTTTGCAAGAGGAGTCTTAAGTGAATTTTCTACTCTAACCTGCTTAAAACTTACAGTTTCTTAGTTTCGTAAACAGAGAAAGACGTAAATATAAAGAGTAAAAAGTCATTACCTAATGGTTTAGTGAGTTTTGGTATAAACAAAATTAAAGAAATATCGAGAGCCAAAATTCACTATCGGTAAAAATAAAAATGTAAAACCATAGAATAACTGTGGTCTGTGGTATACTGGTATAGAACTGTTAATCCCTCAATAAAATTTTGATAAATTGATAATAATATGAATATTTTTATTATTATTATTTATTATTAGGTACCTACCATTCTATTTTTGATTCTAAGCGAAGCAAGGAATGTATAAATGTATTGATTTCACCATGATGTGTAGTGTTTTTTTTGTGTCTGTCATCAAGTTTTGGGGCAGTAAAAATGCTTCGATTTTCATTTCAATAAATTTAAAAAAAAATATTGGAAAGGGGGGTTGGGCGCCTGCAGGCAAATGAGTCTTAAGAAGTAAAAAAAATTTACATATTTAATACACATTGAAGACTTCAAGGGTGATACAACATTTCAAGATTTAATAATTATTAGAACTGATCCTAATTCCTAAAGTTTGAAATATGTGTTCATAAGAATCGAGTAGGTCAAAATAAATGGAAAATAAAATTTGAAAGGGGGGTTTGGCGCCCGCAGGCAAATGCGCTTTAAATTGCAATAAAAAAAAAATTTGAAAAAATTGTAAACTAAGAAAATACACTGAAGACTTCAGTATGAAATTCAACAGTTTAGGTTACAATAATATGTGTATTCACGTTGAAGACTTCAAGGGTGATACAACATTTCAAGATTTAATAATTATTAGAACTGAAACTTTATTAGAACTGAACTTGATTCTTAAAGTTTGAAATATGCGTTTACAGGAATCAAATAATCTAAAATAAATTTTAAAAAAAAATTGGAAAGGGGGTTGGGCGCCTGAAGGAAAATCCATTCCGAAATGCAATAAAAAAGAATTTGATAAAATTATTAAGTTTAAAAATGTGTACACAAGAATCAAATATGGTAAAATACATTTAAAAAGTAAAATTTGAAAGGGGGGTTTGGCGCCCGCAGGCAAATGCGATTTAAATTGCAATAAAAAAAAAATTTGAAAAAATTTTAAACTAAGAAAATACACTGAAGACTTCAGTATGAATTTCAACAGTTCAGGTTAGAATAATATGTGTATTCACGTTGAAGACTTCAAGGGTGATACAACATTTCAAGATTTAATAATTATTAGAACTGATCCTAATTCCTAAAGTTTGAAATATGCGTTAACAGGAATCAACTATTGTAAAATAAATTTAAAAAAAAAAATTTGAAAGGGGGGTTTGGCGCCCGCAGGCAAATGCGCTTTAAATTACAATAAAAAAAAAATTTGAAAAAATTGTAAACTTAGAAAATACACTGAAGACTTCAGTATGAAATTCTACAGTTCAGGTTAGAATAATAATTTAGAGGGGACTTTTACATTTAAGTTTAAAAATGTGTACACAAGAATCAAATATGGTAAAATACATTTTAAAAAAAAATTTGGAAAGGGGAGTTGGGCGCCCGCAGGCAAATCCGTTTCAAAATGCAATAACAAAAAAAATTGAAAAAATTGTAATCTTGGAAAATACACTGAAGACTTCAGTATGAATTTCCATAGTTCAGGTTAGAATACTAATTTATAGGGGACTTTTACATTTAAGTTTAAAAATGTGGTCACAAGAATCAACGATTGAAAGATAAATTTAAAAAAAAAATTGGAAAGGGGGGTTGGGCGCCAGCAGGCAAATGAGTTTTGAGAAGTAAAAAGAAATTTACATATGTAATACATATTGAAGACTTCAAGGGTGATACAATAGTTCAAGATTTAATAATTATTAGGACTGAACCTGATTCATAAAGTTTGATATATGTGTTCATAAGAATCGAGTAGGTCAAAATAAATGGAAAATAAAATTTGAAAGGGGGGTTTGGCGCCCGCAGGCAAATGCGCTCTAAATTGCAATAAAAAAAAAATTTGAAAAATGTGTAAACTAAGAAAATACACTGAAGACTTCAGTATGAAATTCAACAGTTCAGGTTAGAATAATACGTGTATTCACGTTGAAGACTTCAAGGGTGATACAACATTTCAAGATTTAATAATTATTAGAACTGATCCTAATTCCTAAAGTTTGAAATATGCGTTAACAGGAATCAACTATTGTAAAATAAATTTAAAAAAAAAAAATTTGAAAGGGGGGTTTGGCGCCCGCAGGCAAATGCGCTCTAAATTGCAATAAAAAAAAAATTTGAAAAATGTGTAAACTAAGAAAATACACTGAAGACTTCAGTATGAAATTCAACAGTTCAGGTTAGAATAATATGTGTATTCACGTTGAAGACTTCAATGGTGATACAACATTTCAAGATTTAATAATTATTAGAACTGATCCTAATTCCTAAAGTTTGAAATATGCGTTAACAGGAATCAACTATTGTAAAATAAATTTAAAAAAAAAAAATTTGAAAGGGGGGTTTGGCGCCCGCAGGCAAATGCGCTTTAAATTGCAATAAAAAAAAAATTTGAAAAATGTGTAAACTAAGAAAATACACTGAAGACTTCAGTATGAAATTCAACAGTTCAGGTTAGAATAATATGTGTATTCACGTTGAAGACTTCAAGGGTGATACAACATTTCAAGATTTAATAATTATTAGAACTGATCCTAATTCCTAAAGTTTGAAATATGCGTTAACAGGAATCAACTATTGTAAAATAAATTTTAAAAAAAAATTTGAAAGGGGGGTTGGGCGCCAGCAGGCAAATGAGTTTTGAGAAGTAAAAAAAAAAAATTGTAATCTTAGAAAATACACTGAAGACTTCAGTATGAAATTCTACAGTACAGGTTAGAATAATAATTTATAGAGGGGACGTTTACATTTAAGTTTAAAAATGAGTACACAACAATCAGTTTTGCAAGAGGAGTCTTAAGTGAATTTTCTACTCTAACCTGCTTAAAACTTACAGTTTCTTAGTTTCGTAAACAGAGAAAGACGTAAATATAAAGAGTAAAAAGTCATTACCTAATGGTTTAGTGAGTTTTGGTATAAACAAAATTAAAGAAATATCGAGAGCCAAAATTCACTATCGGTAAAAATAAAAATGTAAAACCATAGAATAACTGTGGTCTGTGGTATACTGGTATAGAACTGTTAATCCCTCAATAAAATTTTGATAAATTGATAATAATATGAATATTTTTATTATTATTATTTATTATTAGGTACCTACCATTCTATTTTTGATTCTAAGCGAAGCAAGGAATGTATAAATGTATTGATTTCACCATGATGTGTAGTGTTTTTTTTGTGTCTGTCATCAAGTTTTGGGGCAGTAAAAATGCTTCGATTTTCATTTCAATAAATTTAAAAAAAAATATTGGAAAGGGGGGTTGGGCGCCTGCAGGCAAATGAGTCTTAAGAAGTAAAAAAAATTTACATATTTAATACACATTGAAGACTTCAAGGGTGATACAACATTTCAAGATTTAATAATTATTAGAACTGATCCTAATTCCTAAAGTTTGAAATATGTGTTCATAAGAATCGAGTAGGTCAAAATAAATGGAAAATAAAATTTGAAAGGGGGGTTTGGCGCCCGCAGGCAAATGCGCTTTAAATTGCAATAAAAAAAAAATTTGAAAAAATTGTAAACTAAGAAAATACACTGAAGACTTCAGTATGAAATTCAACAGTTTAGGTTACAATAATATGTGTATTCACGTTGAAGACTTCAAGGGTGATACAACATTTCAAGATTTAATAATTATTAGAACTGAAACTTTATTAGAACTGAACTTGATTCTTAAAGTTTGAAATATGCGTTTACAGGAATCAAATAATCTAAAATAAATTTTAAAAAAAAATTGGAAAGGGGGTTGGGCGCCTGAAGGAAAATCCATTCCGAAATGCAATAAAAAAGAATTTGATAAAATTATTAAGTTTAAAAATGTGTACACAAGAATCAAATATGGTAAAATACATTTAAAAAGTAAAATTTGAAAGGGGGGTTTGGCGCCCGCAGGCAAATGCGATTTAAATTGCAATAAAAAAAAAATTTGAAAAAATTTTAAACTAAGAAAATACACTGAAGACTTCAGTATGAATTTCAACAGTTCAGGTTAGAATAATATGTGTATTCACGTTGAAGACTTCAAGGGTGATACAACATTTCAAGATTTAATAATTATTAGAACTGATCCTAATTCCTAAAGTTTGAAATATGCGTTAACAGGAATCAACTATTGTAAAATAAATTTAAAAAAAAAAATTTGAAAGGGGGGTTTGGCGCCCGCAGGCAAATGCGCTTTAAATTACAATAAAAAAAAAATTTGAAAAAATTGTAAACTTAGAAAATACACTGAAGACTTCAGTATGAAATTCTACAGTTCAGGTTAGAATAATAATTTAGAGGGGACTTTTACATTTAAGTTTAAAAATGTGTACACAAGAATCAAATATGGTAAAATACATTTTAAAAAAAAATTTGGAAAGGGGAGTTGGGCGCCCGCAGGCAAATCCGTTTCAAAATGCAATAACAAAAAAAATTGAAAAAATTGTAATCTTGGAAAATACACTGAAGACTTCAGTATGAATTTCCATAGTTCAGGTTAGAATACTAATTTATAGGGGACTTTTACATTTAAGTTTAAAAATGTGGTCACAAGAATCAACGATTGAAAGATAAATTTAAAAAAAAAATTGGAAAGGGGGGTTGGGCGCCAGCAGGCAAATGAGTTTTGAGAAGTAAAAAGAAATTTACATATGTAATACATATTGAAGACTTCAAGGGTGATACAATAGTTCAAGATTTAATAATTATTAGGACTGAACCTGATTCATAAAGTTTGATATATGTGTTCATAAGAATCGAGTAGGTCAAAATAAATGGAAAATAAAATTTGAAAGGGGGGTTTGGCGCCCGCAGGCAAATGCGCTCTAAATTGCAATAAAAAAAAAATTTGAAAAATGTGTAAACTAAGAAAATACACTGAAGACTTCAGTATGAAATTCAACAGTTCAGGTTAGAATAATACGTGTATTCACGTTGAAGACTTCAAGGGTGATACAACATTTCAAGATTTAATAATTATTAGAACTGATCCTAATTCCTAAAGTTTGAAATATGCGTTAACAGGAATCAACTATTGTAAAATAAATTTAAAAAAAAAAAATTTGAAAGGGGGGTTTGGCGCCCGCAGGCAAATGCGCTCTAAATTGCAATAAAAAAAAAATTTGAAAAATGTGTAAACTAAGAAAATACACTGAAGACTTCAGTATGAAATTCAACAGTTCAGGTTAGAATAATATGTGTATTCACGTTGAAGACTTCAATGGTGATACAACATTTCAAGATTTAATAATTATTAGAACTGATCCTAATTCCTAAAGTTTGAAATATGCGTTAACAGGAATCAACTATTGTAAAATAAATTTAAAAAAAAAAAATTTGAAAGGGGGGTTTGGCGCCCGCAGGCAAATGCGCTTTAAATTGCAATAAAAAAAAAATTTGAAAAATGTGTAAACTAAGAAAATACACTGAAGACTTCAGTATGAAATTCAACAGTTCAGGTTAGAATAATATGTGTATTCACGTTGAAGACTTCAAGGGTGATACAACATTTCAAGATTTAATAATTATTAGAACTGATCCTAATTCCTAAAGTTTGAAATATGCGTTAACAGGAATCAACTATTGTAAAATAAATTTTAAAAAAAAATTTGAAAGGGGGGTTGGGCGCCAGCAGGCAAATGAGTTTTGAGAAGTAAAAAAAAAAAATTGTAATCTTAGAAAATACACTGAAGACTTCAGTATGAAATTCTACAGTACAGGTTAGAATAATAATTTATAGAGGGGACGTTTACATTTAAGTTTAAAAATGAGTACACAACAATCAGTTTTGCAAGAGGAGTCTTAAGTGAATTTTCTACTCTAACCTGCTTAAAACTTACAGTTTCTTAGTTTCGTAAACAGAGAAAGACGTAAATATAAAGAGTAAAAAGTCATTACCTAATGGTTTAGTGAGTTTTGGTATAAACAAAATTAAAGAAATATCGAGAGCCAAAATTCACTATCGGTAAAAATAAAAATGTAAAACCATAGAATAACTGTGGTCTGTGGTATACTGGTATAGAACTGTTAATCCCTCAATAAAATTTTGATAAATTGATAATAATATGAATATTTTTATTATTATTATTTATTATTAGGTACCTACCATTCTATTTTTGATTCTAAGCGAAGCAAGGAATGTATAAATGTATTGATTTCACCATGATGTGTAGTGTTTTTTTTGTGTCTGTCATCAAGTTTTGGGGCAGTAAAAATGCTTCGATTTTCATTTCAATAAATTTAAAAAAAAATATTGGAAAGGGGGGTTGGGCGCCTGCAGGCAAATGAGTCTTAAGAAGTAAAAAAAATTTACATATTTAATACACATTGAAGACTTCAAGGGTGATACAACATTTCAAGATTTAATAATTATTAGAACTGATCCTAATTCCTAAAGTTTGAAATATGTGTTCATAAGAATCGAGTAGGTCAAAATAAATGGAAAATAAAATTTGAAAGGGGGGTTTGGCGCCCGCAGGCAAATGCGCTTTAAATTGCAATAAAAAAAAAATTTGAAAAAATTGTAAACTAAGAAAATACACTGAAGACTTCAGTATGAAATTCAACAGTTTAGGTTACAATAATATGTGTATTCACGTTGAAGACTTCAAGGGTGATACAACATTTCAAGATTTAATAATTATTAGAACTGAAACTTTATTAGAACTGAACTTGATTCTTAAAGTTTGAAATATGCGTTTACAGGAATCAAATAATCTAAAATAAATTTTAAAAAAAAATTGGAAAGGGGGTTGGGCGCCTGAAGGAAAATCCATTCCGAAATGCAATAAAAAAGAATTTGATAAAATTATTAAGTTTAAAAATGTGTACACAAGAATCAAATATGGTAAAATACATTTAAAAAGTAAAATTTGAAAGGGGGGTTTGGCGCCCGCAGGCAAATGCGATTTAAATTGCAATAAAAAAAAAATTTGAAAAAATTTTAAACTAAGAAAATACACTGAAGACTTCAGTATGAATTTCAACAGTTCAGGTTAGAATAATATGTGTATTCACGTTGAAGACTTCAAGGGTGATACAACATTTCAAGATTTAATAATTATTAGAACTGATCCTAATTCCTAAAGTTTGAAATATGCGTTAACAGGAATCAACTATTGTAAAATAAATTTAAAAAAAAAAATTTGAAAGGGGGGTTTGGCGCCCGCAGGCAAATGCGCTTTAAATTACAATAAAAAAAAAATTTGAAAAAATTGTAAACTTAGAAAATACACTGAAGACTTCAGTATGAAATTCTACAGTTCAGGTTAGAATAATAATTTAGAGGGGACTTTTACATTTAAGTTTAAAAATGTGTACACAAGAATCAAATATGGTAAAATACATTTTAAAAAAAAATTTGGAAAGGGGAGTTGGGCGCCCGCAGGCAAATCCGTTTCAAAATGCAATAACAAAAAAAATTGAAAAAATTGTAATCTTGGAAAATACACTGAAGACTTCAGTATGAATTTCCATAGTTCAGGTTAGAATACTAATTTATAGGGGACTTTTACATTTAAGTTTAAAAATGTGGTCACAAGAATCAACGATTGAAAGATAAATTTAAAAAAAAAATTGGAAAGGGGGGTTGGGCGCCAGCAGGCAAATGAGTTTTGAGAAGTAAAAAGAAATTTACATATGTAATACATATTGAAGACTTCAAGGGTGATACAATAGTTCAAGATTTAATAATTATTAGGACTGAACCTGATTCATAAAGTTTGATATATGTGTTCATAAGAATCGAGTAGGTCAAAATAAATGGAAAATAAAATTTGAAAGGGGGGTTTGGCGCCCGCAGGCAAATGCGCTCTAAATTGCAATAAAAAAAAAATTTGAAAAATGTGTAAACTAAGAAAATACACTGAAGACTTCAGTATGAAATTCAACAGTTCAGGTTAGAATAATACGTGTATTCACGTTGAAGACTTCAAGGGTGATACAACATTTCAAGATTTAATAATTATTAGAACTGATCCTAATTCCTAAAGTTTGAAATATGCGTTAACAGGAATCAACTATTGTAAAATAAATTTAAAAAAAAAAAATTTGAAAGGGGGGTTTGGCGCCCGCAGGCAAATGCGCTCTAAATTGCAATAAAAAAAAAATTTGAAAAATGTGTAAACTAAGAAAATACACTGAAGACTTCAGTATGAAATTCAACAGTTCAGGTTAGAATAATATGTGTATTCACGTTGAAGACTTCAATGGTGATACAACATTTCAAGATTTAATAATTATTAGAACTGATCCTAATTCCTAAAGTTTGAAATATGCGTTAACAGGAATCAACTATTGTAAAATAAATTTAAAAAAAAAAAATTTGAAAGGGGGGTTTGGCGCCCGCAGGCAAATGCGCTTTAAATTGCAATAAAAAAAAAATTTGAAAAATGTGTAAACTAAGAAAATACACTGAAGACTTCAGTATGAAATTCAACAGTTCAGGTTAGAATAATATGTGTATTCACGTTGAAGACTTCAAGGGTGATACAACATTTCAAGATTTAATAATTATTAGAACTGATCCTAATTCCTAAAGTTTGAAATATGCGTTAACAGGAATCAACTATTGTAAAATAAATTTTAAAAAAAAATTTGAAAGGGGGGTTGGGCGCCAGCAGGCAAATGAGTTTTGAGAAGTAAAAAAAAAAAATTGTAATCTTAGAAAATACACTGAAGACTTCAGTATGAAATTCTACAGTACAGGTTAGAATAATAATTTATAGAGGGGACGTTTACATTTAAGTTTAAAAATGAGTACACAACAATCAGTTTTGCAAGAGGAGTCTTAAGTGAATTTTCTACTCTAACCTGCTTAAAACTTACAGTTTCTTAGTTTCGTAAACAGAGAAAGACGTAAATATAAAGAGTAAAAAGTCATTACCTAATGGTTTAGTGAGTTTTGGTATAAACAAAATTAAAGAAATATCGAGAGCCAAAATTCACTATCGGTAAAAATAAAAATGTAAAACCATAGAATAACTGTGGTCTGTGGTATACTGGTATAGAACTGTTAATCCCTCAATAAAATTTTGATAAATTGATAATAATATGAATATTTTTATTATTATTATTTATTATTAGGTACCTACCATTCTATTTTTGATTCTAAGCGAAGCAAGGAATGTATAAATGTATTGATTTCACCATGATGTGTAGTGTTTTTTTTGTGTCTGTCATCAAGTTTTGGGGCAGTAAAAATGCTTCGATTTTCATTTCAATAAATTTAAAAAAAAATATTGGAAAGGGGGGTTGGGCGCCTGCAGGCAAATGAGTCTTAAGAAGTAAAAAAAATTTACATATTTAATACACATTGAAGACTTCAAGGGTGATACAACATTTCAAGATTTAATAATTATTAGAACTGATCCTAATTCCTAAAGTTTGAAATATGTGTTCATAAGAATCGAGTAGGTCAAAATAAATGGAAAATAAAATTTGAAAGGGGGGTTTGGCGCCCGCAGGCAAATGCGCTTTAAATTGCAATAAAAAAAAAATTTGAAAAAATTGTAAACTAAGAAAATACACTGAAGACTTCAGTATGAAATTCAACAGTTTAGGTTACAATAATATGTGTATTCACGTTGAAGACTTCAAGGGTGATACAACATTTCAAGATTTAATAATTATTAGAACTGAAACTTTATTAGAACTGAACTTGATTCTTAAAGTTTGAAATATGCGTTTACAGGAATCAAATAATCTAAAATAAATTTTAAAAAAAAATTGGAAAGGGGGTTGGGCGCCTGAAGGAAAATCCATTCCGAAATGCAATAAAAAAGAATTTGATAAAATTATTAAGTTTAAAAATGTGTACACAAGAATCAAATATGGTAAAATACATTTAAAAAGTAAAATTTGAAAGGGGGGTTTGGCGCCCGCAGGCAAATGCGATTTAAATTGCAATAAAAAAAAAATTTGAAAAAATTTTAAACTAAGAAAATACACTGAAGACTTCAGTATGAATTTCAACAGTTCAGGTTAGAATAATATGTGTATTCACGTTGAAGACTTCAAGGGTGATACAACATTTCAAGATTTAATAATTATTAGAACTGATCCTAATTCCTAAAGTTTGAAATATGCGTTAACAGGAATCAACTATTGTAAAATAAATTTAAAAAAAAAAATTTGAAAGGGGGGTTTGGCGCCCGCAGGCAAATGCGCTTTAAATTACAATAAAAAAAAAATTTGAAAAAATTGTAAACTTAGAAAATACACTGAAGACTTCAGTATGAAATTCTACAGTTCAGGTTAGAATAATAATTTAGAGGGGACTTTTACATTTAAGTTTAAAAATGTGTACACAAGAATCAAATATGGTAAAATACATTTTAAAAAAAAATTTGGAAAGGGGAGTTGGGCGCCCGCAGGCAAATCCGTTTCAAAATGCAATAACAAAAAAAATTGAAAAAATTGTAATCTTGGAAAATACACTGAAGACTTCAGTATGAATTTCCATAGTTCAGGTTAGAATACTAATTTATAGGGGACTTTTACATTTAAGTTTAAAAATGTGGTCACAAGAATCAACGATTGAAAGATAAATTTAAAAAAAAAATTGGAAAGGGGGGTTGGGCGCCAGCAGGCAAATGAGTTTTGAGAAGTAAAAAGAAATTTACATATGTAATACATATTGAAGACTTCAAGGGTGATACAATAGTTCAAGATTTAATAATTATTAGGACTGAACCTGATTCATAAAGTTTGATATATGTGTTCATAAGAATCGAGTAGGTCAAAATAAATGGAAAATAAAATTTGAAAGGGGGGTTTGGCGCCCGCAGGCAAATGCGCTCTAAATTGCAATAAAAAAAAAATTTGAAAAATGTGTAAACTAAGAAAATACACTGAAGACTTCAGTATGAAATTCAACAGTTCAGGTTAGAATAATACGTGTATTCACGTTGAAGACTTCAAGGGTGATACAACATTTCAAGATTTAATAATTATTAGAACTGATCCTAATTCCTAAAGTTTGAAATATGCGTTAACAGGAATCAACTATTGTAAAATAAATTTAAAAAAAAAAAATTTGAAAGGGGGGTTTGGCGCCCGCAGGCAAATGCGCTCTAAATTGCAATAAAAAAAAAATTTGAAAAATGTGTAAACTAAGAAAATACACTGAAGACTTCAGTATGAAATTCAACAGTTCAGGTTAGAATAATATGTGTATTCACGTTGAAGACTTCAATGGTGATACAACATTTCAAGATTTAATAATTATTAGAACTGATCCTAATTCCTAAAGTTTGAAATATGCGTTAACAGGAATCAACTATTGTAAAATAAATTTAAAAAAAAAAAATTTGAAAGGGGGGTTTGGCGCCCGCAGGCAAATGCGCTTTAAATTGCAATAAAAAAAAAATTTGAAAAATGTGTAAACTAAGAAAATACACTGAAGACTTCAGTATGAAATTCAACAGTTCAGGTTAGAATAATATGTGTATTCACGTTGAAGACTTCAAGGGTGATACAACATTTCAAGATTTAATAATTATTAGAACTGATCCTAATTCCTAAAGTTTGAAATATGCGTTAACAGGAATCAACTATTGTAAAATAAATTTTAAAAAAAAATTTGAAAGGGGGGTTGGGCGCCAGCAGGCAAATGAGTTTTGAGAAGTAAAAAAAAAAAATTGTAATCTTAGAAAATACACTGAAGACTTCAGTATGAAACTCTACAGTTCAGGTTAGAATAATAATTTAGAGGGGACGTTTACATTTAAGTTTAAAAATGTGTACACAAGAATCAAATATGGTAAAATACATTTAAAAAAAAAATTTGGAAAGGGGAGTTGGGCGCCCGCAGGCAAATCCGTTTCAAAATGCAATAACAAAAAAAATTGTAATCTTAGAAAATACACTGAAGACTTCAGTATGAAACTCTACAGTTCAGGTTAGAATAATAATTTAGAGGGGACGTTTACATTGAAGTTTAAAAATGTGTACACAAGAATCAAATATGGTAAAATAAATTTAAAAAAAAAATTGGAAAGGGGGGTTGGGCGCCAGCAGGCAAATGAGTTTTGAGACGTAAAAAAAAAAATTTACATATGTAATACATATTGAAGACTTCAAGGGTGATACAACAGTTCAAGATTTAAGAATTATTAGGACTGAACCTGATTCTTAAAGTTTGAAATATGTGTTCATAAGAATCGAGTATGTTAAGATAAATTTAAAATAAAATTTGAAAGTGGGGTTTGGCGCCCGCAGGCAAATGCGCTTTAAATTGCAATAAAAAAAAAATTTGAAATAATTTTGAACTTAGAAAATACACTGAAGACTTCAGTATGAAATTCTACAGTTCAGGTTAGAATAATAATTTAGAGGGGACGTGATTTTAAAATGTGTACACAAGAATCAAAAGTTGGGTGAAATAAATTTTAAAATAAATTGGAATAGGCTTAGGCGTCCGCAGTTAATGTGTTTCGAGAAACGAAATACAATTTTGGAAAAATTATACATTAGTTGTAGCCTTTACACTGTACTGTAGTCAATTTTAATTTGCATATAGAATCTTCTTGTGTACACATTCATTAATGTTAATGAATTTGAAATGATCAGAGGACTCATTTTTATAATGATTGACAATGATTGGTTGTAGGAATGACTAGTATACCACTTATTTGGTTTCAAAACCATGTTAAAAATTACGATATTTTGCAATTTAATTAAAAACAAAAACGCTATTAAATAATTATACATTTTTAATTATAAATTAATTTAAATTTTAGTAAAAATAATAATTTTCATTTCCTCAGGAATTTTTAAATATTTTCTTGTTTTTGTTATGTTTTCGATATCGAATACCTTGATAGTTTGTAGGAAGAGATCATTGCAAAGGTTACGACCAGTGATGATATTTATCTATCATCACCTGTGCTTCCACTTACCATAGTCTATGTAGGTACCTAACCTAACCTTTTTATGACTTATACTTAACCATCTTCTTGTCACGCGGGGAAGGCAGTGCCGTAGCCAGGGTTAGGATTTAGTGAGGAGAAAAGTGTATACAGTACTATACACCCAATATTCCTCTGGGAAGGCTGACTACGCCACTGGGTTTAATAAGTATCAATCTGAATCATCTTTTAAAAATAAATAGTATTTGGGTAAGTGGATAACGCATGACAAACGGATGGTTAAGTAGGACACTTTGAATAAAAAGATCATTATAGTTGGTTTCCGATTTATGTAAGTGTTTGCTTATCAAGTTGATTATTTGATTGTTGACCTCTTAGGAATACCTCTTTTTATTAAGATATTGGGCCTTTTGATATATTTTTCGCCTTTCTAGATTTTTTTTTGTATTTGAAGTATGATTGGACGTATATTGTAGAAGTAATAACTAATAAGTATCAAAGATTTATTTGTATGTATTGTCTCCAACTTACAAGTCCAATATTGAAATTTAGAATTTACCTATCATTATTATTATTAAAAACTGATGATCCTATTGATAACTGCTGTACATATTTTTTCATGTTTTGCACTTCTAAGAATAAGTAAATACTTTCACAAGGCCGTCATCCTCTTTAAAGCAAATTAACTTTTAAATATAAGTATATATATTGGTTATTATCTAAGTTCTGCCCTTTCCAACAGTCCAACACTAAAGTTATATTTATTATTTTTTCCTACCCTAGAAACGTCATGTGTCATCAATTCATGATTATATTATTTTGTTTTATATGGTACCTGAAATATTACCTCGACAGCAGAAGTTGAATTATTATTATGTTGAATATTGTTTAAGTAAAATCATCTAAAATATATTTTTTACATAATTTTTTCAATAGAAAAATATTATTATTTAATATTTTGACATAATATCTTGCTTTGTGATAGGTAATATTTAAGTTGCAGTTTCTGTATTTTTTATGTGATAGAGATAAAGTGTGCAGACGAAAATTTAATAATCTAAAATATCTCAAACTACATACTTATTGGTAATTATTATTAATGAAAAATTGTACTTTGAACAATATTATCTTGTATAGACTTAAACAATGTACAATTAGGTTTATATAATTTTTATTATTTCATAATACACTTTTTTTTTTACATTAGCATCGTTAACTATGGCCATTGGTTTTTTGTAGGTAGTAACGATTTGTTTAGAAACACTAGTGTATGTGAGGAAAGGATTCGTCTCTAAGAACCCAGGTGGTCACCCATCCAGGAGCTAGAGACGCCAGGCGATGCTTGACCACGGCAAACCATCGCGCCACACCAGGCCCCAAAATACGCTTTTGTGTACCAGTCTATTTTATTCTAAATAGAAATGTTATTTTTAGTATTCTTATACACAAGTATCGGCTATTGTGTGCTTATACCAGACTAGAGTTAATTTTTTTTTCTAACGCATCAACTTCATAGCCCTTTTTTATTGTTTGGTTTGAAACACATGGACATAGGACGAGGATTCGTCACTAAGAACCCAGATGGTCGCCCATCCGGGAGCTAGCAACGCCGCGCCGGTCGATGCGTTGACTTCAGAACAAGTAATATGTGACTTCGGCCAACCACCGTGCCACACCAAGCCCTAAATTTACTTTTCAAACATATATAAACCATTACATAATATATTATATTATGTGACAAATTGTATTTGTACGTCTATTTTTCATCAAGTTCAAGAAAGTTTTTTTGTTTATATAGATAATAATTACAATATGTATGTCAGATAAAATATTGAATAGGTAAAAATACCTACGAGAAAACTAAATTTTTTTTTAATGTCTAAATTTTAAAATCAATTAGATTAGTCAAAAAAGTAAACGACTAAAACTAGTAGTTATAATTTTTGATACTCGGCTAAAATTAGATGTTTAAAAATGACTGTATTTCACAAAAAAATTACCTATCACCAGATCTTATTTCTTTTCAGTACCTATTAGATATTTGAATTAATTTTATGAAACTAGTAATAGAAGTTGCTTTTTAATTCGTTATGGCATTCCTATAAATCTTAACCACATTAAAAAGTTGTTTTTCTTTTATTAGAGCAAAATACTTTACAAATTATTCATTTCACATAATTTTTATGTTCACTATTTAGTATTTGCCATATATACTTGCCTATACTTTAGATAAAATTCAAAATTTCATTTTTCATTATTTTTCTAATTTTTATTATTTTGTTTATGTTTGAAGAAATAAAATATGATTATATAGCTAGGCAAACTGAAAGGGTTCACGACTGTAGGAGTTTGCAGGCAACGGATCACATGTTTAATAACACTACGGTGTTAAAAAATTCACAATTTCCCTTAAACTAAAAAAAAAATTTTAAAAACCAGGAAATTAATGAAAGCAGAAACCTGTATCTTGACGCTTTATTAGAGCAAAGACTTTTGATGTGTTTTTCATATTTTTTTTTTTATATAAACTTTATTGTACGCTTAGTTAGTACACAACATTTTTTAAAACGCATATGATCAAATTCTAAATGTTTTTAGTGCATACTTTGATAGATTATTGAAAATTAACCATTCAGGTAAATATTTTCATGAATATTTTAAAATATATTAAATGAATGAAGAATTAAATGTGTACTGGCTGTTTTTTTTAAATATACACATATATCATATAAAATACCACATATGATAAGTGTAAAAAAAATTGAATAAATTAATTTTTAGTTGTAATAAGGAAATTTAATTTTTTAAGACATTTTCAACTACACAATATATTTGAAGAATTTTTAGTACATAAAACTCTTTGCTCTACAGCTATTACTATAATTACTTTTACATCCAATCATACCTACTTTCGAATTTATTATTTTAAATATTTAAACAAAATATGCATTTGATTGATCTGATGTTTGAACAAAATATGCTATGGCCAAAATCATACTTTTTTTTTAAACAATCAACAATCAAGAGCTTTTTCAACTTGATAACACTTAAGAGGATGTCAGAGCATTTATCATCTCTCGAGATAAAAATGCACTGGCGCATCCTCTTGACAACCAACATTCTCTTTTTATTCTATCCCATAAGTCCAAGGTTGTAAACCTATGACTATTCGTAGTTTCAGCCAAAGGGTCGACTGACCTTTGCAATTCAAGATCCTTTCCTACATATTCAACATCGTTAACATAACTATCCTACCTACCTATTCCCTTTATCCCAACTAACCCAACGTATTCCTCTCACCCTCTCACATTCCTTCAAACCCACCTCTGATCTCTCTCTCACGCTCTCTACCTCATCCTCTCTCTCTCCTTAACTATATCTAACCCTGCTCTCGCCCTTTACCTCTACTCTCTCACTTTAACCCTATCCACCCCCCTTTCTCACACTCTGTCCCTGTCGAACCTTCTTTCACTCTCTCTCAACTCTCAACCTCCCACGCTCCTAGTGTCTATAGTGCCTACAGGTCATCGTACCTGATAATCGGTGAAAATATTTAAATACCACTGAGGAAATTACAAAAAAAAATGTTAAAATATTAAACGCAATAAATTTCCTAATTTTTATCATGACTTTATTGATAGCCAGTATAGAATACCAGTGGTTACAATAAAATTAATTGAAAATTTGTTAGAAATGTGTCATCTGATTAATAACAATATTAAAAGGAAACCTTCTGGATAGCATATTTTTTGTGACATTAAATATTTATTTAAATTCTAAAAAATAAATTAAAGCCCCCAAAAAAGAATGAAAACAAAATTACCTCAACATCAAATACTTCCAGTCTTTATAGTAGAATCCGCGACGTACGGCAATGCATTCCGAAGCTGACGTGAAAACGCATCAGATACTGAATTTAAGTCTGAAAGTATTATAATTTATGAAAATAAAATCATATAGAATGCACTATATTTTTAGTTTATGTCTGCTTTGTTAATTTAAATTTAAATCTTTACTTTTTGACAACTCTGGTGGGACAAAGAATTTACGTGATCAACTAAGTCGATAGCGCAGGATATGCGGAGGACAAGTTAAGTTAAGAAATTGCACAATTAAGCATATTGTTAAGTTGTATTTTTTTTTATCGATAGTTCGTAAGAAATTTTTTTGTATCATGTCTCCTTTAGAACTTAAAGTCCATCGTCTTAATTCATATAACATTTTTTTTGGTTAAAGTACTCAGCATATTTATTAAAATAATCGGAAGAATAAAAATATTTTATGAAAAATAAAATAAATAAATAATAAAACAGACAGGCAGAAATAATATTTAAAAATAAATATAACTAAAGTGAAATAAATTTATTAATTTAATAAAAAAAGATAGAGAATAAGACATTTTTTTGAGTTGAAAACAAATTATATAATTGAGAATAATTTTTTAAGTAGAGAATTGATTTAATCGAGTATTGATGTGTATTAATTTGTGAATTTAGAGATATTAAAGAATATATTTTTATATGTATGTATATGAATAATTGGTAATTCATTTTAAAGGCAAGAGGTAAGACCGTAGGTGAGAATTGATGATTGATTTTAAGAGGCTGCAAGAAGTCAGACCTTATTTGATGAATAAAATAATCGAGAAAAAAATAACTGGGAATTTGTCGTTAAAAAATAAGGCAAGAGGTAAGACTTTATGTTATAAACTTATAAATAAGTTATTGGGAATAAATATAAGATTTTATAAAACAAATATCATTAAAAAGTGCGCGCAAGTTTATTAAAAAGATAAATAATTGATTGAAATAAGAAGAAATATATTGGTATAAAAAAACAGTGAAGTTTATAATTTCTGGAAAAGAATAATTTTAGGACCGGCCGATCTAAAATAAGTTTATTAGGAATACAATTTTAATTAATAATAATTACAATTTAATTAGTTAGATAGGTATAATATAATAAAATACAATATTAAATATATTCTCATGTAAATGTAAATATGTAAAAGAATATAATAGATAATAATATTTTGTGTGTAGTATAATTTTTTTTTCAAATGTTAGAAGTAATTAACCAATAATAGGAAAAGAATAAATTTATGTTGTAAAGTTGTAGCGTAATATAATATAATAATATTAAAAATAGCGCGTGAACTAGTGTGAGTGCGGTTTACAGTAAAAAACTGGTATCGGTTATCCCTTACATGTAAAATGAATATTGAACGACGCATATGAACGGAATAAATATTAACTAAAAAATAAACGCAACGCGATAGAAATACATTCGAATAGTTTATAGAATTAAATATTAGATATTACATTATAATTTTTAAAACTAAATAAACATATTAAATTAAATTTTATTATTTTTTCTTTAATTAGAATAAAAATAAATTATTGATGAATAAAAATTCGGAAAACATAATTCATTCGTTATTCAAATCATCTAAGTCATTCCAAACGATAGAAATTGACGCCGGACTTTGAGCTTTTGTATTGGCGGAGTGGAGTTTAAATATTATGATTGATATAACTAAAAATGTATATCTTAACAATGAAAACATTTTTATTTATGAAGGATATAAGAACGACGGGGTGTAATACAGTAGTATGCCTCGATGTAAAATGGTAATGAGGTATTTTTATACCTATTTAATTGTTAAAATATAATATTATTATTCTACGATTATGATGTGCCGTAGTCGTTTGTGGTGTTTGTGCCTGCGTGTTTCATGCGTTGCGCGCTCGGGAATAAAATACGCGTCTACATTACCCAGGTACGGGGTATCAGATTAAACGGACGATAAATATTAATTTTAATACAAAAAGTAAAATATGTAAGCCCCAAAAGAATATGTAATCAAACTTACACATAAATCGAATCTTCGAGTTAAATAAAGCTGAGCCATAGTTCAGACGCCGCATAAATCCAGGAACTAGCTGTTCTTTTCTACATCTGTCTTCATCTCACTCTGAACTAAAAATAACGAATTATTTTATAGAAATAACTTGAGCAGAGTGAAATATGAAATCAAAAAAAATAATGATATAAAATTGTGAATCGTCTCCGGCAATGAATGCCGAATGACGATGATTGACATTTGCCATAGATGATAGATACTGTATTATTATATCATCGATTATAAATTATATTATGTTGATGACCAAAATCCAAAGATATATATTAAAAAACAACTTTGAAATCAAAGGTCTGTGTTTACGATTTGTTAATTTCAATAATGAAATGTAATATAACAATTACCAAAATTTATACTTTTTATTTTAACAATTATACATTATTTATTTATTATTTTTTTGTTTTATTTGATTATTGATTAGGATTGTATTGAACTATTAGAAGCACACGCATATTTGAATGAATCTTGTTTTTTATGAATTATTCAATATACATATTATTGTAAGTAAATGTGATCACTGTTTTCCGAGCAGGTAGTGCGCGTGCTGCGAGTTAATAATATAAAGTTATACAGTGAATAAATCAAATGTATCATACATTTAGGTACTTCCATAATTTTATTCAGGCAATAAGCCGATAGCTGGATAGCTTTTAGTTAATTTAACTTACTACTGTATACTACAACTAATATCTATACGGGCTATACGGCTATACTAAATTACTAATAGAAAAATTAGTTGACTTATTGTAATACATATAGGTATAAGAAATAAAAGTTGAAATCATCTCCTTTTAAAATCCTTTTAAGTAGAGGTAGAATATAATTTATTATTGAATTAAATGCATCCATTATACGGTGGGATAGACGGATCGTTCACAACCCCCCTCCTTCTTGAGATCTTCCCTGATCATCTTTTACGTTTCAACCGTGAATACTATCTATACTATATTAGTCTGAGGTTTTCTCTGTTGTCATTGATGATCACACAGATTAACTTGGTATAAAAATCAGTGGATATACACCATACACATATAAAACAATAAAATATATATTATAATATGTCTATGATATACGCGGTAGTTTGGTGGAGCGGTCACATCTACCTTCGTAGCAGTGTAGTAATTTATGATGAAGTGACGACATATTATACGCTTTGGCCAAGTAAAAAAAAAGGCATTACCTATGCTTTTATCGTCAAATATACTATATTATACCTACCACACGGAAAATAAAATCCAACAATTTTATCGATTAATAATGACTACAGTAAAATAATTGTGCCTTTGTAGTATTGTCACATTTTGTTCATTATAGTTATTTGACAGGAGAAAAAAAAATTCAAGTCTGATTTTTAAATTAACGATTATTTTATAATGCTAGAAAAATATATTTGAAATACTAAAAAAAAAAAATGTGATATTTTAACGTTGATTACAATTTACAATCTCTGGATCAAATATTGAAATATTTTATTTATAATATTATGTGGAAGGAACGTATTTTGGCCTGCCAAACTAGCTTCGCCATTCATAAAAATGAAGACTAGAACTTTTGTAAACAAAAAATTTTGAAATTTATAACATTCTTCCACTTAAGTATACTGATCTGACACTTATCTTTTTGATGACCATTTGACAATATAATTTACATTTTCTTTAATTTCGAAGTGTTTGGTGGGGTTTTGGCACCCGCAGGAAAATACGTTTTAAATTGCAATAAAAAAAAAATTTGAAAAAATTGTAAACTTAGAAAATACACTGTCGTCTTCAGTATGAATTTCTACAGTGTAGTAATTTTTTATATCGAATTGTGTTTTTGGGTTTTATTACTAAGTATACATTAATGTTCTATATGTATAAAGAGAAAACATAAACATGGTCGTACGTGCATTTGCTTATCATACATTTTTTAAAAACTTGTTTACAATAATAAATCTAACAGAATCTTTGATCGATTTGATTGCCGTTTTGTGTTTCTTTAAATTATTGATTTATTTGGCGATGAGAGTATTATAGTAAAAAGTAGAATAGATTTGAACAAAATTAATAACTAGAAATAGTATTCACGCCATTAATTTCTATTTACACATTGGAGTGTATATGATTGTAGTAGGCCAGTGACGGGTTGGTAAAAAAAAAAAACCGAATGATGACCACCAGTGCAGCGGGCGAACAACTTAGATACTCGTATAATTTAGTATCTACCGAAATAAATAGACTCTACACTGAAAACGGCGTTAAATGGTTGTTAATATTTATCGTTTTTATTATTATTATTTTTTAAATTTTATTTATCGTGTTACTGCAAGTTCCTTTATCTTAACGGTGTATAAATAAAACACATACCATATATTTCTTCGAAGACGATTCCCCGAGCGACAGAACACGTATTTAACGAATGCGTGTGTACCACACACCTCGTTTTTGAGTTGGGTACTATTGGTTTCAAATTAGCCGCAAGCACAACAGCATATTATAGTCGATTTTATTTTACTGATTTTTTTGTTTATCAATTTACTTTTTCCGAATAAGGTATATTATTTGTGTGCCAATGCGTATCACATAGATCGTTGGATTTTATTAGTTAATCGTATAAATTATTACATGTATATAAATACTACCATGCATTTTTAATACGTGGTTTTGGAGAGCTTCGCGGTTTTTATAAATTATCGAGATAGATGGGAATGCACTTTTAGGAACCTATAAAACTACTAACTTGATTCTACCAAGCTTTCTAAATCGGGTTAAATGCTGAAATGGTTTGTGTCTACTTCGTTGGTATTGACAAATCATAAATATAATATTAAACATTTGTTTACCGTTCATATTTTGTTTCACGATATTGCGATATCAAAACTTTAAACTAATAATGTAGAATTACAAAAAAATTTGTGTTTGTAAAATGTATCTATTGGATTTTTGATATACAAACATAATATTATATATATATATATATATAGTGTAGATTATTATTTATTTATTATAGTTTCGATATTTCATAGACCGATTGCCATTCGAAGAGTATTAGTTCGTCAGAAAATTATCATCACTCGTTAATGCCATAACTGTGAAACTGCACATCGCCAAAGTTTTCATGCCTACGTGCAGATGTTCACAATATCTACTGCAAGATGAAATAGAAATGATATGTATAGCACATTCCCGAGCACATATGTTATTTATGATATTGTTATGATACCTGCTCGGAATAAAATTTTCAAACTACAAAAATACGCGTTGGTGTGTTATAACGACAATAACGAATTATTTAGTTGTCGTAACTCATAAAACAATATTCTTTCAACTCGAAGATTAAACATATTTATCGAATGTCAAAACACGATAATAAGCGGAACTATTAATCACCAAGAAGTAAGATACCTACCTTGTATTATATACTTCCATCTGCTCATTTATGATTTATGCACACACGTCACTCAAAGTTAAGGGGATTGTAAACTGACTGTTTTTAAGGACTTCAATACAGTAGACACTACGTATATAACATTAAACGCAATACGTGTTGTGATGTGAGTGTGCGTGAAGTAAATAATCATTATTCATTAGTAGATGCAATTCAACGCTTATCCGTGTGGTTTTATCACGTACCCTTGGAAGTCACATATTATGTTAATATGTCAGCGATACCCTACCCGCCACAGATTGTATAGGTCCTATCATGCATTCCGTGACGTAACAAATGATTTATTTAATCTGAGGTAAGAGTTCTGAAAACATAACCGGTACTTGTTTTACCGTACTATAGTACCTATTGTAGGTATTTTTGAGGAGTTGGAGCTTCGGTAATCACGAATGATATTATAAAGCTTATATACACATATATATATATATATATGAGCTACCAAATGTAATTTTCTTGAAAACTATTATTTTATTGGTTTAAATATATTAACTATACATATTTATAATTATTTATTCATTCATAGTTTGATTAGATTTTGTTTTATTTGTCTTTACAAGTAAGGAAATTAAATTTGTATTTAAAATCCTATGATGGATTTTTTAGAGTTCGGAATGAAAATAGGTTTTAATAATGGTCTGTTTTTAATCCTAGTATAGGTAACAGATTACTTTATAACATAATATTACATTTATAAGACGATACCTTACATTCTGCAGGACATCATGAGTACGATGAATGAAAATTAAGAAAACAATTTAGAAAGAATTATATTATGATGTTTTTGTTAGGTCTTTGGATAAGTGTGGTTCGAAAATGTTCTTAAATGGTAAATGTGAGCGAGATACAAATGTTTTATTGTTAAATTGTTAAATTGGTCTTTCAGGATCCTCGGAAACACACATTACAATCGTATTTATTTACAATAGCTATTATTATCATAACTAGTTTTATTAAATTGGCGTTTAATTGTTTAAATATAAATTAGATTAATTTATCAAAGGTATTTAGGTATATAATATAGGTATCAACGGTAAATATTACTATTGAATTTGAAGTACAATAAAATCGTTTAATTTACAAGGTATAAGTACAATACAAGACTAATGACTATAGATAGTTAACTTAAGTTAAATTTAACGCATATAATAACTAATAAGCTCTATAAAGATTTAAATAGGAGCGTTCTATTACTTTTCGTAAAAATAAGACAGTATTTTTCAATTTATAGTCTTTACTATTAGAGTTTAACAATGTATATTTGAAAATTTGTACAATATAATTTATTTTAGAATCGCAGTATTTAACAGTGTACCTAATATTAAAATATATACATGGCATTGAAAAAGTTAAATATGATTGTTTAAATTTATAATACAATTGGAAGATATTAACTATTATTTATTTATTATTTTCAAAATTTGTAAAATAATTATTAATAATGAATGATTTTTAGCATGATCCAGAATGATGAATAATGTTTTTTTTTTCTAAAAATTTAGAATTTCTTCTAAAAATAGTTTTAACAGTTTAAATACTTTAAAAAATGTAAATAAAATGTAAATGCTTGGGCAGACACGTGCGCACGATGCTCATCTAAATAGTTTAATGATCATTTACTCGATTAACTTTATTAATTTAATTAACTTTATTAACATGGTTGTTATTTATTACTCAGTATTGGAATGTTATTAAATTTAAAAATTTAAATCATGATAAATGATAATTTACACTGAACAACATTGGACCAAAAAATTTTGGTGCTGAAAAGTTGGTTTTTAACTAGTCTTGTCTACTTTTTATAAGTTTTAATTAAAAATATACTATGAATATATTTTTAATTTAATAGGTTCATTAATATATTTTTATATCCATTTGAAGTATTCCAGTGAATTGAAAAAATTAAAACCTTATATGATAGATACTGAAGAAAGTTGCTTTGAAGGTAAATAAAGCTATTTATAGGTATATAAATTAAATATAAAAAACCTTAATATAGTTTCTTACTAGGGAAATGAAACATTGCTTTATAAGTGGCGTAAACACTGCAGCACAAACGGTCGGCAGCCACCACCAGGGTTGTATTAGCACATACGCACTGTGCCTTGGGCCTATGAATATTTTAAGGCCTACGAAAATATGTGGCTACAATATATTGTGATTTTTTTCAGTACAGTAGGGTCTCGATAATCCGAACGAGATTGGGGAAAGGGGTCGTTCGGATTAGCGATTTGTTCGGATTACCTATGGCTTAAAAAAAAAAAATCAATTTTATTTTTATTTAAAATATGAAATTTTATTTTTATTTGTATTAATCGTGTAAAAACTCGTTATTTCAAAAGACATTGAATACATAAAAATATTAATATTAATTATGAACATTACCATTTAAAATATTGATTTTTTTTTGTACATTGGTTCCCGTTATGAATTGATAGCCTTGTCCCACATAATTGAAAAACTTTACTACCGGAAAATATTATTTATAAATACATACATAATATGTACATATTATGTAGTATGTACATATTATGGCGATAAGATAATTCTCAAGCCCGTTCGGATTACCGCGTCTTTCGGATTAGCCTGTGTTCGGATAATCGAGACCCTACTGTATTATCATTATTTTAAAAAGATTTAAAAATTTAAATAATTTGTACACTTTCTTATCACTACAAGTAACATTTTTTTTTTTATTAGATTTTTTTTAAATAAATCTAGCTAAGCAATAACAATACCCAACAACAACAAGTAATGTATTATGTATATACGAATTGACAGGAATAAATTTGTTATTATTAATATTACTTGTTTATTGAAATTTTACATTCAAAGTTCGTTACCTATCGGCTATTGTAATTTGTAACTATCTGAATAGAAATCAGATTGGATAAACCATAAAAACCGATAAAATGCCGATAGCATACGACTGTTTAGAGTCGTTCATAAAATATTTCCAATTTTCGAACATGGTATAATATATTTTATCCTACCAATTAGATTAAAATTAAAATTATATTATAAAGTCTTTATGGCCAAAATTATTTCGTATTATAATATAATTATTAGATTATAACATTTTATTATCCTTAATCCTTGTCGGTTATCCGTACAACAAACACCGTTTAATATCGTTGATCGTCAATTCAGAATAGTTAACACTTTATACGAAATAATTTCTAAACCTGTGTTTTAAAATTTAAATCCATATTTTACATTAGATATATTAATTAATAACATATTAACATCATATATTATATAAATATTATGGTTAATATTATTGGAAAATTTGATCAATTATTATTATGGAATTTACAATCATTAATTTTGAATTTAAGTTCCTATAGTAATTTTCTTAATACAACTATGAATTAAAAATGAAATACAAATCATAAACCCAAAAAAAGTTTAAATATTTTAAGTAATTTTTCACGTAGGTAACAAAACTATTGTGCATATCTATGGTTCTAGCTGACTTTTAAGTTTTAAATTTGAATTTTTAAAGTTATATCAGTACAATATATATATAACTTATATAAATATTTACGATCCAATGTATACAATAGGACGAACGAAAGTGGTTTTAAAAAAGGAAAAAAGGGCTATGCGCCTAAGGCCGACGATAGTCTTAATCCGGGTCTGGTCACTTCTGTTTTTCGAGCAACGAAAAATATTCGTGGCGACCCAATAGCGAGTGACGTAATATAGTCGGCGGCCGTGGTATACGTCAAACACACATGATGGTAAAATACTCGCGAAAGGTTTGTCGGTCGGTCAGTGTGAGGAAAACGCTGTCTCTGCCGCCCTTTTTCTCAGCATCCCGTTCGATCATATTAATATCGTATCGTCATCCACGAGTGCGTGTCAAAACTGTGATGGTATATATCTGATGTGTAGATCGTACAGATTTGGTTGACTAAGTGCGGTCCAAGGAGTTTCTATGCGTCATGCACAAAAAAATAAAATACGGTGTAGGTACAATGCACGTTTCCGTATAGGTACTGAACATCGGTTTCAAATGGTTTTGAACCGTTACCAATAACCGTGTTTGTACATGTTCGTACCACCCACTACCACCGTACCGGTTTTTGTGTTTTTCATGATTTGTGTTGTGGAGTGACTGAGTGAGTACTCATAGCTTGTTTGGTTTGAATTCGCATAAATCCACTCAAGCGACGGTGCATAGTTTAAAATCGATTTCATAAATCTATGAGCCACATCTAGCTGACTGACACGCTGTAGTCTGGAAATAAAATATAATAAAAAAGTTGAAAGCAAATGATTGAAACTTCTTGTTGACAAATAATAATTTATGTTGTAATATTATTAGCTTTCACATAGATCATTCTTGTAAAGTAAAATCAGTTTAATTAGTTTCGCATATATTATTTCAGTGATGCGATTTTATACCAAATAAAACTTGATAAATATGTCAAATATTGATTATTATTATTTTTTATGGTTTTTGATTGTATACAAATAAATTTTAAAAAAATAAAAAATATCAAGATTTATATCGGTTTAATGTTTTTTTTTTTTATTATTTATAATTTAGGAAGTGTAGAGTTAGCAATATTCCATAGCAAGATAGATCTCATAAAAACTGTGCAATAGGTTTTTACTGTTATCATGTTTGATTTAAGTATAATATTCTCAGTTCCAATTCGCTTTTTTATTGACTATAGTCGTTAGTCACTTAGCCGTCATTAGATAACTTTTCCACTTTACTTTAGGTTGTTAAGGTTGTCTTCAGGTGAAAGTTGTTGATTTCCCAGTCTGAATTTGTAAATCACTTGATTTTTTAATTCAGTTTATCTTCTACCTATCTGCTAATTCAACATCGATTTATGAAGATGTTTATAAATTAAAAAAAATATATAATGCGTGTTTATCAAAACAATAAACATTACATTTTTTTAAATTTTAATTCTCAACCGGTACATAGCCAACATTAATAAATTTACAATTATTTTTTATAAATTATAAGATATCATATGATACGGCCCATGGGGGGGGGGGCATGTCCACTGTGCCCTCACTGGCTAAACTATAACAGTGATACATATATGTTGTAAAAAAATCTATGTAACTATGTAAGTCTTAGTTCATTTTTACATGCCAACCCTTAATGTTTAAAAAACATCATATAGGTAGTCACATTGAAAAAATTGTATATTATATTAAATTTTGTTTATTTTTAATACAATATGACTAATGGATATTAATCACACATATAAATATAATTTAACGATTTTATTTATTTCGCGAAATCGTTTCAGAATGGCAGTGGTCATGAAATGATACTTTCACACTATATTTCACTTATAGTGAAAGTCACATGATTATAAATGTATGCAATTGGCCAATTTTGTATAATGTTTTAAATTATGATAATCTTATATTTTATACTTTGGTTAAAATAGTATAAAAATATCGTAGTCTCGAAATTATAATTTTTTTTTTTTTTTATACTCGCGAGAGTTTGCAAAGGGAGCCGCATCAAAGCATCGGAAACCAACATATAGGTACTTAGGTCTTGTATAATTATTATAAATATTATTTTCAATCTTTATGGGAATGAAAACGACACACCTTACGACGTGACTATTTGAAGTTTTATTTCTGGTACTAAAGTCACTGTTATTATCACCCATATAACATATTGGCCATATTGTATCCGAGTGTTGTTTAAATTTTTTCTTAATAATTTGAGAGCCGTCAAAATATTGTGAACACCCAAAGGAGCCGCGGGATGAAAAAATTTAAAATACCTCTGGCATATAGTATCATTTATAAATCATTGTTAATTAAGTATATTTATAGTACTATGATCATTGTATTATTGATTATAAAGGTAGATTCTGAAAATGATGATGAATGTATTATTTTTACAGTAGTGCGTGTTTTTAAATATTTTTTTTATCTGAAGACACGTTTAACAGTTCAAAAATGCTATAATATTCAACTTTAAAAGTAGTTTTTGATAGACAGGGTTGGGCAGTATCAAAGATACAATTGTATCTTGTATCTTGATACATAATTTTAAAGTATCAAGTATCATGTATCGTGGTAGATTGTGTACTAGTATCATGTGTCTTTTTTTACCAAAAGATACAGGATACGTTTTTGTAGAAATGTGTACTGTATAATAGTACCAACACATTTTGATCTTCGAGTTTTGTATATTTACGAAAAATTATCCAGGTGAAATCGAGTCGAAATTAACGATATCGAAAAAATGTACCACCACAACCTTATAGCTTAAAATATTGTAGCGCTTTTTAATTACACTTTTAATTAGTTCTCTTACAAAAAGCTAGGTTTGATTAATTTTTTTAACTATATCTTGAAATTAATGAAACAATAAATTCTAGCAAAATGTGCAACATTTTTCCATCTAAATTTTAATTTTTCTATAATTTTTAAATATAATATCCAACTGTCTAATCTACAACCAAGAACGCGCCGAACATAAAATATCATTCAACCTCGACTCCATACTCAGACCTATTCATGATAAAAACTAGATATAATTAATGTTTTAAGAAAAACAAAATAGTTCAATCTTATATATATATATAAAAAAAAAAAAATATTTTATCCAAATTAATAACTTTCCATTGTATCAATACATATTATATAATATAATTACCTTATAAATAAGTGTAACTAATGGCTTTTGTTGTCGATGTAAATATGCTCAATAAAAAAAAAAAAGCGGGTAAGTCGTGGATGTCAAATCTTAGAATTAAAAAGAAAAACTTTTATGAATTTCAATCTAAGATAATTTGAAAATTGCCGTAATTTTTACGTATTAAGTCAATATTTGAAATTCAAATGCTAATAAAAAAAAATCGTGCCTATGTATTTTTATAATTTTTTAATCACTATAAGAATAACTTATGAGGAACTTTGTATTAAATTTTCAAGTACTTTGATAGGGCCATAAAAATTTTATCGACACTTCAAAAAAAGTTTTTCGGAAAAATTGAAAATTTCAGTTGTCTATAAATACCTCAAAAAAAGTCAAAATATTTTGAAAATTAAATCATGTAAAGAAAATGCCAATCTAAATAACTGGTATAATTTTTCAAGTATCTATGACTTATACTTTTTGAATAATAACAAATGTTTAAAATCGTTTAAGGATAAATCGTTATCGTTACGCTATTTCGTAAAAATTTAAAATTCAAACGCACTTAAAATTTTTCCTATAATGATGCTTCGAGTTTTCTCTATAGCTACTTGAAGAAAAACTTATGGAAAACTTAGTTTTGTATTTTTAATCATTAGTTATAAACGCAAAAATTTTTTATGATTTTTCAACTTCAAAATTACTTGCAAATTTTCGCGTTTTCGACAGATTTCGTAAAATTTTGAACTGTAAACGCTTATTAAAAAAAATAATGACTTACGAATTTTAATTTTTTTTAGCTACAATAAGAACAACTCATAAGGAACCGTGTATTAAATTTTGAAGTTTTTTTGGTCATTCAAAATTTTTTTACCGACACTTCAAAAAAAAATTCTCAAAAAAATCGAAAAATTCAGTGGTCTATAAATAACTCAAAAAAAGTCGAAAATTTTTAAAAATTAAACTGTATAATATAGATATCACTAACATTAAAATTTGGTGAAAATTTCAAATATTTACAGTGATTAGTTTTTGAATTACAACCATATTAAAATATAGATTTGGTCGAAAACTGGTTTTGCATAAAAATTCCCGTTTTCTGTCATTTTTTTTTGTTTTTCTCGATTTTTTTGAAAACTGTTGGAAAATGTTTACTTTTGACCTCTATAATGCACCAAGGATCTTCAATTTTACATCGGAAACCACCCCCAAAGTTTGAATTCGAAGCATTATTTCGACTAGTTATGCTGTACACAAACACACACAAAAAAAAAAAAACACACATCATTGTAAAATCAATACATTCATCACTTCGTTCAGAATCTAAAAAATTTTCAAATAAAACATATACAATTTGAAGGCTTGATTTCTCATAGGTACCTATGTTTTTTTTTCATGAAAGTTCTAAAAAAGTTTAGTACTAAGTCATATATTCAGCTTTTTTGAGCGATTTAAGTTGATATTTTGTCTACCTTGGATACTGTGCACGTAAAAAAAGGATTTATCATCAAATAGTATTTGTTATTTTGTTGTAAAAATATAAATCGTCAATACTTAAATATTTTACTTCCCACTCAGCTTCCTTGGTTTTTCAATTTTATTTTAATTTTACATTAATATCTGTTATATCTCGTCGATTTTATTAGATATTCAATATTTGTTTTAAAGCATTTACTAATGTATTTGTAAATTGCAATTGTTTTATGCTTTAAACTCATTTTAAAATCAAAATACCTACTTATATGCAACAAAACTAATAAAATGGTTTAATCAGTTAAATCTACTGAAAGTGTAATAAAAAAGAAACTCCTTGCAAATCTTAATTTAATTAAATTTCTTAGAATTTATCAATGTTTAGTGTTTTTTGAGTAACCTACTTAAGTGTTACTAAAATCAGGGCTGTTCCATAATCTCCACATTATGTGGCTTAATTATGTGCGTTATAATAATTAGTTTGTTTTAATTATTATAATTAAATAATAATAACAGTTAAACATTGTGGTGGATTCACTATTATTATGTCTAATAAATTGTATTGATTTAAACAATAAATACTAGAATTATCACTGTGTAATATGATATTATATTACATGGTTCGAAAGTGTGGCACAAAAACCAAAAAATAAAATAAAAATTATAGGAATTATTAGTACCATGATTTAAATCATTAGATTTGGTTTATAACGATGTATTAGGTAGTAAAATAGTAATAACAGCTTTGATATTACGTTATAATAATACGTTAGCTGCTATGTAAGCAGTAATATTTATAAGTGACGGCTTGTGGGTAAAATAACTAACTATATATAACTATAGTGGTATGCATTTAAACAATACCTATGATAATCATATGTTGAAAATAAGAAGTTTTAACTTAAAAATTAAACTGATTGGTAGAATTTAAAATGTAAAACTGAGACAAATCACAGGCGAGAACTTAAAAAATTGTGTTTTATGATTCTTATAAATTATTTAACATCAGTTCAGTTTAAACATTTTTTTACAAGGTTATTCACCAAATACGATCACTCTCTTTTTTTCAATAATGCATTTATTCAAAATCTGATTTTTAGAATTTTTAAATATATTTAATGACCATATTTTCAAATTTTTGTGATTTTTAGTACTACTTAAAAAGTGTCCTGTGAATATTCAACTTTTTCAAATGAGAAACCCCTCCCCCCTTCCAACAGTAAGTTATTAAGTGGTCATTTTTCTGAAAATGTTGATGTATCAATCAGAATCAAAATTCTTACATACGAAGAATTTTTGAGTTATTTAACTTTGTGTCAACAATAATAACACAGGGATTATTGATACATGAGGACTATAAAGATTTGAAAATGTTAATGATTAATACCATTAAAAATTTTAAAAATAGCCAAGTATAATAATTGTTAGGTCCAATATTATATCTATTTTATATTTTTTTAAACCATTGTTTAGGACTTTTATCTTTATCACTAATTGTTGAAACTAATTGTATCCACAAAGTTTGAATAAAAAAAAAAATCTTTATCACAAACTGAAAAACTATCAGTTTAAATTTTGGTTAAGAGGACCCGCATGTGTTGTCTCCGTCGTACAAGTGCGTAGCATAGCAAACTTTACGCTCAGCAGATCACGATTATCTTCGTTAATTTAAAATTTAGAGTGAATTGACTTATTATAAAAATTAAAGGCATGATTATTACCGAGGGCATCTCATAGGCTTTTTATTATATTTTAATTTTAAACTGAGTTATGACTATTTTAAAATTGTAAATTATTTTTATATCTAAAAATACTCATAACTCGGTTTACAATTAAAATATAATAAAAAGCCTATGAGATGCTCTCGGTAATAATCTTGCCTTTAATTTTTATAATAGGTCAATTCACTCTAAATTTTAAATTAACGGAGATAAACGTGATCTGCTGAGCGTAAAATTTGCTATGCTACGCACTTGTACGACGGAGACAACACATGCGGGTGTGGCTTCCTCTTAAGGTACTTACATTAAAATGTACAAACAAATTATCCACTAAGTGGTTTACAGTAAGACAGAGGAGGGCGTTATTTGAAAAACAGAAGTTTGAACCGTCACATTACGCTCCTTAATAAGTTTTAAAAAATTCAAGAATTAAAAAAATTGTACTTTTTATTTTTTGGTAGGTGTATTGAAATTTTCTAAAAATCATAATTTGAATAAATTTTGAAAAAATTATTATTATTGAAGGAAAATACGGGGGTGAGCATATTTGGTGAATTATTCTGTATATTAAAGAACGGTAAATTTATATTTTTAGTCATTTGAGCTCAAACATATTTTATCTGCTTTTTAACGAAATTATCTGCAGTACCTACATAATTATTTTCTTTTAAAACTTTTTGGTATTTTTTTTTTCTGTTTTTGCAGCAATGTTTTACGAATTCCTAAAATCTAAAGGGAATACAAAAAAAGGTTATCGTTTAAAAGCATAATAAATTGCATATCAAACGCAGATTCTACATACCAGCTTTTATTCAATATACATTTTAGAATGACACTTTTTACCAACCAATAAAATTGAGATTTTAAAACGAAAAAAATACATCATTGTAAAACCATTGATTCTTTTTTCCGCTTGAAATTTGAATTGTTAGAACTAAGATTATTGTACTTGATAGTCTCAAATTTATACTTTACTATTATTAATTAGGTACATATATTTAATACTTATGACTTTTTATTAGTATTATATAATTATTAGTTTTACTATGTCGACGTCTGTCATATAACCCATAGGCTACAATTTCGATAGGTTACTTAATATGTTGTTTGGATTTAGGAACGTATTTGTTATTGCAATTATTTTATATTTTTGCATAAATTAATAAATAACCCTAAGATGTGTTGCAATGACTATTATAATTGATTGAATTGATGATGTAATGTACTGCAATTATACATAATTCGTATGAATTTTGTTCAAAACAGTTTTAATATTTTTTCAATAAAAAATAACGTCTTACAATAATTGATAATTTTTGAGTTAGTATTTTCCATAAAATATCTATGTGGTTAGCTCAAGTTTGTTTTTGATGAGGGGGTGGAGTAAGGGTCGATCTCTCTCTTCCCAACCATTTGTAATTTTTATTTATAATAATATGTTGATTACGTTTTGGTGTTATAATACAATGATAAATTAAAATGTTTGATTTTTTCAATTTTTCCAGTTTTTCAGTATAATTATTTTATTTAACTATAACAAAATTATCTTTAATTAATTTAGAAGTAATTTAATACTAATTAACCTTATAGATATTAGAAACATATGATACAATTGTGATTTTTTATACTAATAGATTTTTTACTACTGTATATATACTAATATACTATGTATTGTATAATTTATATTATATTATTATTGTATTTATCGTATTTCTGTATTATTGAATAATTTACCCATTATATTATATAAACTTAATACTATCAGACATTATGTTTGTTAGAGGTATTTTGTAATATTGCACCTATAATAAATAAATTTTAAAATTTTAAAAGTTCGCTTTCACCCAATCAAGGTCCAGATACGATCTTGTAATCTAGATTCAAAACTTGAAAAAAATGTTGTTTAAAAACTTCTGAATAGAAAACAATTTCAAAGTACGTTTATTTTGTTTATAAAAAATGTACGTTTGTTCCATTTGTTGTACAGTAGACGCATTATACCTGATGAAAGTCTTAAATTTCTATTAAATTTGCATATTTAGTAGTATTGTAATATTGAAGTATTGTAATTAAGATGCTAATTACACAGGAGAAGTCGGTTGAACATATTTATTACTAATTGGATGGCAATGTATAATTAGGTATTTAGTTTTAGTTATTTAGTTTACGCCTAGGAAAATGTCACAATTTATAGAATAAAAAAATGTGAATGACTTTGTAAAACCACTTTATATTTAGTGTTAATGATCTATATGTACTTATTTGTATATTAGTTGGAGACTACCACTAATCGATTTATCATTCGTTTCTCACTAACTCTGAACTTAACATAACCGACTGAATAGCTTTAATTCTCAAGTTGAAAGGGATGTTAAGATGTCTAAATTCGATTACAGAGTTGTCTTATCTCGACATTTGTAAATTACTTCTAAAAAGAAAAAAATGGTTTTTGCTCGGGGATTCTCTGGTGATAAAGTGCATGCTGGATAAAAATCCGTTGAGATAACCGGATAGAGACTTGGTAGCTACTATAGCCGAACGGAATTACTGGGAGTCGTCGACGTGGAAATAATATTTATTAAAATATTCAAAAGATCTGAGGAGCAATAATAATGTTACGTATTTTCGTTAATCCAATCGTTTGTTTTGGGCTTGCATTTAAATTTGCGTTCCATTTGATAATTGTAATAAAATAAGTATGTGTAACGCGAATCTTATTTCATTATACGAGTAAATACTGAGGTTAGGTACCATAACTCTTCCAGGATGTTAAACGACTGTAAAATAAATATTGTTAATAATTTATCACTATTTGTGTATTTCTGAATCAAATTCATCGCTTTCAGTGTTTTCATTTTTGAACTGGTAAGAGTATCTATGATCTACATAATCATAAAAAATGTATTAAAAAAATATAAATATACGCATATACATATATATATATGCAGTGAAAACTCTTTTATAACTCGTTAACTCGTTACAACGAAAAACTCTATATTACGTAAATAACATTAAGTTAACTTATAATGGTCGGTTTGATTTAAAACTTATTAATTATTATCTATTACGAAAACTCTCAATAACGAAAGAAATCACATGGTCCCTTCAAATTTGTTATAGATAGTTTTCTCTGTATATCTATTACATATTATGACGCAATAACACTATTTTAGACGTGTGAAAACTAAAAGCAACAACTGGATGGTTTAATGTCGACCGATCGATATTAATAATATAACATGCTTTATAGTTTATAATCTATAGGAATAGCATGGTAGTTGAAGTACGCTGTTAGATTATGATAACATATTCTTAACATAAAGTCTGACAATGCATTATAATCATAAGTATACGCATGAGGTATAATCTGTGAGGGTAAGGCGTGATATTTTACAATATACATTTATATATATATATATATACACAGGATGTAACGGGTCTATTTGACTAATGCTATAACTTTTTTTGTTTTCAATACTTTTAAGTTTTTGTTTTGTAACAATTTCTAGAGTTCCACGTTATAATTTGTACATGATATATTTTTTTTTTTTTTACAACTAAAATTAAATAATTTAAATGTTGTATGTTGTATTAAATTTTTTTTCTTATGATCCAAGATAGCTATTTTAAAAATAAGTATTTAAAACCAGTTTTGGCGTTTAAGACTTTAATATGGTTACGTCATTGATTTTTGAACAATTTTCAAAGTTTGTTAAAATTCAAATTTATTTCTTGCTAATCAGTGTTTTGTGATCATTAAAAATTTAGATTATGCAATAATAAATACATATATTTTATCATTATTTACCATGACCACATGATGCATACTACCACCATTAGTCAAATAGAACTTTTACACCCTGTATTTATATGTATATATTCAATGATAATAGTTGGGATAATAATATTAAAATGTTCAGTCCTCACCGTCGCTGCTGAAAAACCGAAAAATTATGCTACTTCACATACCTGCAGCTTCTTAAATTTATGTTATACATGTGTAATATATATATATATATATATATATATATAGTTCGTTATTCTCGCAAAAACCGGTCGATATAATATTCTATACGGTCCGGTGTCTGCAGCGGCTTATAGTTACGCGCCCATTTAATAATAATAATTGTTGACGGTAATAAACAACATAAAATCTCGTTCCGGCGGCACTCACGCAGCTCGTAAATCCTACGCAGTTTCTCGAGGCTCGTTGTCGTACCTGAATCTCAACGTATATATATATACATATATACGAACTCATGGCTTATGTATATAGATTTACGATCGTGTCACGTCCGCGTAATGGCCGGTGCCAGCCATAGGTTTCGGGCTGAAAATAATAATTACGGGTTATTGAATTTGCCTTATAATCTATATCTCGTTCCCGTGTACTGCGAGATACGACCTGTGCCCCGGTTGTAGGCCGCTGATTTGTAAATAGAGACGTACTAAAACGGTGACGTATTTACGACCTCGGGCACGACGAACAGGGCCGCCGAAATCGCGTTTGACAAACCACCGCGTTAATGATTGATTGCGATGCTGCGGAATTGAAAATCAGACGAAAAAAAAATCGAGAGCTCGCCTCGGACAACGCATGTGTAGCTTTTTAGAGTTTCAGACTAACACCGCCATTGCCGCGCTGCCCGGACGGTAAGTTTGCGGCGGCACATTATCCGTAAAACCGTCTTTATTATAATAATCGTATCACGATCGGCGTGCGATTGAAACAATATATTATAATATGTAGGTAGGTAATAGATATATTATGCGCTTATAAAATGTTACGCCTTACAAGCATGTTGAACTAAAATGGACACCATTGTCGCTTTCGATTTTGTTTTGAATCGGTTTTCCAAAGTTACCTCTCCCTCCCCAGCAGAGCGTGATTTGTGATAATTTTATTTTTACCAAACGGTAAAATAAATGACTATAATAACTATTGGCAATTTATTTATATGAAAATAGGTTGACAGACCGTCTCCGCTCAGTGTCGTTTTTCGTATGCAATGATTTATCATTGAATTCAAAATTAACACATCCATTATATTATACAAGTATATGATGACCTATATACTCGATGACGAGGAGTACACTCGACTCCTACTGTACTACAGACTATAGTTACCTATAAATTCCACCCTAT